>NC_141386.1:12474659-12854659 GCF_017979445.1 Akebia trifoliata | reverse complement strand
TCGAGAAAAAATTTTAAACATTGATCCCCATTACAGCTTCCACCACTAACCCCAACATCATTGTTGCCACCACCGTGACAAGCAATTCAACTCTTACCAAACCTCTACCACACCAATGACACCACCAGCACAGCCACCACAACCAACATTAGGCAAAAAACAACGTGAAAAGTTTAAACTGTTGATGCTGCTAATTGGATTTCTAGTATACAAAAATGATTCTAAAATGGCCTTTCCCAACAGTTTCCTAATGAGAGATAAGGGTGGTATTTTTCTGTGAAAATTTCTAAATTTTCAGTGACAACCAAACAGCTAGAAAAACCATACAAAATATATTTCTTGCACCTAAGCCAGAAATCAGTTTTTTTCTGGAATGCAAATTTTTCACAAAACAAACGGAGCCTAAATGTACAGATTCAATTCTAATATGCATGGAAGCAACTAAGATAGCAATAAGTTGGGAAGAATGACACCTAAGTAGAGATAACATACCATATATAGTCAACTGTCCCCATAAATCGCCTGTTATAACTTGTCACTTGAGGTTCTCTACTCGAGTCTCTTGTCCCCGAATAATCCTGGAAAGACATATAATATGAAATTCAAAGTTCTGATCATGTTCACTCAAATCATTTAGAATTGTACAATAAAATAAAAAATTATTGAAAACCATATTCGATAATAAATCACAATGAGCTGTTTGTACCATGGAGGACCAATCTCACCAACAACAAAAAATAAAAAAAATCAGTCCTCTGGTATTTCAAAGATTGCAAAACATGAATGGAGTTTTAAAATAAATGCACAGTCCAATAATGTCAAATGGAGTATTTTTTTGTGATAAAGAACAGCAACATGGGGTCTATTCACTACAGTAAGATTGTCTATAACATGATCCCCACTCCTCGGCCATGGCCCCACTGAAGGGAGCAAGAAATGGGTGTAGAATTTACCTAACCGCGTGATTGAGTTTAGATGAATCCCAATATTCTGAAGTTAGTCATCCAAAAAATTTAGAAATTACACTCTCAAGTAAATGATGCCTACATTTCTTGTGTAGACCAGTAGAAAATGAAAATCAAATGTTATAAATAAAAAGAATGGAAAGTGGTGCCAAAAAAACAAAATATTTAATAATGACCAACCTCGACTTCTGCGTATGTGCTCCTTAACTTGAGAGAATGTTCAAGAAGAGTGCATTCTGCATTTCCTGATGCTGTCTCAATTTCCATAGGAGTCCATAAATATGGGTCATAAACGTTTTTCTCCAAGTCAATGAGATGAGAATCATTAGATTGCAAGGAATCATCTTGAACTTGAGCACTTGTTGGAGGTGATTGTGTGTTGTGTGGAATGGTACTAGTACACTTCTCAGAGGATACATTTGCTTCTGCAGATTCACAGTCAGCATCATCAAATGGAATGACATCTTCAGAACCACTTATCTCAGGTGAAGGTGTCGTCATCCTATGATCTTGACCAAAACTTCCATCTTCACCTAGATTTTTTTTAAGTGACAAATCAACAGGAAATTGATCCTCATAACTGGAGGCATCTGAGATCTGGACTTTATAAGTACTTTGATATGAGGTTGAGGGTTTAGCTTTCCCTTCATTAGCAATCAATTCAGAAGATGAGAAATTTTCCAAGCTTTTCGGAATAGATACTTCAATGCCATCATCAGTAAAGGAAGTTGCTGAAACCAAATCAGATGTAGAACTAGTAAAAAAATATTCATGTTTACACTCAACTACAAATGGAGTAAGTATCATCTTTACTATTATAAAGAGAGAAGGCGGAGTAGAAGTGGTACAACACCAAAATTCGGATTCCAAAACGGCCCCCACCTTAACATTTAAACTTTATATAATCAGGGTCATTTTGGTCAAAAACAAATAAAATTGAAATCTTACGTCCATAAAATCACGATGAATAATTTTCAAAATTATAAAAAATAACCTTTTTACTATAAACCACCCTTTATTTAATATTTTAAATTGAAAATAAACCCTTATAATACATGTATGATTGCACATATGATGTAGCGGAAGCATGTGAATCAATAGATTTGATAGGTTGTGTTCAATGGAACACTTGAAATCAATTTGAATAAATAGATTCAATTGATAAACAAGCAATAGCTTGAAAGAAAATAAAGCATAAAGCTAAAAAGTAATTAAAGGAGAAAAGGTAATTGAATTGATTGATTATTAAATTTTCGGATTTTGAATTCCTTATATAGATAACTCCATCATAACAACTTAGAATCCTACTAAAATACCAAAAATTAACATTTCTAACCTATCTTATAACATAATACTAACTTTTTAATCTTATTAGAACTCAAATTGGATACTTCTAAGCACTTCTAATTATACCCTAAAAATAAAAACAAATTAGAAACTAATAAGGAATTATACTCATAACATAACTATGAAATAGAAATCCTACTAAAACTAGAAATAAAAATCCTAGTAAAACTCAGACTAGGATTGTAAATGTCCTATATCAGGCCCCCTTTCTTTGAGAAAACTCATCCCTGTGTTTGGGGTAGGAGTAGAAAAACCATCATCCGGAAAGTAAGGATAGATGTCTTTTACTTTGAATGTCGGGGATATGTGCATATCATTAGGCAAATCCACCACATAAGTGTTATCATTTATTTTTTTCAAGATACGAAAGTTCTCAATTTTCTTTAGTTTGGTCTTGTTGTAAGTTCCAGCAGGGAAGCGATCTTTACTAAGATAAATCATGTCCAAATCTCTTTCTTCATAACTCTTGAATCGTCTATATTTATCGGCATTTGCCTTGTACTTTTCATTAGAAGCTTCAAGGTTCTTTCACTATTATTCCTTCAATGTCATGTTCTTTTAAACTCATCCCATAGTGGGACAGATTTGGGAGACTTGCATCAAGCACCAAATCGATGTAGTGCTATATATTTCTCATGGGAAGTAATGAATCTGGCAAGTCTGAAGGAAGAACACAAGAAAATTCTTTAAGGAGAGGTTGCATTTGATTATAAACTTAAGTGGGAGGGTCACGGTTGGAAGGTTGCACTACCATCAAGACCACTTGGCTTATTTCATTTAAGTCTTCATTGATGTTGGTAGAAACAAAATATGTTTTCTTCTCCTTGACTAGGTGGGAAGTATTAGGCTTGGTATATAAAGGATATAAGATCACTTTAACACCATTATGCATGAAAGAATAGGTGTTGGCTTTTTCCCGATAGGTGACATCATTATCATGAAGCCAAGGCCTTCCCAAGAGGACGTGGCATGTTCTCATTGGGACGATGACACAAATAACCTCATCTTTATATTGCCCAATGCTAAAAGAAAGAAAGCATTGTCTTGTTACATTCTTCTTGCATTCATCGTCTACCCAACCTATAGAATAAGGTGTAGGGTGTTGCGTAGTGGGTAGCTTGAGTGCATCGACCATGTGGCTTGAAATTATATTTTCCGAACTTCCACTATTAATAATTAATTGGCACAACTTACTATACACCTTGTATGTATTCCGAAAAAAACTATGGCGAGTTGAAGGATCAATATGTTGTACTAGTTATTAAGTTGCGGCTAACACTACTGAGATGTTCACCATCTTCAAACTACTACCAATTCAGTTTTAATGATGAATTCTCTTTCACTGGTCATGAATGTAGATCATAGCAAAAGCTCTGATACCACTTGACGTAACGGGAGCGTGTGAATCAATAAATTCGATAAGTTGTATTCAATGGAATACTCAAAATCAAGTTAAATTAATAAACAATTGATAAACAAGCAATAGCTTGAAGGAAAATAAAGCATAAAACTAAAAAGTAATTAAAAGAGAAAAGATAATTGAATTGATTGATTATTAAATTTTCGAATTTTGAGCTCTTTATATAGAACTCCATCAGAACAACTTAGAATCCTACTAAAATACTATAAAATAACATTCCTAACCTATCTATAACATGATACTAACTTTCTAATCCTATTAGAACTCAAATTAGACACTTCTAATTATAGCCTAAATAATAAAAACAAATTTAAGACAAATTAGAAACTAATAAGGAATTGTACTCCTAACATACCTATGAAATAGAAATCCTACTAGAACTAGAAATAGAAATCCTAGTAAAACTCATACTAGGATTGTAAATGTCATACATCAACATGCCACCTAATAAAAATAAAATAAAAAGAAGCTATTGGAGGGGTCAAGTCTTGAAGTTCATCATTTCCTAGATCATCGACAGGAAGCGGAAGCATACCTCTGTCCTGACAACAACTAGGACTTTCATTTAGTTTTTCAACTGGAACATTGTTGTTACTTGAGCCAAATTCATCATCCCCAAAACCACCTACTACTTCCTGTAGTGTTTTTTCTCTTACTGCATCAGAAATTGTATTTTTCTCAATTTCACATTGAGTTTCAGAACAAGACTTATGAGACATATCTACAACACCAGTGGAGAAACTTTGGGGCTGGGCCAAGGTATTTGTCAGATATGATGCATTCCCCACGTTGCTGTGTGCTTTGTTCTGGTGCATGTCTGAGATGCGATTACTCTGCTTCACACTAACTTCTTTTTCATCAACAAGCATGGAAGCTCCAATTGAATAATCAGGAGGAGTCTGAGCCCTGAAACAAGTTGAAAGCTTTCGAGCCTGCACTTTAGTGTGGGTACATTTAAAGAAGGCCTATTTCGCTAGGACTGAGAAACATATCTGACCTGTCCAAGCCAAGCCTCAAATTAGGGCTATAAGGCTTCGCTCTATAGATCTCAGCAGAAGATTGCCCAGATATCTGATCTCTAGCAAGTCCGGAAAAATTTAACTACAAAATGTGATCATCATAAAATTTTAAGTATTGCATGCTGCAGAATGTAAATCATGCTACAAGACAGACAAAATTAATATTAGAACAGTAACGAGAAAAAAAATACCTTCTGTTCTGAAATGAAATTGTATAATGGACTCTGATCCAAAAGTAAACACCAAACCAAAGTTATTGCCAAAAAGCGTCACAACAAACTCTTCATAATGTAACGCTGAGCAGAATTACAAACAAAATGGAATTCCAAATGATTTTGAAGAAACAAAATTCCAAATTTAAGTGTCAAGTGATGAAGTAATTGAATTGGTCTACCTTTGGGGTACAATTGAAATCCCCACAAAGAATAACTGGAGCATCATTCCAAAGTTTGGAAACAGCTTCAGCCCTGTTTAGTAGCGTTCGAACCTGCTTGTATGATCATTTATAATATTAGTTCTTCGAAGGACAAATGAAATCATACAGGCATGTGTTACTCTAAGAAAAATTATATTAGCTCTTCGAAGAAAAATTAAATCATAGAGGCTTCTGTTGGAATGCCTTCATAGAAATTAAAGGTTATTTTCATTCAAACTTTAGAATATTATCAACGGATAGTCGAAAACCTGATCCAAATTCAAATTCATATATCTGAAAATTTGGATAAATATTAATATTCGAATGGCTTTCAGAAACGAATTCAAATACTAATACATCCATTTCGATAATATCCCAATCCAAATTATAATAAATTCAAATAATTTTATTTATTTATTATAAAATAAACGATCGAAATTTTCTTTCCTTCAAGACATTTCTTTCTAACTTTCAACCATAATTATGGCCCTACTAGGGCTTGCAAATCTGGTGGGGCGATCTTCTTTTGCGACCAACCACTGCAATCACTTTTCCGACCAGGTAAATATCTACTCTCTCTCTCTCTCTCTCTCTCTCTCTCATACCTTCAATCTCAAGCTAAAAAACCCCTGTTTTTTCGAACAAAATCCATCTATTGGGTATTTAACCTTTGTGGATCGGATTAGCTTCTCTGGAAAGACATCGGCGACCGACCTAGGTAAATCCCCTCGCCCCCTTTCTCAGCCAAAAACCCTTTATTTTTCTATCAAATTATCATCTTCAAGATCTTCAATCTCTATGGTTAATTTATTTTAACCCATTTAAGCTTATCTTCAACTCATCATTTTGACCTTGCCCTAACTCTTTTGTAAAAAACTAACCAACTTTTCTACCAAAAAAATTCATTGTTTTCTACGTCCTAAAAACCATATCTTGCCTTGAGGTTTGTAGGTTGAAATAGATAGAAGATGTATAGTTTGGAAGGTTGAAGAAGACTGGTTTTGAGGGAAATATCTAGGCTTTTTGGCTAAGGGTTGAAGACAAGGGCATTCGGGTCAATTTTTATTAGTCAATCACACAAAACTGAGTTCAAGGGGCATGTTTTCAGTTCGAATTGGATATTATCAGATATCCAATAAGTTGATCAGAGTCAATTTGAAATATTAATGTATAACATCCGTCGGATTTCGGATTAGAATAAGGATAGGAAATATTTTTTTCAGATTACCAATTATTCTTTTGTGATTCAAATTTGGATATAGATATAACAGAATAATATTCGTTGAAGGGAACTCTTGAGTATTGTGTTATCTGCCTCCGCTCTTGAGTGTCACGTGTTCACGTATCATGCCCCAGTTCTACCCGTGACCATCTTATATTTATAGTTGCGCCTTCCCCATTAGATAGGTCTTTTGGGGTAAATAGTTGTCAACAAAATCAACCGAGGCTAATCCGCTAGTCATTATTTGGTCTAATTTTGGGATTTTTTTTAGAAATGTAGAACAAATGAGGAAAAATACTTTGGATAGGATGTTTGATCCCCAAACCGTTTTTTTTTTTTAGATAAGATGGGGTGGAGGGAGGCAAGAAAGATTTAACCGAAAATCTTCCATCGTTCATAATCCATACCATATGGTCATCCTCCCCCAACATTACAAATATAGAATACTACTATTTTATATTTCAACTATAAAAAAATATTTTATATTTGAAAGTTATTATTGTCAATAATTAGTCATATAAGAGTATTTTAGTAACACCCCTTGTGAACTAGGCAATATTAGTGCCCCTGCGAAATGCAAGATGAAGTCTACCTCCCTAGACTTTCATTGACCCAGTCAAACCGTTACCAATATTTGTTCAGTTGACGGTCTAATTTTTGAATACACAAACTACCCTTATAGTATTTAAATTACCAAGATGCCATTGTTTTGATTGAAAAAGTTAAAAATCTAATCTAATCTCAACCATTGGATCGAAATATTTTATGCCATTGGATTAAGAGAGAAGCCCTAATTTCATCTTCTTGAAGAAGATGAAGATGAAGATGAGGTTAGGGTTTCACAATTATCTCACTTATTCCACTAATGTTCGAATGTTCGAGAGTGTTAAGAATTCAATTCCTTAAACCCATTGCTTTGAAACACTACCATAACAACTTTGAATCTGATTTTTTTGGTTAATCAAGTTAAAAATCTCATATTTCTTGAATTGGGTGGAGGTTTGAACTCTCATATGAACTCTTTTAACAATTTGGACCTCAAGGCTAAGTTTCCAAGGAAAAATTCAAGAAAAAAAACAAGTTTGTGTTCTTTACTGCACAGGGGAGTAGAACTAATATTTATATTTACATGAGGGATATTACTAATTTCATTTTCTTCATTGTTTCGTATTTTCTCTCATTTTTTTTTTTGTTTCACTATTTTCCATGTGAAAATTCTAAGCATTGGATCAAAGAATACCTTTGGGATGAGATTAAAACGATGAGATTGAGATGAATACGATGATTTTAGGTTGAAAAATATGAAATTAAGTTAAAAATGATGAGAATGGATTGGAAACGATGAGATTAAGCTTCAAAACTACAATATTTAGGTTTAAATTGATGAGAAATTGTGTTGAAAACAATTGGGGTTCTTAAGGTTATTGTATTTAGCAAGATTGGATCGAACACAGTTGGGTTGTTCTACTTGCAGGATATTTTCGTAATTTCCACACATAAGGGTATTTTGGACATTTTACCATCTCTGTTAACTGACAATGTTTTTATTAACGGTTTCACCAAGTCAACAAAAGTCAAGGGGGATACACCACATCTTCATTTCGTAGGAGGGTAGGAATAATATTGCCCATTTCATAGGGTATTTTTACTAAAGTACCCTTTATATAATTGTAAAGATATGGCTACATATTGTTTTTAATCACTTTCATTGTATAATATTAAATACTATAGAAAATTATTTATAAATCGAAACAATAAGAGTTTCTTAGCATATATTGCTTATCTGATATTCAAATAAATGCAAAAAGAATGAGAAGAAAACAAACAATAAATATACTTATAAAAAAAAAAATAGAAAATTTAACCCGTGAGACATATACCTCAACCAGAAGGACCTACACCTAAAACAATAACTTGCATGGTCAAGTTTGTAGGCAATTCATACCTGACCAAGCTTAATCTCTCCTCTTTTAGGGTTGTAAAGCACATGGATGTTACATATGACAACTTGATTAGCACCACTAGAACTGCAAACACAGAATATTTTATATTTTGGGGGGATACCATGTGAAGGTTTACTGAGTACTTTGAAATAATATTACAAATAATGTGTTTCGAACTAATAGGACACCAAACACAAATGAAATGCATGCCAAGAAACTTTATAATGAAAAGCAGAGATGATGACACATGGAAAATGGAAACATATATGAGTATGTCCAACTGAACATTGTCAAACCTTTTTGTACAACAAGATTTACCACCAAAGATATAGAATTCTATCAATATCATATTGACATGCCTAGTTAGATATAAAAGAAGTGTTCGTGCTATTTTCATTAGTTCTCTACTTGAGGTTCACCAGGTTTTGGTGGGTGTATCAAGTAAGCTGATTCAAATATGAGAGAGAGAGAGAGAGAGATGGGCATGAATTGAAGTTATCATTTGGCTCATCAACAAAAAAATGTATATTATACATAAAATGATAGTAAAATCAATTAAAATTCGATAAACATCATCAAGATGAAAAGTGCGCGGAGCATGCATGAAATGACTAATCAAACTAACCCCAAAGGTCAAATCCGATCTAATGTTAGTCAGATAAATCAGACGGCCTACGAGTCTTTGATAAAAAAAATGATCAGATAATAAATCACCATATTCTGCATAAAGGCAATGATTCTGATCTATAAGACAGGAAGTAGGACGACAACCAAGTATACCAGTGTCTTGAAGAAGATCCAATGTGTATTTATGCTGAGATAACGAAAGACCACGGCGAGAGTAGGTCACTTCTATTCCCAAGAAGTACTTGAGGGGACCCAAGTCCTTAACCTCAAAAGCACGACTCAATAACATATTTACCCTTTCAATCCATTGTACATCATCTCCGGTCAGGATAATATCACCCACATAAACTTAAACAATAGTACAGCGGCCATCCAATCCTCGTCGAACAAAGCAAGTATGATCTGAGTGGCATCAAGAAAACTCCATAGATAAAATAACCTTAGAAAAATACTAAAACTAGGCTCGCGAAGACTGCTTCAAACCATATAGAAATTTGAGAAAGCAACATATTTTCGCAGAATACTCCCCCTAAAGACGAAACCCAATAGGGGGTCCATATATATAACCTCAGTCAGTTAGAATGGCATTCTTCACATCAAGTTGGTGAAGAGGCCACGAGTAACATGCAGCTAAAGAGATAAGGCGAACAATAAAAAGTTTAGCTATAGGAGAAATGTAACACCAAAATCATTTCTTGGAGTTTGCATAAATCCCTTAGCAACTAGGCAAGCCTTGTATCGATCAACAATGTCATCCGCCAAATACTTGATAGTGAAAACTCATTTACAACCTAACAGTCCACTCCCCAGAGGAAAGGGGAACAAGTTCCCAGGTATGATTCTTCTGCAAAACATCTATCTCAGTAATCATGGTTGCAGTCTACTGAGGATCTCGTAAGGCCTCTAAAACAAACCGGAAAACTCTAATAGAAGCAATAGAGGCAAGGTAGGCCTGATAAGGAGAGAGTTACTGATACGAAATAAATTGGGCAATTGGATGATCAGTAACACAGCCCCGCTTACTTTTGTGAAGTGCAATAGGTAAGTAAGTCAAAAACAGATGGGATAAGAACAGTGGTAGGAGATAATATACCTGAGTCCAAAGAGGGGCTTGGCAAGGTTAGAAAGGGGCGAGGCTGATGACAAAGAACCTTAAATGTTGGCAAAATTGGATCGAAGACTAAAGAAGGCAGCAACACTAAAGGAGAAGCAGTAGCATAAGAAGAGTTCTGCAAAGAAGATGTGGCACGAAAGTAGGGAACATTTTCAAAAAAAGTGACATCCATAGAATTTATGACACAATGAGAAATAAGATCATAACATTGATACCCCTTTAACATGGATGAGTAGGCCAAGAAAACACACCGAATGACTCTGTCATCTAATTTCGTGCGATGAGGGGTGCGATCCTGAACAAAGCAAGTGCACCCAAAAACTCTAGGTGTAATTGGAAAGAGGGTGTTATCAGGACGAAGAACATGAAAAGGCACCTGCCCCACTAAGGTGCGACTCGGAACACGATTAAGAAAAAAAGTTGCAGTGAGGACCGCCATGATCCAATATAACTTAAGAACATGCTTGCCTCGAAAAAAGCAGTAAACAATGTTCATAAGGTGACGATTTTTACGTTCCGCCACCCCATTCTACTTAGGAGTATAGGGGCAAATCAACTGGTGAAGCATACCATGCTCATAAAGGTAAAGCGAATCCTATCAAAAATATATTCACCATCATTATCAGACAGAAAAACTTTAACAGTGATATTATATTGGATCTGAATCATTTTTAAAAAGTTAACAAAAATAGGCAGCACTTCAGATTGAGATCGCATCAAGTAGACCCAAGTACAACGAGAATAGTCATCGATAAATATAATATAATACCAATGACCAGTAAAAGTAATGATAGGGGAAGGCCCCCATACATCAGAATGAACTAAATCATAGTGTCAAACCGATGCATGCGAGGGATATATGAAGTACAAGTATGTTGGAGAACTCACACACAGAACACTGAAAATTATGCCCACTATAAGAATTTTTTAAAGTAAGAAATAAAGAACATAAGTGATCAAAATTAATATGTCCTAAGCAAACATGTCCTAAGCGAGCATGTCACAAATCTAAGGACTAAGAAAAAAAAAGTATGACTCTCAGAAAAGGATGATACAAAGGCCAGAGCAACAGTATGCGAAGATCCAAATAAGTATAGCCCATCCCTCTCATATCTCTTACCAAAAATCTTCTTCGAAATCAGGTCTTGAAAAATACAGTAAGAAAAAAGGTCATTGGGCAATTTAAAGATTTGGTAAGACTACTCACAAACAAAACATTAAGAGATAGGTGAGGAACATAGAACACAATCGAGAGAAATACCAGATGATAAGGGGATGGTACCCTCGCTTTGAATAGGTGTAAGAGACCCATTAGCAAGGCAAACTTCCATGTGAATATGAGGAACAATAGATGAAGTGAAATGACGACTCACCGGTCATGTGATTAAAGGCACCAAAATCAATAACATATGTCAAGGGAGCTGGACCAGACTAAGTGACATGAAATGAAGAAGATATACCTGAGGCCACAGTCGAAGATAAAGAGTACAGATCTGATCAAGAATAGAAGTGGCTATATGGGTCTGAAGCTGTTGTAAATCAATAGTGCCAAGAGAGAACAGTGGTGGGAATAAGTGAAGGATCCACAGTGGCAGCACGGGGATCAAAATGCCCCAACGAAGGAGTAGCAGTACAACTCAACAAATGAGGATAGAGCGGAAAACAACAGATCTTTTCATGGACTGTCTACAAAAAATGCAAATAAAACTACTACTTTGACCACGACTACATCCCCCTCGACCACAACGAATAGTAACAGTACCCAAAAGCCATCAAAATTTGCCTCTACTTCCCAAATAGAATCTCACGAACCGAGACCAAGACTGATGCGATATCATAACTCTCAACGACAAATGGATAACAAAGAAGACCAATAATCAAGTGTAGAAAGACTACAATTTGATGTGAAGACCAATAATCAAGTGCCCATAGTTGCTGTCACAAACCTTTACACAACCCAAACAACATAGCTCCAAGTTCACAAACACACTGCAAACCACTGTTGTTTTGCTATTGCAAGTCCCCCACGAAGCCCCCAAGCTGGAGTCGCAGATCACCAAACAAGGCTAAGGGAGTCGTAGATCACCAAACAAGATTGTGGTGTTGTGCAAACCACCAAATAGCCACCAAGAAGCCCCCAAACTAGAGTCGCAAATCATCTAGCAGGGTTGTGGTGCTGTGCAGACCACCAAACAGCCACCAATACTATCGCAGATCACCCAACAGGGCTGTGATGTTGTGCAGACCACCAAACAACCACCAAAACTGTCATAGATCATCCAGTAGTAGGGTTGTGGTGCTGTGCAGGCCTGTTCATTGTCAAAAAACAATTTATTGCAGTTAAACATCAATTTATTACTATCAAAACGATCTTGTTGCTGTCGCAGGTCACCCAACAGTAGGTTATTGCTGTCACAAGCCACCATAGTCCTCCCAACAGGCTTGTGCTGCTGTCGCAAGTGCCCAAGCAATTTCCAACAATCGCAGATCACCTAATAGCCACCAAACTGCTATTGCAGGCCACCATAGGCACAAAAAACATATCAATGAACCCAAAAGAGGCACCAAATTGCTATTGCAGGCTAGGGATAGATCAAGAAAGTCTATCGAAAGGTTGAAAACCTTATTATATAGTATAAACAATGCGTAGAAAATCGCAGCATGTGTAAACGGGAACAATCCTCATCACAACATGCAATTAAGGGATCATGAATTAGAAAAAAAAAAAAAAAAGGAACCCTCAAAGGGGAGACCTCCTAACGAAGCTCTTACTAGGTTATTAAGTCTTCAAGATTTAAGGTGTTGATAAGGGAAGAAGAGAAAAAAGGATATAAGAGAAGATTCAAGCCTCCAATAATCGAAGAAGAACAAAAAACCCCAATGACAGGTCAATGGGTCCACTAAGAGGTTCTGATACCAAGAAGAATTGTGAAGAGTAATTGTCAAGTCTCATAATGAGAGATTGGCAGATATTTATAATAACTAATGTGTGAATGGACATAAATTCCCTTACATAGAAATAAATAGAAAACTCATAATAAAACTATATTATTTCCAATACAAAGATGCAGATTAAATTAGAATCAAACTTTTCCAAAAAACAAAGAAATATATGAGAAGGCATGGGAAGTACAAGAAAACAGCATTACCTTGTAGACAAAGTTGTAGATCCATTGTCCTTGGGATTATGATTCTTTGACTAATCAGCAAAAAGAATGTTGCTATTTTAATACACATGAAATAATGCAATCAAACAAGTAGAAGCCAAGACAAATAGATACGTCATTATCATTAAAGACTAGTCCCAAATATCCATGGTTGGCTAAACGAATCATTTTCCTCATATCCGCACATTAGAGAATTAGTAACCAAATTAACTCGGAGCTATGTATGGAACCTTTGAAAACAATTTTCTATCTTTAAAAAAAAATTCAAATGATTATCATACAATTTGATTCTAAGGTTATATTTGTAGGAACAAAATTCGTAGTTTCCATAGAGGGCCTTTGTAAGAAATCTATCTTACCTCCAAAACACAAATTTGGGCAATGTTGTCACGAAGTCCAAGCTTGTTAAATTCGATGCACTCTTCATGTAGCAACTTGAATCTGATATAAGAAATATTGAAGCCATTTTAATCACTCACTAGTATGAATAAAATGCAATATTCTGGTAGATAATCAGAATGCACATACATAGGTTGAAATTTAACCTATCTCACAAGGGCATGCATACGTGTGTCAGAGTCTAATACTGGCATGAAGTGCCACAAACTCCATATATCAACATGTTTGTAGTTCAGATATTGAGGGATCTGCTTTGTATATAACTTTAGTTCATGTTAAGTAGACACATCGATATACATTGTGTTATGTGGATAAAGTGGAGAAGAATATTGAAGTATAGAGTATCACGTGATTGATGTGTAGTGATCATACTAAAGGAAAAAATTTTATGATAAGTGAAATTTTACTAAAAAGATGAGAGGTGGAAGCCATGATAGGCACCCAACAAAAATAGAAAAGAGAGCAAACAAAAAAAAATTAATAATGAACAAACAGAAACTGATGCCTTTTCCTCCACCCATCTAGTTGAGAAATTGAGGGATACGAGACAAGGATAGAAGAGTTGAAGAGATGGTCATTTCAATTGATTGAACTGATGATTCTTGTGTAGATCTGTCCTATTGATCGAAATTAGTAATGAGTAAACGGGGTCAGTTGGGTCGTTGCGATTACGGAGAAGGGTAACACTGAAGCTGGTTGTTTTAGGTGTGGAGACAAAAGTCATTATGCATTCCAATGTCCTTCCAAGAATCTACATGTGGGAGTTGAGGAAGACAAAGAAGAACTAGTTATAGATGCAGAGCGGACGACCCTTTCGACGACTAAATATACTAAGTCAGAAGAAAATGAAGAGGGAGATAGCTCCTACGTTTGTGTCGTTCGACGCAACCTTGCAGCCCCCCAAAAGAAGAAATCAAGGAAGATTGGCTTCATATGGCTATTTTTCACAATCTAGTTAAGATTGGTGAGAAGTATTCTAAGCTTGTTATTGATAGAGGGAGCAACATGAACGTGGTTTCACAATCTACAGTTGAAAGACTTCAACTCACGATCCAGCGTCACCCTCAACCTTATAGGATTGAATCGGTAGAGAAGTTGTCAATACCGGTAACTCAAAGAGCACTAATTACAATTTCTTACGGTGCTAATATTGACTCTATTTGGTGTGACGTTGTGCCCATGAATGTTATTCTTGGTCACCCATGGCTTTATGCCAAATATGTGTATCATTGTGGCAAAGAAAATACTTATTACTTTCTGTTTAATGGGAAACGAGTTATTATAAAGCCCATGTCAACTGAGAAGCTTAAAATTCATAGCTAGAGTCTAAAAAGGCCAACTGAATTGAAGAGGAAAGCTCTCCATTTGCTTACTAAGAAGCAATTTGAGGCCAAAAGCAAGCAATTTGTATCCAAAGAAGTAAAGAACGGGTTGTTGCCCCACTTCTAGATATACCTCCAGAGGTCACCCAATTGTTGATGGACTTCTCTCATGTTTCCCCAAAGGAGTTACCAAATGAGCTGCCTCCTATGCGAGATGTTCAACATGCTATTGATCTTATTCAAGGTTCTCAATCACCGAACTTACCAGCTTATCGTATGAACCCAACAGAGCATGCCGAATTGAAGCGTCTGGTTGATGAACTACTTAAAAAAGATTCATCAAGGAAAGCATGAGTCATTGCTTAGTGCATGCTCTACTAACCCCAAAGAAGGATGAAAGTTGTTGACAGTAGGGCCATCAGCAAGATCACAATGAAGTATCGTTTTCCAATTCCAAGATTGAATGACATGCTTGATATGATGGCATGTTCTTCTATTTTCTCCAAGATTGATCTTAGAAGCAGTTACCATCAGGTTTGTGTCAGACCAACAATTATATGTCAAAATGGGCCCCACATCACAAATCATGATCAAGCTTCTTGTCTGAAAATCAGACACCATTATGGATGATCCGAGTCCTACGAGCATTGTATGAGAAGAAATTGAGAGTTGAAAAGTTCAAGATTCAAAGAATTGGTCGAAGACATCAAGGAAATCAAAGATTGATCAATGAAGAAGTAAAACCGCTATAAAAATCACTATGAGGAATGAAGGTCCAATCCAAATCGTTATCACCATATAGCGATTTCAGCCCTCAAGATTCGTTTAAATATTGTAATTTCCCACGTTTTTTTTAGAACTTACTCCCTTTGTACACAACCATTTTTGGATATTGCTTAACATTTATGTTTTTACCATTTTAGGAAAGACTTAACCCGTAAGTCCCCCCCCCCTATGATTTCTACAAATAGAGGGGAGGAGCTCTTGTTTAAGAGATTGGAAAATTAACAATCAAAAATTAGATTTGAAATCTTAAGAGAGAGAGAGAGAGAGAAAGAGTGAAATTTCCGTCTAAAGTCGAAATTCATTGTCACTTCAAAGCAATTCAATCAAAAAGAAAAACAATGAGAGAAAACTCAATCAAATTCGCAAGGATTTATGTTAATTTGAAAGGAGGTGAGATCAAATCTGTGTCAGAATTTTCATTATTTCTATTTCTGTCATTAATCTTTGGTTTTCATCGATGATTTATAATTTTCACCATTAAAATCTAAGTTTAACCACGCCATAATGGATCATTGACCTTTGGAGAAAGGGGATGGATTTTGGTAAATCTAACCACAAAATCAATTTTTACCGATGAAAACTATCTTTTAATCAATAAATTTGATTTCTTATCTTTTAATTTTGATTCTATCCTTTAAGTGTAATTTTATTTATCAAGAAAATTCTTTAATTGAATTTAAAATTTTATTTTGAATTTAATGGAGATATAATTTTAGTCTTAATCTGAATCTCTTGGAAATTCAAAAGAACTTGAGAACCGAAAATGGAACTAATCACCTTGCTATATTGCCGGATTGGATCACGGATCCTTCCCCTTTTAGTGGGGACGAGATCAACCAAGAACTCATCACTGCCCCCTAATTCAAATCCAACGACCTAAATAATTTTCTAGATCCAATTCAATGAATTACATGTATTTCTGATCTAACTACTCCCAATTAACCAATCAGTCCACCCATTCTCACCATCAATATCTCTGAAATCGTCATCGTATCATCAGCACCTCATCTTTCCCACGGAGGTGGGAACACTAGAGGACAAATAGAAGACAACTTTCAAGACTAAGGATGGTCTATATGAGTGGCTTGTCATGCCTTTTGGCCTCACTAATACCCCTAGTACTTTAATGCAAGTGATGACTTAGGTAGTTCGACCTTTTATTGGGAAATTCCTTGTTATTTTGATGATATACTTATATATAGTCAATCCCCTGATGTGCCCATATCCCACCTTCGCCAAGTTATGAGAGTTCTACATCATGAAAAACTCTTCATCAACTTGAAGAAGTGTGCTTTCATGACGCCTAGTGTTATATTTCTTGGATTTGTTGTATCAACCAAGAGCGTAGAAATTGTTCCTAAAAGGTAAAAGCTATTCAAGAATGGCCAATTCCTACTAAACTTCATGAAGTATGTAGTTTTCATGGCCTAGCTAATTTCTACGAGAGGTTCAAATTTCAACAGTATCATAGCTCCTATTACTGATTCAATGAGGAAAGGACAGTTTAATTGGTCAGGGGCAGCAACTAGAGCTGTCAAGCTTATTAAAACATAGATGACAGAAACACCAGTTTTGCAGTTACCAGACTACTCCAAGGTTTTTGAAGTAACTTGTGATGCTTCTAATGCCAAGATTGGAGGTGTACTTATGCAAGATGGTCATCTTATTGCTTACTACAGTGAAAAGTTAAATGAGGTAAAACAGAAGTTCTCCACTTATGATAAAGAACTCCACGTAGTTGTCCAGGTCCTTTGACATTGGAGACAATATTTGGTGTCTAAGGAGTTTGTTTTATATTGAGATCATCAAGCAATTAGATATCCAAATTCATAGAAGCTAAGCTGTTGTCATGGTAAGTGAGTAGCATTCCTTTAGGAATACACTTTCGTTCTCAAGCACAAGGCAGGTGTTGAGAACAAGGCAATAGATGCACTTAGTCGAATTACTTATATTTTGCACTCTATGGCTAAGGTAATTGGGTTCAATATGTTGAAGCAAGATTATCCTTCTTCCAGATACTTCTCTAAGAGATCATGTAGTCTAGGAGTTACATGCAGGTGGTGCAGCAGGGCCTAGCCTTAAGGTAGATGTCACCAGGATCATCAAGCAATGCCGTATAAGTCAACTTGCGAAGAGGCAAATCAGAATGCAGAACTCTACACTCCACTACCTATCCCACATGAACCTTGGCAAGATCTCTCCATGGACTTTGTACTTGGTTTGCCAAAGACTGTCAGACGCCAAAATTCTATTTATGTAATAATGGAACGATTTTCTAAGACGGTGCACTTACTTCCATGTAGCAAGACTTTTGATGCTTCACATGTGGCCACTCTTTTCTTCAGAGAGATAGCATAATTACATTGACTTCCATTGACTATAGTATCTGACAGATATGTAAGTTCATAAGCTACGTTTGGAAGACTTTATGGAAGTTGATACCAAGTTGAAATACTTATTCATTCCATTCTCAGAAAAACAGCTAGACTGAGGTGGTTAACAGGAGCTTGGGTGATCTACTAAGATGCTTCGTTAGTAATCTTGTTTCTAGATGCCAAGGTATTAAAAATCGACATATTTCGTACATTTCGGTCGAAATATGTCAATTTCGATAGCCACCGAAATGAAATTTAAATAACAATGATTATTTGTCTATATTTCGATCGAAATTACTATATATTTCGACCGAAATTTCTGCAAGTAATAGATTTCGAAGGAAATAATAAAAACTGAATAGGAAAATGTCAATATTTTGGTGGAAATATTTCAAAATATCGAAATATTTTTCATGAACTGAGACGATAAAAGGGTAAAGAGTTTCAAAAATCATAAATCTATATTTCAGATTTTAAAAACGAATCTTAAAACTGTAAAACTTTTGCAAAGAATCACATTTTTTTAGGAAATAAAAAAATTATGTATCTTAATTTGTGGTTAAGAGAAAGAGAGATTTGCGGAGAAATCGAATTCATCACCCTTAGGAATCACCACCCATTGATCATTGTGATTGTTCCCTTGAAACCAAGGGACAGTGAAGAAGAATAAAGTAAAACTTTGTTGTGCTGGCTATTATGTTGTATAGGAACAAAAGCATAACACATGTAGAGTAAGTATCTGCTATTAAAACATGTGGCTTGCTATTAGACAAGTGTGTTAATTGTCAAAAAAAAGTTCCATGTGTCCATTTTTAACTTTAAGGAAACAGTGGATATTTTTTGACCTCATTTATTAAAATAAAATTCTTAATATTATTAAGAATGTACCCTCCACCTTTTGTTAAATATTTGAGATACTCCCTTGACTTTATTCATTTATAATTGACTAGTATAAAATGACATAAATGTCCTCATCTTCAACTTGTAATAAAAAACCTTTTTATTTTTTTCAACCTTTTGTAAAATTTTATCCAATCTACCTTTCATGTATAATTTTGCAATGACCTGAAAATCTTAATATGTATCTCGAGGAAAGAATTTTAAGTTTTTTACGTTGATTCAAAAGTATGGATCTTAATTTCTAATATTTGAGGAAAATTAACTTCACCAATAGATTCAAAAGGGTTGAGAAACATATTTTAGCCTGTAAGCATGACTTAATCAAAAGTCGATCGAAAAAGTTACTAAATCCTTGAGTTTCGCATTAAGTAATTACGAAATTGGTAAACGACACTTGAGAGATATAATTTGAGGAATCCGATCATACCATTAGATTCGTGTCGAAAAATCATCCGAAATAGAGTATAAGAATGTCCAAATCGGCATTCGAAAAAATCCCGAAATGACGCGTACGTCCCAACTTAAGTTATAAAATATCAGTCCCTAATTAGAAAAATCTGATTTTTCTTATTCTCCTATCCAAACAAAACTAACCATTTTTCCTCGTGATTTGCAACTCAGATCTACGCCAAACGAGAACGATCCAAGCTTTGCCGCAAAAAGGAAAGTTGTTTCTCTCATCGAGGGTTACGCATAGACGCTAGAAACGTCGATTTTCATCTGAGAAAAATCTTTGAGATCGGTCGGAGGTGATCCTTAGACTCCGTTGAACTGTAGAGAATAGCCCGAGGTAGGTTACCTTCCCTTTTACCTTCTAGTCATGCGATAATTCCAGAGAAAATCCATGCGATCTTTGATAGATCGATTGTTTCAGTACATTTATACATATTTGAACGTATTGGATTATGTTTGTATGGTTATCTTTTTAGTTATTTTAGTTCATTTGATTATAAGGTCTGGATCGATTTTAGTCAAGTTTAGACGAAAAATCAGTAATTCGGAAAAAATCCAAATGTTGAGTTTGGTTCCAATTTTTTTTTTTTTTTTTTTGTTTCCATATAATATGTATACCTATTTCCTACCTTTATTTCATTAAAAACATTTAAGTATTACTTTAAGTTCTTTAATAAAATTAAGGTTTTACACCCCCCCCCCACCAATTTCGAGACATTGGGAATGGTTTTAAGATCAAAATCTAATCGTATCAAAATGTGATTTTTGGTTTCAAGAACAAAAGGTAAAATTCGACGTTTTTGCTCGATTTTCAAAACACGATATCTTAAGCGTTCCTTTAAATTAAGTAATAAAAAATTATATGTTGTTTCTCATGTTATCGAAGGCTTTCATGTACAAAAACCCGTTTTCAATTTCAACAACTTTGAAAAATCATTTTTTCAACACTTAGCCAAATTTTCACAGATTTTCAGCTTTTATGTCTTATGATTTTATCTTGTTTCGAAGTCTTTCGGCTCAATCAAAGCCATCGAATGGAATTGGTTGATGCCTTATGAGCTTCGAATTACTTTAAAGGTGAAATTACTTTGATAGATATGTAAACAATTAGATGATAGATTGATCGATTTGATTGATGGATGGATAGAGAGAACGTATGTTCTCGACTGATTGATAGGACAATGCCTCCAGTATTACGTAGTGATCATGCCACGTAAAACGTGATAGATAGATAGATGGATGAGATGGTTGATGGATGGAAATTACAGATGATTGTCAATAAAGCGTATTACCAGACCTTATTTGCATTTTTTATTAAAAGAAATGATATACTATATACAAAATAAACTATTTTGTTTACCAAAAAAGGTTCGTAGAAAACCCATATAAAGAGTGACGCGTTGTTGTATATCCGAAAGTGGCGAGTCAATCTAGGATAGCGCTAGATGTCATATGCTCTTCGGTAGTATGGGATACCTTAGAGCATATTACAGGTTATGAGATCCGAGAATTTCTCCTAATTATTTCTTGGGGAACGTTGTATGTAAAGGCGGTCTCTGTATAGTATAAAGGTAGGTGAGATTCACATGCATTGCCTCTTAATAGACTTCGACGTGAGGGGTCTCCTGGGCTAGTTAGTGATCACTGTTAGTCTGTAGTCATCAAACGGTCGACCTCACCGTTAGTTGAACTCAGAATTGGGTTCTTGGTCAACGACTAGTCTAAGTCGGATAAATAGTCATCCAACTGTGGTATGCTAAACCGGCCACAAAATCAAATTATAACGATGAGATTCCATGTCAGATAGGAAGTTTGCAATAACAAATTGCCATAGCCAAGGCGGTTATATCGACGTGTTCCTCTACTCTCTTATCCACTACACCACCGTGTTCTTATTATGTATCTTTTCTTTATTTTTGTAATGTTGATAAATGTTTTCATTTAAAAGATGCACACGTTACTTTAAATGATAGAAATGATAAATTGAAAACTTTTATAATTGTTTACTGAGTATGATTCGACATTTATCGTATGTTACATTATGAAAATTTTGCATTATTTAATTGTTCTGGTGATTACTCGTGCATATATGACTCGCTGTTAGAATGTTGTTCATCCTACTGAGTAACATTCCCTTGTTACTCACCCTATCCTTCCCCTTACAGATTATTTAGTTATTGAGAAGTCGTTCTTTGAGGAGGTCCTTAAGGAGGATCAGATTGATGTCTTGCTACCGCTGTGTCTTTGAGGATTAGTAGAGGGTCCTAGCGATTTTTGCTTGTAGATAAGGAACAAGGTAGTTTAGAAATTTTTGTATTCGAATGTATTATGAGATTGAGGATTTTGATGATATCAGTGTTTGACGATTGTTCCGCTTACTCCAGACTCTTGTATTGATGTTAGTCAAATGTTTTTCTGCTGCATATATTTTCTTTTCCATAAGTATTATTGCTTGTGAATGTTCTAGCAGGTTGTGTGATTGGTTACCTCACACCTCGAGATTCTGACTGATGAATTATAGGGATTCGTGTTGGGATTTTGAGGTGTGACAAATTTATCATCTTACAAAGTTAGAACAAAAAAATTATTTGATGTTTCTATCATTTTTCACAATATTTCCACAAAATTGTAATTATTCCCACAAAGGTTGAAATATTTACATTTCCAAACTGACCGAAATCGAAATTTAATACCTTGCTAGGTGGGATTTAACCTTATTGCTAAATTTGCTTATAACAATTCAGTCAATAGACCTACAAGTAGAAGTCCATATGAAGTGGTCACAGGCATGTAACCTAGATGATCTATTGACCTCATTCCTTTACCATCAAATTCATGAGTAAACATTGAGGCAAAGGGATTTGCTAGGCACATACATGATGATGTTCATAGGAAGATCACTCTTAGCAACGATGCTTACAAGGCTAAGGCAAATTTGCATCGCCGTTTGGTTAACTTCCAGAAGGTTGACATGGTTATGGTGCGTATTAGGGCTGAAAGATTTCCTAAGGGATCCTACAAAAAACTTCATTCCAAGAGTGCTGGCCCTTTCAAAATTCTTAAAAAGATTAGCTCTAATGCTTATGTTCTAGAACTTTAAGATGACATGGGTATTAGCCCTATCTGCAAGGAACCAATTGAATGTCTTCGCACCTCTCTGACTCGGCATTCAATTCATCTACCTCTCAACAAGCTTGAAGAAAAGCTTATTCTCATTGAGCATTAGTCAACCTCCCTCTAAAAGTCCTCCCACTACGTGTTGCCAAGGTGCCAACCTTCGCTCTGATACCAATTGATGCAGGACCGACTATGAAATTGGTTAATCTGATTTATTTAGCAACAAATCAACCAACAACAAATCTCTCACCAATAATAGAGAAAGGGAAAATAGAGAACAAAAAAAAAAGGATTGGAATCATTTTAAAGTTCCTAGAAATCACCTCTAGGGTTGGGGAATTACTCAACAAGGCTGCTTAAGCAGCCAAAAATCAGAATTTTTTCATTAGCCTCCAAAAAGAGAACAAAAAAGATTATTTATAAGGACTTGTAGCTAGGGTGTCCATACTTGAAGGGGCAAAATTACATATTTGCCCATGACCTGTTATTTGCCCATGACCTCTAAAATGATCGAAAACAATAGAAAAACCCATAACTCTCTAATAACTTGACCAAATGCCTTGAAACTTTAAAAGAACATAAAATAAGACTCAAAAAACATAAAATAGTTGTTGAACCCTCACAACTAAAATGTTAAAGAGACTAAAATACCCTTGGCTACTATAAATAAGAAAAAAAAACTCATAAAAACTTAATAAACATCACAAGACCCATCTTTATGCCACATCAATGCTTATTTATTAATCTTCTTCCTCTTATAATAGGTCTTTCAACGTTCTTTAGGATTTCCTATCAGATAATCTTGCAATTTTTATAACCATATTTGGCATAACTGTGAAAATTGGATGTTCTCTTATAAGTCATGAACATGTGTATACCATAAACATTAAACAAAAATTGTCTCACAATCATATTCATATCATAACAAGTATAGGAATTTTTCTATGCATATGTCACATCAAGAGTAAGGAGTTTCCTATGCATCAAGTGTATGGTATAACCGAATACAAACATAAACTCGCATAGTTAGACAAAGATAAATGCAAAATAGAACAAGTATTCAATTTGAAAGTAAAATCAGTACAATTAAAGAAAGGGCAGACAAGTGTTGAGAGGAAAAGTACTTTTACCTTGTCGTTCGCCAAAAAATTGCACATCCATCAATTGGAATGCCAGATCGCATCTACAAATTTGCAAAGAATATATTTATTAATAATTCAATTATATTCATTCAACAAATTACATTTTAAAAGTTACATTACACTAAATTTGGTAATTAACAAAATGATCAAAAACCCTTAATAGGGACATTATTAGTTGTCCATAATTTAAAAGCTCAAATCAAGAAATTGGGGAAAAAATGAAGAATGGATAATGATATAGCAATGTTCAAGGGGGTCTTCTTGAAGATTTTTTATTTAAATGGGCGTTCCTTTATCAATTCTAAGGAAGTATTGAGGTTGGATTTGTTTTTTTTGTTACTTTTCTCCTTGCTCTCTTCTTTGTTTATAGCAGGTGTTTCTACCTCCTCTTCTTGTTCATCTATTGTTTTTGTAATGACCTGTAAATTCAATTTGTATCTCGAGGAAAAGTTTGAAGTTATGACTTTGTAAATTTTGAGTTTATATTGTGGTTTAGAAGTATGGATTTTGATTTACAATTTTTGAAAAATCGGACATCATCAATAGATTCAAAAGCGTCAAAAAACATATTTTAGCCTCTAAGCACGCCTTAATTAGAGGTCAAACAAAAAAGTTGTCAAATCATTGAATTTCGTGTCAACTTTATACCCAAAAAGGGAAAGTATTGTTAGAACTAGAATTTTTAAAATCCGATCACACCATTAGATTCGTTGCAAAAAATTAATAAAGAATAGTATAAGTTTGAGAAATTTCGAGTACTGAATGCCGAGTTATCATCAAAACAAAACAAATACAAAAAATGACATTTTTACCCCTATTACTCTATATACTAAACTAAAGTGAAATTCCAGAATTTTATCTCTTACATTCTTTTTCTCTTCTAAAGATAAACCCTAAAGAAACCCTTGCCTCCTTCCACCTTCCATCAAGGTTTTCATCTATGTAGAGATATCGTTGGGCTTCAATGTAGAAGAAGAAATTGATCGGCTCGTCGCAAGCTTTGAGGGGAACCAACGAAGGAAACCTGTCGATAAAATTGGGTGGTGAAACCTTAAAGCTTCAAACCCAGATCTATAACCGTGGAGCGAGATTCGTGGATCGATAAAGAAGAGTAAAGGCCTCACCTTCTCGGGAGCTTCAAGTTGATTCAAAGATATCACGTTTTGCCAAAGGAAAATTTAGAGAAGAGACGGTGATCATCACTTTGAGCAAGAATTGGAATCGATCTTTCGTAGAAAACGCAATTAGGTAGGATCTCCTCCCTTTTATCTTCTAGTTATACAAATTTTCTACAGAAATCCATCTTTGATCCATGATAATAATTATGTTTTCGAATTAGGTAAATTTCCCTTAAAGTTCATGCATGATTTGATGATTAATTACTTTAAATTCGTAGATCTCGTTTTGAAATCCGTAAGTCAAGTGTTAGATGATAGAAATCAAGTAGATCCATTAATTTTATAAAGCAATTATGGATTTAGAAGTTTTGGATGAATTTGGGACAAAATCGGACCAAATTTTGAAGAAAAACCATTGTGGATTGGCATTTGTCGGTGTCACCGACAGATATTCCTTTTGCCATAAAAAAAATATATGTTATATCGATGACACCGACTCCTACCGACAAGAATTATACAATGGTACCGAACTTGCCACCGATAGCATTGCTTCAACAATGAATTTTTTTCCCACAGCTTCAAATTTTCAACATACATTATTTTCATTAAAAACATTTAAGTAAATGACATGTTTAAAAACATTTTCGGCATACCTTCTTTAATGAAATTAAGAGATTATCCCCATTTGGAAATAATGGGGATAGTTTAAAAATCCAAATTTCAACGTATCAAAATCTAATTTGTAGTTCCGAAAACAAAACGAAAATTACGACATTTTTGCCAGATTTTCAAATCCTATTTTTTCTCTCATCACTTTGAATTAAGCTCTAAAAATTATATGATGTCTAATCTCGTGGTTAAGGCTTTTATTTCCAAAAGCCCGTATTACGTTTAGAGAATTTTGAAAAATCATTTTTTTCCAACACTTATACAATTTTCACAGCTTTTACTATTTATGGTTTTATCGCGATTTCCGAATCTTTTCTACTCAACCAAGCCCATCACATAGGATTGGTTAATTCTTTTGAAATCACAAATGTTTTGTAGAAAATATATACTTTGATAAATACTTAAAAAGATGGATAATCGATCAATTGTTTGATGAATGAATAGAGAGAATTTATGTTCTCGATTGACTGATAGGACAATGGCTCCAGATTTATGTAGTGGCTATACCACATTATGCATGATAGATAGATAGATAGATAGATAGATAGATAGATGGATGGATATCTCACGTTCCCACGACCACGTGAGATATGATTGATGGACGAACAGCTTGACAGATGGATGTAACTGGAGGACTCTACCATAACTTTATTTGTATTTTGGATAAAAAGAAATTATATATAAATATATTCAAATAAAACTATTTTTGTTTACCAGAAAAGGGTCGTAGAAAACCTATAAAAAGTGATTCGTTGTTATATATCCAGAAGAGGCGGGTCACTCTAAGATAACACATGATGTCTCATCCTCTTTGGTAGTATGGGATAGCTTAGAGAGTAAAATAACTCGTGAGAACCAAGAATTTCTCCTCTTCTTCCCTAGGGAACAACTATGTGTGTAAAGGTGGTCTTTGTATAGAGCAGAGATAGTCAGGATTTACATGTATTGTCTCTTGATAAGCTTAGACGCAGGGAGTTCGCCCCTAAGCTAGTTAGTGATTACTAAGAGTCTGTAGTCGTCCAATGAATGACCAACGTAGTTGGTTCAAGTATTTGAACCTTATTCAATGACCAATTCTGAACCGAATAAATGGTCACCCAATTGTGCTAATAGCAACCGGCCACAAAATCATATGCAAACGATGGGATTCCACATCACGAGGAGTTTGGCATATCAATTATCCATGCCGAGGCTGTCGTATCAGTGTGTTCCTCATCCCTCTTATCAATTACACTGTTGTATTTATATTGTATCTTTTATTTGTATATTGATAGATGGATGTTTAAAATTTGAAAGCATGTTAGAACTGATAACAATACATTTGATAGAACTGGAAGATTGATGATTATATAAATAGCTCTACGATTTCTTTAGTCCTTATTCGAATGTTATGTTTTTTTTATCAATTTATTCGAATGTTATGTTATATCAAAACCTGCATGATTTAAATTGCAGTATGTTTATACGTCACATGTTGCAACTAGTTGTTAGAACAGTAGATATCTTGGCTGAGTAGCTCTCGATACTCACCCTACTATTCACATTTTCAGATCATACGACTTTAAAGGAGGAGATTTACGAGAAGTCACCAAAGTAGTATGTGAATGAGCAATTGCCTCCGTCAGTTTGAGAGTCTTAGAGTGAATAGTCGTTTCCTTTTTGTGTTTCAATTTGATACACCTATGTCAAGGCACTATGTGCCATTTTATTTCAATATTTCTTATTAGCTATTTTTATATGTCAGTCTAGTCATAAGTTTATAATGACTCCAAATTGAGGATTATGGATTATTAATTGATTGTTAACTTTCGCAAACTATTATTTATTGATTTTAGTTATTATTCAGCTGCGTTATAACTGTTAAACAAGATTTATTTTGTTATTATTATAAGTTATCATCAGATGGGATGGTTAATCATACCTCGAGATTCTAACACTTATTCATGGGGATTCGTGTTGGGATTTTGGGACATGACAATTTTCATCAGTAAAATTTTATCTATAAAAAAATCATGGAGACTTGCTTTCCTAAAAAATTAGAGCCCCGTCTCATGTTTCTTAGAATTTGCTAAATTCTCAATTTCTTGCAACAAAAAGGGAGACTTAAAGATGCTAGCAAGTAACATCTTATGTGTGTAACGCTCTACCTTACTTCTCAAGCTACCCATATGAATTCCTATTGAAGTATATATTTGGAAAGGTGAGTGCAAGGCATACAATTTCAAAGCGAGCTCTTCATTCATTGGATAGAGAAGATTGTCGAGATTTAGTTATCAACTACCGAACTTATTCCAATTCCAACAACTCAAATTCAGATCATGGTAATCTCCTAAATATTTCTTATCAATAGACACTCGTTATCAATCACTACACCTGCTCAAGATTTTTATGTGTTGTCTTTTAAAAAATTTGTTATTATCTCATCTCCTTTGCTTAATTTGTGCAATAGTTACAATGGGCTTGGCTCAGCCAATGTCAGTCCCAAAATCCTTTTCAATGCTATCAGCACTAACAACCCTTCAAGAACAATATGCAAGATTCTCTACAGTAACCCAATTTGTTGAAGATAGAAGAATTAGAGTAAAGTAATTGTCTAAGTCTTTTTGTTAGAGCTTGACATGAATTTATATTAGTAAAAGAGTAAAAAGACAAATTGCCCTTACAAATCAGAAATAAATAAATGCTGAATAAAACACTATATCTAAATAACAACTAGAGCAAAAATAACTAAATTATTTTCATTACTCCCCTTCAAGCTAGGGCAAATATATCACATAAACCCAGTTTGACAAGATAAGAGTTAGTGATAGACGGCCCAACAAACTTCGTAAGCATGTCGGTAAACTGATATGAAGAAGGTACGAAGATTGTCTGAAGATCACCAAATCGAACTTTCTTCTTGAGAAAGTAAATATCAACCTCAATATGCTTAGTTCTTTCGTGAAGGACTGAGTCAGAAGCCAACATAATAGCAGACTTGTTGTCAAAAAAACAAAATAAAAGAACGTAAAACAGGAAATCCCAACTTTGCCAATAAAGAACGAAGCCAAGTTAGCTCACATGTGGCAAGAGCCATAGCACGATACTCAACTTCAGCAGAAGAGCGAGAAATCACATTTCGTTTCTTACTTGTCCACGAGATAAGATTATTACCATAAAAAGTCCAAAAACCAAAGGTAGATCTCCTATTTGTGAGAGAACCAGCATTTGTAAAACAAGACAAATGAAGCCGAATGGTGCAAGAATAGAAAAGCCCAAGAGCAGGACACAACTTCAGATAGCAAAGGATACGATAACCGACATCAAGGTAAGAAGAACGCAGAATATGCATGAACTGAGTGACCATACTAACCGCAAAGGACAAGTCTGATCTAATATTAGTCAGATAAATCAAACAACCTACAAGTCTCTGATAAGAAGAATGATCTGATAAAAGATCACCAGAATCAGCATTAAGACGATAATTCTGATCCATAGGTGAGGAAGCAAGATCACAACCAAGCATCCCAGGTCCTGAAAAAAATCTAATGTGTATTTACGCTAAGATAACGAAAAGTACTTAAATGGACCCAAATCCTTAACCTCAAAAACATGACCCAATAGCACCTTAACTTTATCAATCCACTGTGCATATAATGTCATGCACTATCCCTAATCACAATAATGTCATGCACATAGACCAAAACAATGGTGCAACGACCATCTACTCCTCGACGAACAAAGCAAGTATGATATGAATGACATCTAGAAATCCATAGATAAAAGAACCTCAAAAAACCGTTGAAATCAAGCTCACGGGGACTTACTTCAAGCCATATAGAGATTTAAAAAGACGGCATACCTTCTCAGAATACTCCCCCTAGAGACAAAATCTTGGAGAAGGGTTCCTATAAATAACCTCAATCAAATCACCATTCAGAAAGGCATTTTTCACATTGAAAGCGCCCTCGATCCGCGGGGTGCGCGGATCCGCTTTTGACCCTTGAGGTTTGGGAGTCGCCACCTAGTTATTACGGTCTAGGAACCAAATTGACCCTACAATGGATAAAAAGAACTAATCTACTATAGAAATCTGAATCCGGGGATCATGTTACAGGGTTGGAAGGTGTTAGGCACCAACCCCGCCCGGCCAATGCCGGTCTCTACTTATCCCAAATAGATCTACATTGCTAATGATAAACCTAGATAAAAAAAATAAAAAAAATAAAATTTTACCTTTGATCTGCAAAAGTGTTATTCCCTCAGATCTGGTTAGAATGGCTCCTTGTACCGTATTCCTTACTTCGTTCTATCTCCGGATCTGATTCCTGATCTCCGAGGTAAGGTATCTCCTTCTTGGATCTGAGTGTTTCAAATTTGTTATGGATTTTTGGGATGTTTTTGAGAGGTTTTTGGGTGTTTTTGAGGCTAAAATCGGAGTAGGGGTGTTAGGGAAGGAGTTGGGACTCCAAAATTAGGGTTTTGGGGAGGCTATGAAGGCTTCTTTACCTACTTTTCCTAGGGTTTTTTCTTTGATACGAAAATAGGGTGTGGAGGCTCCTATTTATAAAGTTTTTAGAAGCATTAGGGTTTGATTAGGGTTTCTTTTAGGGTTTCAATTAGGGTTTTGACTTAGTCTTTAGGGTTTTAGGGTTTTAGGGTTTTGACTTTAGTCTTATGAGATTGACTTGATTAGTTTTAGATTAGGGTTTGGATTTAGGGTTTTGACCTTAGTCTTATGAGATTGACTTGATTAGTTTAGATTAGGGTTTTAATTTAGGGTTTTGACTTTAGTCTTATGAGATTGACTTCAATTTTGACTTCAGTCTTGCTTGATTGACTTTAATTTTGATTTCAGTCTCACTTGATTGACCTTGACTTCAGTCTTGCTTGATTTACTTTTATTTTGACTTTGGTCTTATTTGATTGACTTTAATATCTTGACTTTAGTCTTGCTTGATTGATTTTAAATTTTTGGAGAACCCCTTTCTATTATATCTTTAATTCTTTGGACCCCCAAATGGAGGGGTCCTTAAAGAAATATCCCACGAACCCTCAACAATTTTGCCTGAGAGTCCAATTAATCGATTTTTTAGGTTCAACTTTTTAAATTAATTTCATTAATGTTTCACTTTAATTATTTAATGTTTTATTTATTAATTTCGAATTTTTTTAATTATGAAAATTGTGAAATTACCGTTTTGCCCCCAGAGAGGACTTTTCACGTTTTAAGTCGTTTTTCAATGTTCCAAGATGTTTTGGAATCAGTTTTTCGTAAGGAATTCAATGGGAATGTTGGTTTTTGTCATTTATGAAGTTTTTTGTATGAAATGATCGTGAACTTTATGAGGGGTATTTTCGTAATTTTGTCAAATTTTGTGAAAATTGGCGAAGTGGTTTACTTGGTTTCGATTTATTGTTTTATGTGTTTGAGTGGGTTTTCCTAAGTGTAATGCAGGCTCTAGAGTTGTTTTGATGTTAGGGGTATTTTGGTAATTTAGTGATTTTTATCGTGAAGCTTCTTTTTTATTTGCAAGATGATGATTTCTATGTTTCTGGGGTCGTATTTTCCTAACGTAGCGTGGTTTATAAGTTTTGTCAGTTCGAGATACCTCATCCGGATTTCTGAAACATATCTGGTAACAAAATAAAGCATTGGAATAGACATCCATCATTGGGAACCTTTGCGATCGGGTCGACGACTTGATTAATCAGGCGGATGCAAAAATGGGGTGTCTACACACATCAAGTTGGTGAAGTGGCTAGGAGTTACACACAGCTAGAGAGATAAGAAATCAAACAGTGGAGAGTTTGGCGACAAGAGCAAACGTAGCACCAAAATCTTTCCCTAGAGTCTGTGTAAACCCCTTAGTAATTAGGCGTACCTTATACCAACCAATAATACTATCGGCAAGGTATTTCACTATGAAGACCCATTTACAACTAACGATCCGTTCCCCAGATGGGAGAGTGACAAGCTCCCAGGTATTATTTTTTTACAAAGCATTCATCTCAATAATCATAGTTTTAGTCCACTAAGGGTCTTGCAAAGCCTCTGATACAGACCAAAGAACTCGAATAGGCCTAATAAAAAGAAGAAAAATCCTGATAGGAAACAAATTGAGCAATAAGATGATCAATAACACCCCTCCACTTACCTTTGCGAAGGACAATAGGTAAGTGAGAATTAAAAATAAAAGGAATAAGAACAGGTATATGTGTGAAAGTAAGAGATGATTACCTGATTCAAGGAGGAGGTTGGCAAGGGTGTAGGGGAGCGAGGGCAATGAGAGTAGACCTTAAGCGTCAGCAAAGATAGAGGAAAAATGGGAAATGAAAACACTATAGAAGACGGGTCCTGAAAAGTAGAAGAGTTTTGCAAAGTAGATTTGGCATGAAAGTATGGAACATTTTCAAATAAAGTAACATCAAAAGAGTATGACACAGTAAGAAACTAAATCATAACACCAATACCCCTTGGACATAGAGGAGTAACTTAAGAAAACGCATTGAGTGGATTTGTTATCCAACTTGGTACGATTGGGTGTCCTGTCCTGAACAAAGCACATGCACCCAAATACTCGAAGTGTAATGGAAAAAAATATACTATCAAGTTGAAGGACATGAAGAGGCACTTGTCCCTCTAAGGTGCGACTAAGGATGCAATTAATAAGATAAGCCGCAATGAGGATTGTCATATTTCAATATGCCTTAGAACATGCATTCCTCAGAGAAAACATCGAACAATGCTTATGAGATGGCAATTCTTACCTTCTGCCACCCCTTTCTACTCAGGAGTATAAGGACAAGTCAACTGGTGAAGCATACCATGCTCATGAAGATAAGAGCAAATCCCATCAGATATATGTTCCCCTCCATTATCAGATCGAGCAGATTTAACAGTAATATTGTACTGAAGTTGAATCATTTTAAAAAATTGACAAAAATAGGAAGCACCTCAAAACAAGAACGCATCAGATAAACCCAAATACAACGAGAATTGTCATCAATAAATGTAATATAATATCTATGACCATTAAAAGTAGTAATAAGGAAAAGCCCCACACATCAGAATGAATTAAATCAAATATTTTATTAACTCGATGCATACGAGAAATATAAGAAATACGTGTGTTTAAAAAGTTCACACACAGAGCACTGAAATTTGTATCCACTACACGCAATTTTTAAAGTAGGAAATAAATAAGTGTTAAAAATTGGCATGTCCTAAACGAGCATGTCATAAATCTAAAGTCGGAGAAGAAAACATGTGACTCCCAGAGGAAGGAAGCACAGAAGCCAAAATAGCAGTAGACTAAGATCCAAACAAGTATAACCCATCCTTTTCATTCTCCTTGTCAAAAATCCTCCTCAAAGTCGGGTCCTAAAAAATGCAGTGAGTAGGAAAAAAGATAACTGAGCAATTTAGTGATCTAGTAATACTACTCATAGACATAAGATTAAGAAATAGATGAGGGACATGAAGCACAGAGTCTAACGAAATCTTAGAAGATAATGAGGTGGCACCATTGTTGTGGATAGGTGTAAGAGATCCATCAGCAAGACGAACCTCCCTATGAGTGGTAGGAAAAGTAGAATAGGTAAAATGACTACTCACCGATTATGTGATTAAAAGCACAAGAATCAATAACCCATGTCAGTGGAACAGAGTCAAACTGAGTGACATGAAAAGCAGAGGATGTACCTGGAGGCATAATAACTAAAGCGACTATCGAGGAGGGGTGAGTGTGAGCATGGATCTGTTCCTGAACAATAATGGCAATCTGAGTCTGTAGTTGTGACAAATCAATTGTGCCAGGTAAGGAAGGATGATCAGTGAGAGGAATGGATGATGACTCCATTGTAACGGCACGAGGAGCAGACTGTCCCAAAGATGAAGTGGACGAAGATCGTGGTAGCAAATGTAGATAGAGCTGAAAGTAACGAGCCTTTTCATGATCAATTTTTCCACAATGACTGCAAGTAAAGTCATTCCCTTTACCACAATCACGACTCCCTGATCTCAGGATCCGAACGTCTGAAAAAGTAGAGTTGATTGCTAGAGCCATCTGATCTGTAGTGAGAACATAGAGAATACCAGATGCCTGAGTCTGAGATAGAACAATACGGCGACGACGCTCATCACCGTCAATGGTCGCAAATATCTCAAATAAAGGAGGTAAAAGACTGGTATTAAAGATCTAAGTCCAAAGTGCTTCAAACTCATGACATAAATCCATGAGAAACTGATATATCTGTTGTCGAGCAATCATCTTAACCACAAACTCGGCTACTTCTACAGATAGCTCAGCCATAGAATTATAATGAGAGAGCTCGTCCCAACAGGACTGGAAAAACCCAAAATAATCAGCTACACTTTGTGCTCCTTTGTTAGCCTGGGCAATGTCTTGGTAAAGCTCATAAATCCTCGAATCATTCCTAGCGTTAGCATATGTCTGAGTGAAAGCTAACCACAAAGACAGAACAGTTTTGTGATACAAAAACATTTTATAGATCCATTGTTCCGTTAAATTAAATAGACATCCAAAAATAGTGCAATTACGATCTCCCATTGTTCAAATTTAGGATCAGTGAGAGATGGTTTAGTAATGGTACCCAAAAACCATTTAGATTTACCTCTACTACTCAAATAAAGTCGCACAAACTAAGACTAGGACTGAAAATTCTGATCATCTAGTAAGGCATTGGTTATACGCTGGAGTAAGGAATTTTCCCCAAGAGTTGTTTTGGAATCCTTGGTCTCGTGAGTAGTTGTCATGGTGTACTATAAACAATAAAGCTTTTGATCGAAGGGAGATCTACCTGTAGTATTAATCCAAGGTGGAAGAAACCACAGGTAGAAGGGATAGTAGCGTTGTCCCAGGTCTCTTAGCAATCCAAACAGTAGTCATACTGCTGTCGCAGGTCTTCAGAAGGTCCAACAAATCTATCGCAACACCTACACAACAGTCCTGTTGCTATAGGCAAGCACAAAATAGTTCCTTTGTTGCTGTCATGGGTCAGAAAAAGGGCTGTCATGGGTCAGAAAAAGGGCCTAGCTGCTGTTGCAATCACTTACACAGCTTCAATTGATGTTGCAGACCACCAAACGGTAGGTCGTAAGAGTTCACATGGCACTGGTTGCTGTTGCAAACCACCAAACAGCACCCTGCTGCTGTCACAGGCCACAAAACTCAGGTCGTAAGACTTCACACAGCACTGGTTGTTGTTGCAAATCACCAAACAACATCCTGTTGCTGTCATAGGCCACAAAACTTAGGTCGTAAGACTTCACACAGCACTGATTGTTATTCCAAATCACCAAACAGCACCCTGCTACCGTCACGTGCAACAAAACTCAGGTCGTAAGACTCCACACAACACTAGATGTTGCAAACCACCAAACAGCAAGTCGCAAGGCTTCACACAACCCAACAGGGTTGTTTGTTGCTGTCGCAAGACTCTACACAGTCCAATAGTCCTGTCACACCACCTAGCAACACTCTTGTAGAGCAACAGCAAGGATAGAAACCCTATCGCAACACTCTTGTAGAGCAACAGCAAGGATAGAAACCCTATCGCAGGCACCCAACAGTACTTTAACAAACTGATCTTAGATAGAAACCCTAACGTAGGGCAGAAATCGAACCAAACAGCCTATGAAAGGTAGAAACCCTACCGTAAGACTAAAACATAACACAAAAATATATTACAGCTTGTGAAAAACTAATAAAATCTTTATCGCAGCATGCGATTAAGAGAATAAGGATCAAAAGAGGAAAAAAAAATACCCAAAGGGGAGATCTTCTAATGAAGTTGCTGCTAGGTTAATAGGTCTCAAGATCTAGAGGTGTTCATGAAAGAAGAAGAGAAGAGAACTAAGGAGAGAAGAGTCTTCAAGATCCCAAAACCCGAAGAGGGGTCCTCTAAGGCTCTAATACTAAGAAGAATTGTAGAAAAGTAATTATCAAGTCTCTTTGTGAGAGCTTGGCAAGAATTTATATTATTAAGAAGATAAAAGTGCCCTTACAAATCAGAAATAAATAAAAGCTATATTTGAATAATAACTAGAGCTAAAATAACTAGATTTTGTCCAATAAAGATGATCCTAAGATGTCCAAGTAAGAGAAAACAAGCTGAGAAGGTTATGCATATATTTTACAGGCTCCTTAGTTTCTTGCTATGTTTTCTTAAAGCTTGCTAGAGATGTTAAATTTTCTATCTATGCAGACTCTAGGTATTAACTTGAAATGGCTCACTTTTGACTTTTGATTTCCGTTAAAATCTAACATTTATTTCAAATTTTAAAGCTGAAATCTCTTCTCAATTATCTCTCTATCAAAACATCAACTCAACGGTTCTTACCTTCTTCGTTTCAACTTTCTACACATTTCTTTATCATCAATTCCAACTCAAGCTCCTCTTCTTCTCCAAGTCAACATTTCTCATCAAACCGATATCAGAAATTCTGTCAAAACCTCTAATTAAAACCCCCCAAAAAAGATTTCCAAATCCAACAAACTCAAAGAACATTTGCAAGTCGTTTCTGAGGGTTTTTTCAATGGCCCCTACACCTTCAAAATCTATTCAATGTCAAAGTTTTAGTTCTTTCTATTTTGGAGTTCATGTTCTCTTAGAGTAAACTTTATAAGATTTTTATAGGGGTCTTATTTGAAGATTTTGTTGTTCGTTGGGATAGGGTTTGCTCACTAGCGTGAAAGTTTTTGTTTTGTTTCCCATGTTTGTTTGCTTTCTCTTGTCCTTGTTTTTTCTCTTTGTTTTTGGGTTGGTCCCCTCGACCCCCCTTGTAGCTTCTCTTTTCTCAATAAAATTATCTTTACTGATCAAAAAAAAAAAAAAAAATTTCAACGTCAAATAACCAGATTAAAGATAACGCCACAATCGAAACATTGCTCACATTACAATTCCATTAAAACACCCACCCATCTCTCAATTAAACCTCCACAGCCAAAGAAAACCTGCAAACTAAGCGTCTGGTCGAAATTATTGGATGAATACGTGATTACCTAGATCAGTAAAACAAACTCATTTCAGCCTTTCACATCACTTTAGACACCCAAACATCGTATAGCTCTTCCCCGAGACCGTCAGCCGATACATCATGATGATACACTTCTCCCCCAACTTCACACCATTTATCCTCGATTTGACGAATTTCTTGTAAAACCCATTAAGATCTTCCTCCAAAATCGAAACACCATCAAGGCTAAAATCCTGATACCCGATATCCATTCTAACACAAATGGTACAACGATCCAAAGATATGTGAAAGGCTAAAATGGGTATGTCTTGCTGATCTAGGTAATCACGTATTCGTCTAATAATTTTAATTAGATGCTCGGTTTGCGGGTTATCTTTGGGTATGGAGGTCGGATTGAGAGATGGGTGGGTGTTTTTAATGGAACTATAATGTGGGCAACATTTCAATTGTGGTGATGCCTTTAATCAGGTTGTTTGGCGTAGAATAGATCTTGAAGGTATAAGGGCCATTGAAAACATTGCTCATATTACAATTCCATTAAAAACACCCACCCATTACCCAATCCAACCTCCGCATCCAAAGAAAACCCGCAAACCAAGCATTTGATCAAAATTATTCGATGAATACGTGATTACCCATATCAGAAAAACAAACCCATTTCAGCATTTCAACTTACTATGAAGAACCACCCCCGCCTTACCAACAAAAAACATCCCCCTCCACCAAGATTCGACCAAATCTTTGAATTTAGGATGCATCAACCACATTTTCGCCAAACGAAAAGGAAATGGTCTTTTTCTAAACTCAACCACCTACAAGCAAATTGGGCAATGGTCGGACCCCGTGTTTTCAATCGTTTCTTGAGAGATACGGCTATAGAACTCCTCCCACCCCGAAGAGATCAAGAATCTATCCAACTTCTTGAGGACTGGTCTATCTTATCTATTCAACCATGTGTATTGACCCACGCACAATGGAAGATCCAAAAGACCATTCCAATTCACTAACTCCCCAAGCTTCAGCACTTTCCTAGAGAAACTCGAACCACCCATTTTCTCGTAGGAAAGTCTTGTCACATTGAAATCCCCTTCAATGCACCATGCGCATACTAGCATTGAAATGAGGCCACTCATAATGGCGAGTCAGACCACACTCCAGTGAAGACCCAAAGAAAGTATACCCAATAAGATTGCAAATAACATAAAAGGAGAAAGCCCCAATCAACTCATCCACCACATGAACAAACTTCTAGTTCCACATAACTATAACTCCCCCACTCACACCTACAGATGGAAGAAAGCACCAACCTTTATCTAGAGCACCCCAAAGGTCTTTGATAATATTATCATCCACCCTTTCCAATTTGGACTCCTGCAAAACCACTAAATGGGGAACTTCTATACGAAGAAGGGCCTTCACCGCAGCCTTTTTCGCCTTATCATTCAACCCACAAACATTCCAAGAGATAATTTTAATCGACATTGATCACCAATGCTCGTCTCCCAGCCCTCCTAGTGTACTAAGATTTAATTGGAAACTCCTCAACATCTCCTTGTAATTCTTGAACTTCTCTAGTCCATCTGTGTTTTTTCTTCTCCGATAAGCTTAAGACCCCGGTCAAGAAGTCCAAGCATGTAGCTCCTGCGACATCCGCATTATCCAACTCTTCGCTAATCATGGGGCCTTTCTGATCTAAAGATTCAATGGAAGCCATATTCTGCCATTGCGCCAGCACCTTATTCAAACAATAACTAACCTCCTTTCCTGTCTTGAAAGCAACACGTAGCAAGGCTACTGTTTCGTTACACTAATTCTCCATCGTCAGTCCCACTTTTAGCCCAACTTCCAGCATGTTAGACAAAAAGAGGTAAGCTAACTCATCATAATTTCTCCGTACAGGAGCGCAAAGTTGCTATGAACTAGGGAGAGCAACCTCTTCTAAATCTCCCTGGTAGACCATAAGACAATTAGCTATAGATTGCAACAACAATAGGCTTTCTACACCCACAACAACTATCTTTGACTGAAATAACTTTGGCTCCACCTCCTTAAGTGGCATCCCAATCCTGCAACCCTCCAAACATAAAGAAGCAGGTGAGAAAACCTGATGGCCAAGAATCACTCTTCTCTGCAGCAAGAAACAGAAGCCTTGCTCAACCACTTGACCAAAAGAAAGAGAAAAGGAGAAAAGATCCCAGATCCAAGACAAGAACCAATCTCCCTCCAATCGCAGCTACTGAAAAGGGCTACAGTCAAAACGATAGGCTTCTGCAACCAAAACCAAAGAGGAATCCATGAGATTCTTCTTGCAGAAGGCTATTGGAGAAGAAAACTTAATCAGGGGAGACTCAATCACCAACGGAACCACTTTGTAGGAATTTAGCTCCACAAGAACCTCCAACCCACAACAGAACTTATGTTCTGAAAAAAGAGGCCCAACAACAACAGGGACTAGGCCCGAAACCTCAGGATACTTATCCAGCCCAATAAATGAAACTGAGGCCTTCATCAAAAAGTTCTAGTTCAAAACAACTAGGCCCAAATACTCTGGAGATTCATCCAGCCCAACAACCAGATCCCGATCTGAGTGCTGCAACGACAAGTTCTACCCCATAACAATGACTAGGCCCATGGATTCTGAACTGGCTTCCGAGCTTAAAATCTATATAACATTAAACCCATGCCAACCACTCTCCACTAAGGAGACATCTACAGCACTAGCACTCGACATGTGATTCTCCACTACCTCAGCACTCACCAAACCCTCCTCGACATGTGTGGCAGTCACATCGAGAGAGAGCGAAGAAATTTGAAATTGCCAATTTGCAATTGACACTCCCACACCCAAACTGTTATCCCCAGGTTCATCGTCCCAGTTGTAGTTCAAAAGAAGAAGAAAGAAGAGAAAAGTAGAGAGGAAAGTGATGAGATTAGGGTTAATCAACCCTTTTCTCATCTTTTATATTGGATTTATAATAATTACACATAACCCCCTCAAACATCTACATTTTATGATTTAACACCTAATACATAAGTAACTTATTTTTCCTACCCCACAACTGGGGCATAGATATTAATCATGCCCAACTTGCTTAGAATATCATTCAGTTTCTTCTTGGTAACTCCTTTAGTCAAGATATCAACTAACTGGTTCTCTAATTTCACATACGGTAAACACATGACTTGAGACTCAATCTTTTCTTTAATGAAATGTATGTCTATCTCGTGTGCTTAGTCCTGTCATGTTGAACAAGATTAAGAGCTTTATTAATAACAGCTTTGTTGTCACAATACAATCTCATAAATTCCTTTACTATAACACCAAGTTCACCCAATAAGATACGTAGCCAAAGAATATCTATAGCACCATGAGCCAAGACAAGCAAGCTCTTTGTATCGTAAGTTTAAGCAAGTGATAGTTAAGTAATTTGAAGTTCTTTAGTTTAGGTCACCCAATTCCAAATCTATGAAGTAAAACTTGTACTTCGAACCTCTTGACGTCAAAGTGTATGAAATGTTGCATATCATGGTTTTGACAATGGCACTAGTTTAAGACACTATCAAATGGATTAAAGTTTTCATGGGCACAATGACAAAAGGTAAAACAATACTAAAGCTTCTACTGGTGCAAATTATTCAAGGAGTTTTGAGTACATTTTGAATACTTTTTATTTAGATGGTACTGAGTATGTAAGCCAGGAGCCTTAGTATTATCTTTGTACTCAAAGGCCCTTTTTGTTTCCCTAGTTATACTATCCAAATCACCATGTAAGATAGCCTATCCAAGCTTTCAATGTTTGTGCCATACATAATGACTATTTAACTAGTTCAGTGGGTCCCACATGTGAAGAGTGTAGCCAAGCAAACCTAGAAACAGGAATCCCACCAAAAGGCTGGGATTCCTCTTTCCCACGACTCTATTATCACATCTAACTATAGAAAATAAATAATTCTTACTAAGTTAGTAAGATTTCAAATCTTACTACGAGTTGTTGGGCCCACATGGCTTACTACATTGGAAATCCAATACCATAACGTTCTAGATTTCATGGAAAAACATGGATTTGAAAGAGAAGGAAAAAAAAAAATTGAGCATCACCAAAGGTGTTGAAAAATGGGCGACAACCGAACTCTGAAATTTGAAAACTTTTTGTTAATTTTTTTTCAAAGTTGTCAAAATTTCTTCCCCAACGTCCTAGTGGCATCGGATCATATTTTTGGATGCCACGATGTGAGCTCCTGACCCTTACGAATATTTATTATTTTTAAAATTATGAACAATATTTATTATGACAACAAAATATGATATTGAAAAATTATCAAAATGAGATATTTATTATGTTTAATTAGTATCTAAGATTTTGTATTAAAATTGCATTTTGTAATACATGTTGAAAAACATGTATATTATTCTATGTCAGGATAAATGGCAGACAAACAATATGGAAGTTAATCTAGCTTAGGGTTTCCACAACAAGATCAAAGGAAATCCAGTTTAGGATATGTAAAATAATTTTTATTGCGTCCAAACAGACCCAAAATGGAAATCTCAACCATCGGATTATCTAATACATAAATAAAATTTATACTTATCAAAAAAATTATTAAAGCTCATCAAAACAAACCTTCCAAATACCAATATAACCACGAAGCTTTAGCTCCTCCTCTAAGTCGTGGTATCTATCCACCTCCTGAAAGTAGAAATAAGAAAAGACATTTTGAATATAAAAATTAAACCATATGATACAAATTATGAGGTTGTTTTCTTTTTTCTTCTTTCCTCGGGATGGATAGCTCGTCCTCCCTAGTGTACATTCTCCCCACCACCACCACCTTTTTTTTATTAATAAAGATTTTATTTGCCTATCAAAAAAAATTGGTGCCACACGAAATACTCAAGTATAAAACCATCAAAAACATCTATGCAGGGTCAAAGATGAACTGATAAAGACAGCCTCAGTGGAAATCAAGCATAACTAACTAGTAATGTTGAAACAAATAAAAAGTATGAAAGAAAATTTTGAACAATAATAATAGCGGAAAAACTAGGTTCCTTTTCCAAACGGCATAGGAAATGCATGATATTGGTAATTTGAATCTTAGAGCCAAGATCCACCAGAAATCACATAGAAAAGTTCACAAACTAACAGCCACAATGATGCCTGAGACCTCCCAATTCACAGGGTTTCTGATGGGAACATCAGGCCCATAGACCCATTTTTTAGGTGTTTAGGTTTTATTTTATTTAATTTTTAAGTACTTGGTCCACTTTTCTTTTAGCTGGGGAGGGTAATTTTAATTTTATTATCTTCTTCTAGCCCCTTAGATGGCCCATGATTGGATTAATAGAGAATCCTATGTGGGTTCTCTTTAGAAGTTTTTGGTCTTTGGGACTCCTTAGTTAGTTGTTATTTTGGAGTTTCAGAATCAATGAATGAAGAAATATGCAGGTTTTACAGAATGTCTGTTTTTGTTCAGTAATTGGATGCATATTGTGAAGCCTTCACTTATTCTCGGTGTGAATCCAAGGTGAGATCGATCTATACTATTCTCTACTTCCTCTTCATCTTCTCCTTTTTATTTTCTGGTTTTCCACCACAATAACTTGCTGAACCTACTAGCCAAGCCATCCCTACCCCTCAAAATCCCTGCTCCCGCCCCCTAAACTGTTACCAAACTATTATCATATCCTTCAAACATGCTGTATTTTACATTTACAACAGCCCTATCCTAACCACACCCTTATTCTATCTCCAAAACCTTAAACCAGTCCCATTACACCTCCAAAACCCTAACAGCACATATTGTCCCGCTCCAAAACCAGTCATACGATCAAAACCCCACAAAAGACCAGACTGCGTCACCTGTACCACCTCTATAATCCCAACCATACTCTCCCACCTTGCTACTCACATTACAACAACTCATACTGCAGTCGTAGCCCTAAATCCAGGTCATAACTGAACCATCTTCCACTAGAAACTTTCTAAATTACGTCTTTTGCTGCTCCCCACCTGCAGCACCAAGCCCAGCCCCAACCGAAACCCCTGGGGCCCATACATACGTCATTTAAACCATGAACTTTAATCCTACACCTGTTGAAGCATTAAAACAATCCTACAACCTACCCTTCAACTCGCCTACAACCTATCCCAAAACCTCACACACCACGCAAACTAGACCCTAACCTTACTGTTTGCTGCCCCAACCCCGTCATAACCCAACCAAAAAATTAAACCCTCCCTATTAATGCCCAATCTGTTGTTCAACCATTCAACAACCCAAATCCTTTTTTTCTTTTTATTTGTTCTTCTGGATTTATGGTTGCCGGAAATTGTGCTTAGATATTCGAACATGGTTATAACAACATAGCTAAGTTAGTAAGGGCTTGAGGAGTTTGATCCCATGACTTAGGTTCATATCCTATTGAACCCACCTATACCTCTGTTGAGCACTAACCCACTTGCTTGCCTAGAAAAAAAAATATATACATAATTAATCTTCCAACAAACAACAACTATAAAACCCTTTATGAGCTTAAACTTGTTATCGAAATCCTTGAAGGGAAATCTTTCACATTATGCTAGTGGAAATCAAATCTTCTATTGGCATCCATCCTCTTCATGTTTGGGGGATCTACTTTCTATGATTGTGATAACCCTGGACTTTAGCATAGTTATTTATTTGAGGTTCTTTTGAGTTTTGGATGATTTCGGATCAATTCATAATTTTCATTGCTTTTTAGCAATCTACTCTTGATCTCAAACCCATGTTTTCGTTTGGGCATCAGAGTTCGGCATCAATTTCCTCCAAGAGAGAACAAAGGGAGCGGGGGGGAGAAAGAAACTGAAAGGAAGATACGACTCCTTAGCTTTACAATACCATTCAAACCCTACCTTACTTTACTATACTTTACCATACAACCACCGCAATATCAACCCTCACTCCCCACAAGAATCCAAGAAAAATGGTGGTAAGTTGATGCGGAACGCAACCAATGATGAGAATTACTATAATTTTATTTCGTCAGTGGCGAAATCTTCCCAGTCAAGGAATATTGATGGGGACATCAAATCTTAAAGAGTAGATTTTAATTTTTATTTAGATTTTTTTTTAAGGCTTTCTTTCATGTTTTTTGGGCTTATTTTAAAATTTTTATTAGCCCATGATTTTAGTATAATATTTAAGGGTAGTTTAGTAATTTTAGTTTATCTTTTATTTAAGTTTATTAGAGTTTGAAAATTAGGAGAGATAAAGTTAAAAAATTAGGTATTTTAGTTTTATTAGGACTCTTGGTTGATTTTCCTTATTTATGAATTGTATTAGGGTTTATTTATAGAGAATGAATGGAATAAACAAATTACAGAAGTTTCTATTTTTTTTCTTTTGAATGTTGGTACATTCAATGTAGTTGATGCCATGAAAATCATTGAGGTGATTCTAAGGTAAATATCATTTTTTTTTCTCTTCTCTAATCTTCTTCTTATTCTTATCATCTATCTTCTTTTTATTTGTGGAAATCAAGAAACCATCAAAAACCATCTAATTTTTTCAAGAACCCAACCCATAAATTTTGTTTTCTTGATTTTTCAAGAAATCTTGAATTCTTGATTCTTGAAACCTACAAACCTCAACCCTTAAACCTTCCCCACTTTCTTTAACCCTTACTTCATTAATCTTCTTAACCAGATCTACCATATACCCAAATACCCTTAATCCCTTATTTTACCTAAATCAAATTATATTTTCTGCTCTCTCCTATTGTCGCCCAAATCCTTAACCCAATCCCTAACCAGATTTCCCTAAACCCCCTATTTTTCCAAAATCAAATTCCATTTTCCTATCTCCCCTCATCGTCTTGCACCATTAGAAGTGGGTTACCTATCCTTTTCAAAGTCACCTGGCATATGCTCCAACCATGATCTGAATAGGACAACAATTCCAAGAGACAAGCGTCTTATCTGTTCTGATTGTTGAGCTGAAAATCTATTTTTTGATTGAGACGGAGTCACGGAGAGAGGAACCAATGATACCAAAGTTGTTCCAACCATTCAACACATAATATGCAAATTTTACAAGAAAAAGAACACGTTAGTTTTGAAAAAAATAAATATCCCAAAGATGGGTTTTTTTCTAAATCACCATCATCATCAAAGACTCACCGAAAAATTTGGGGTTGACTAAACATATTATGTTACACAAACATTGTGGGACTGTGATTTGGTTGTGAATTAGCTTATTTTTGCTTATTAGATTTTTTGAATAACTTGTGATAGAGTTAGCTTTTATGTTACATTTAACATCACTCTTAGTAATTTATTAGTTGGATCTTCATCTCATCATATTTGATTCGTTTGAATAGTCCACCATTTTCTTAAAAAAAATCGTTTATAAGATTACCTTTCCCAATGACCTTTCAAAAAGGTTGACCAACATTAATCTAATCCTTTAATAGTATATAGAATAAGGCTAGCCTAATTAACTTATTAAAATGTAAAATCTTACTACGGGATGTTGGGTACACATGGATAGCCAGATTGGCAATCCAACATGAAACCCCTGTAGATTTCTTAGTATAAATTAGATTTAGAAAAAAATAAATCAGCAATTGCAGTTGTTGTGGGCATTACAAATCAGAGTGCTTGAACTAGGAAAATGAAGCAAATGTGATCAAAGTCCATTCGTATAAACTCAAGGTGAGTAATGAAGAAATCATGAGCCTGATTTTAGCAAGAGTGAGATTGACGAGTATGAGGCATCATTATTGGATCTTGTAGAAGAATCTATGTTTGAAAATTTTGAACAATTGGAAAAGATAATTGTTGAGCCGCAACATCCTTTACCGCTTACACAAGTTTTATCCCATGGAAAAGAAAAGGTAGATAATATTTGGGATAAATCAATGAGTTAATGATACATAGAGCATTTCAAAGAGTCAGCTTCAGTTCTTGCCAGAAAATTAGAGTCCAACGGTTATTTATTTGGCTTAATGATATCTATTGGAGTGTGGAAGGTGCGTTGATTGAGAAACAAGTCGGGATCATATTGCACGTGGGTTATGGGGACCTAATCTGCTAGGTAAATACTACAATTTTATTTTACCAGTGACGAAATCTTCCCAACCAAGGAGAATTGATAGGGACATCAAAGCTTGAAGAGTAGATTTTAGTTTTATTTAATTTCTTATGTTGGGGCTTTATTTCTATATTTTTTTTTACTTATTTTTAGGTTTTATGGGCCCATGGTCTTAGTTTAATATTTACGAGTAGTTATGCTAAATTTAATTTGTCTTTTACTTAAGTTTATTAAGGGTTGAAAATTTAGGAGAGAGAAAGTTACGAAAATTAGGTTATTTATCTGTTATTTTAGTTTTATTAGGACTCTTGGTTGACTTTCTTTATTTATGGATTGTATTAGAGTTTATTAATAGTTGATAAAAGGAATAAAAAAAAAGTTCTTTTTTTGTTTCGATATTAGTGCATTCAACGTGGTTGATGCCATGGAAATCATTGGAGTGATTACAAGGTAAATATCATTTTTTTTCTTTCTTTAATCTTCTTCTTATTCTCCATCTTCTTCAATCCATCTTTTCTATATTTTTTTTGTTTATTAATGAGAGATCAAGAATCCATTAAGAACCCCTAGTCCTTCCAATAAACCACCCCATAAACCCTGTTTTCTTAATTTTTCAAGAAATCTTGATTTCTTGAAACCCTTTTTTCTTAACCCATAATCCTTTCCCCTTTCCTTTTAACCTTTATCCAATCCCAAAATATCGTAATTTGCAAAACTTTGTATTTTATATCTCAGTAGCCAATTGGGATTTTGGAAACCCTTTTTCCTATATCAGATTTTCCTAACCACCACCTTTATTCCGTCTTCTTCCCTCACCATCCAGCATCATTGTGTATGACAACTTATGAATGCAACTAAACAGAAATTTCCACTTTATCATACTATATAGGTGTGGGGTCACACCAAACAGTAAAAATTAAGATATGATGTAAAAAGTTTTAGTCAACAAATGTAAGGGTTATGGACCATGGAGGGCTTGGGAGATGGACCAATTGTATAATTGGTATTTTAAAGGATTGTGCAAAATAGTTGGGAAGATGATCACATTCAGTCCAAGTCAGAGCATGTGGGAGGAAAGGAACAAGCACAATTCTGAACACAAGTAAATATAATCTATCCTTACTTATCAAAATGGTATTGTATTTTTTATAGATAAAACATGATTATTCTAAAACAATGAAACTTGATCATCTTTACCTGAAGACACAAAATATCAGATGACCATAATCCAAGTTCAAACACTATCCTTCTCTTTCTCCATTCCCAGTCTAACATATGCCAAGGTATGTGAAAGTAAAGCTCATGCCGATGGTTTATAGCCAGATAGTCAGCGAGTATATTGTATGACAATACTATAAACCGCTCTGTGCACCATAGCAACAAACTAAGATTAGGTTAGGCAAACAAAAACCCCACCAATGTGTTGGAATGAAATGTGCATAGAAGCATACTCAAAATAACCAGAACATATAGAAACAGAATTAAACTCCAAATTATTTCGACCGGTGTGCAGCTGGATTTGTCTTCTTCATTTTTTCTTTTCTTTTGGGTGTTATATAACAAACTATACCTACCCAATAAACTTTATATGATATAAATTGTAAATTGGTACTTGAGTCAGGATTACATTTTGTTTATGGGATTAAGTCCAGTACCTACGAATAACAGGAAAGAATTCTAAACTCTGTCGGATAATTTCAAATCTCGTTTGAGAATGAGATGACTCGCCTGAATCATCTCGGTCATTTCCAGACCGAGCCAGATATTCAATGTGAATTATCTCTCACGTTGTCTCAATTGACAACCAAGGTGACTCTAGTGATATTTTTTTTAAACTCGGCCGAGTCAACCAAGATTTTTTTTTTTTTGATAAGCATTGCAACTTTATTGATTAAGTGGTCGAGATGATCAATTGAGAAAACAACAAAACAGAAACCATAAACAACTACACTGCAATGCTACAGACCCAATCCCATCTACCTACGAAGTCGTCAAAAAAAAGAAAAAAACCATAAACTCATTGTACACCTTACACCACAAGAAGAGGAAACGTAAAATCATTAGGACAGCCGAGTTTGCATTCTCTTCTTTCCCTTCTAAGCAACATTGTTTGCGCTCCTTCCAAATGCCCCAACAGATTGCGAAAGGCGCTAACTACTATAGCACTCTCTTAGCCTCCAAAAAGAAAGAACCCCACTCGTCCCAAGCTTCAAAAAGTGATCGTACGGATTTTGGAAAACATCCTACCACTCCAAATAATCGAAGAAATGACCCCCCACACCTGCCTTGCAAAGTCACAATGGAGTAACAAGTGGTCCGCCGATTCCTCATCCCATAAAGACAACAAACACATATTCAACCCGCTCAAACCTCTTTGCAAAATCTGGTCTAGAGTCAAAATTCTTTTCAAAGACGTGCACCATATAAAGAAGACTACCTTTGTCGAGACTCTTTGGCCCCAAATTTCTTTCTACAGAAATCGAAGAGGAGATAGTTACAACAAGGACTCATAGAAGGATCGAATTGTGAATAACCCCGAACTAGTACCCATCCAAATCCAGCTCTCTCTCATCTTCTCTCTTAGCTCCACCTATCGTAAGCAACCCATTAAACCCACAACCCCTTCCAACTCCCCAACCATTTACCCTTCCTACTAAAGCCAAGGTCCCACCCTCCATTTCCCCCTTCATTGTGAAAAAAGGAATTAATGACCAAATCCTTCTTAGAAGAAACCAAGTACAAGTCCGGGAATCTAACCATTTCAAGAGTCTTCACAAAAGCGGACTCTACTCCCCGAACCCACCTTGATCTTAACCCATTTGCAAAACGATGGCAACAACTTCATAATCCCCTTCCAAACACCACATCCATACGATACTCTAGAATGTCGAGTTTCTCACCCAAAAGGATCGACCCCAAACTTCAAAGCCACAACCCTCCGGCTCCTCCAACACAAATCTCCATAACCATTTACCAAGCAAAGCCAAGTTCATGATGTGAAGTCTTTTTACACCTAACCCACCATTGGCTTTTGGAGTACAAATCTTCTTCCCCTCCTTGTCATGCCAAAGAAAATCCCAGAACAACTTCTCCAACCTCACTTCCACACAACTTGACAAAGTAAACAAGGATAGGAAATAAATTGGGATGTTGGCCAACACACTTGATGAGAGTAAGCTTACCCCCTTTCGAGAGACATCTAGATTTCCATGAGGACAGCCTCTTGTTCACCTTGCCAAGCACATTGCCAAACAATCAAACCTTGAATGTCTCCTACTTCAAACACCTTACTCTTGTGAAAGTTAACACCCAAACCCAAGACCGCCTCAAAACAAGTAAGGATTCCTCCCAGATAATTCAAATGTCTCAACAAGTCCTTCATAAAAACTAATAGATCGTTGGCAAACTGTAAGTGTAACACCATCTGTCCCCTGTCAGTGACCTCAAAACCCTCTTAACTCTCCACAATCCATTGCCTTGTTTAACATTCTCCTGAGTGCTTAAGCCACAATAATGAACAAAATGGAGCAAGTGGGTGCCTTTGTCTCAACCCCTTTGAACTCCTGAAAAAACCTTCTAGTGAATCGTTAACCAAAATCAAGAAAAAAGCCACGAAACACGCATCATAATCCAACGCAGCCATCTATCCCCAAAACCCATCCGACGAAGCATGTATCTAAGGAAACTCTAATTGACATGATCATAGGCATTCTCCAAATCGCTAATGCAAACCACCCCCAGAACCATTGACTTCCTTCTAGAATCAATGCACTCATTAGCAATAAGAATGCCATCTAGGATTTGCCTCCCTTTCAAAATGTTCTTTGAGCTGACCCAATAATTTCGGGAAGCACCACTTCAATCTAGAAGCCAACAATTTGGAGATAATCTTATACATTGAACACACAAGGCTAATAGGTCTCAAATCTACAATGTCCTCAACTCCAAACTTATTTGGGATCATGGCCACAAACGAACAATTGGTGTTAAAGTCTAAAAGCCATTTTCATGGAAGTCGTGCACCACCTTCATCAAGTCCGCCTTAAGAACATCCCAACAAACCTTAAAAAAGGACAAAGAGAATCCATCTGGGCCGAGAGCCTTATCATTGTTGAACCCCGACACTATCTTAAACACTTCCTCCTCTTCAAAAGGTCTCTCCAACCAAATCCACTGTTCTCAAGAGATTTGATCGAACGGCAATCCATCCAACTTTGACCTAGCACAATGATTCTTATAGTACAACTTCTCATAGAAATTACAAACTGAGGTAGCTACATTTTCTCTTGCCACCACCCAATCACCTTCAAGTTTGATCCTTGAGATATGAGTATTGCGAAAGTGTTAACTAGTTGTCTTGTGGAAAAACTGTGTTGTTGTCGCCCTCCATCAACCATTTCACTCTTGATTTTTGCCTCACTTCCTCTATTAATGCTACCCTTTGAAACTCTAATTTCAAATCAATCCTTCTATTTATCTCCTCCCCTATCATTGTTGCAATTTTTTCCTTTTTATCAATGTTTTCAATCTCCCAAAGCAACTCTTTCTTCCTCAACTCAACTCTCCCAAAAGTCTCAATATTCCAAACTCTTTAGTCTCTCTTTGATTGCTTTTAATTTTAATCTAGAAACAACACCTAGCCTCCCTGTGAACACCAACTAATCCCACCAACCTTGAATTAAAGCTTTAAACTCTGGATGTTGCAACCACATGTTCTCAAAATGAAGCGGTATCGGACCTCATCTTACCATTCCGGCGTGCAAAACGATCAAGTAGTGATTAGAGGCCGCAATGGGAATAGTTTGCTGAGTAATATCGCTGAAATGCTCCTCCCAGATGCTACAAACCAAAAACCTATCCAACCGATTGAGAATTGGTTGCTCCTGGTTATTTGACTATGCAAAGTTGGCACCACAGAGAAGAATATCTACCAACTCATTGCGGCTAACGAAATTAGCAAATAATCTCCTCTTACTTGTTACCCTTGAATCCCCAAATTATTCAAAGGAAAATCTAATAACGTTGAAGTCCCCCCCAAACACCTAGGCTTTCCCCAATAACACCACACATCGACCAACTCCAACCAGAAATTCACCCTTTCCCCATCTCTTGTAAGGCAAGGCACCCCTAAGAAAACCCAAAGAAAATCCTCATTTATTCTCTTACACAACACAGAAACAAAAAAGGCCCCCACTAGCTGTTCGTCCACCACAATGAACCTTCCATCCCACATAACAATCACACCACCTAAAGTCACCATAGCAGGAAGAAACGTCAAACCAATGTTTCACAAATTCCACAAAGTTCCAATTATTCAATCATCTACCAAAGAAAGATTAGTTTCTTGAAGCGTAACTAAGAGGGGTTTTGTTGCAACTATCACAGCTTTGATTGCTGCCCTCTTGCCTCGGTTATTTAAACCTCTAACAGTCAACGAGAAGATGTTACACAACATTGACAACTGCCAATTTACGCCCTAACCTCCTATTCGCATGCAACTTAAACGGGAACTCATGTATTGTCCTTCGAAGATCCTCGAATTCCTTCTGCAACCGTATGTTCCTTAATTTAACTCAACTTGTGCTGGTCTCCGCCAGATGACTCTCGAGACCACCAACCAACATACTCGAAATAACACCGAAGCACCCCCGTTGGGCTGAGCACCATGAACAGGCGACAAAGAATCATTCTCGTCTTCATTCCAACTTTTCAAGACTTTCTGGAAGCAGGCACAGACCCTCTTTTGTCTCTCCAGGGTCACTTTCAATAGCACCTTCACTTCTTCGTTCTCATTTTCCATCAAGAAACCCATCGCCAAGCTAATATCCAGAACATTTTGGATTAACCAACTAACCATTGCATCTCAATACTCCTGGTCCAAATTCTCAGAAGCCTCATGAAGATCAAAGAAATTGCTACCAAAAGATTATGAACCCAAAATCGTAGGATCCCCAACCACAGCAACTTGCAAATCGCCACCACCATCTTCAAGCCTTGGAGTCGTACGACCTAGATTCATGTCTTTGAATAAACCCAGTTTGCACAGCCACCTCAACCCACCCACCAAAACTTTGAAAGTCAAGGGAGTTCCAAGCTTGTGGAAGTCTTTGAGCTCAAACACCCCAACCCTAGAAGAAATTAATAAAGAAAACAGACCCCATGGAGCCCCTCGAGCCACTCCCTTTGAACCAGCCTTATCCAGGACTCTCACATCTAAGGAATTGTGCAAAGAAATAGACACCGAATGGGCCGCAAGATCCAGCTCAACTTGCTATATATTTGTGTCAAAAGCCACCCCAAAAGAAAGTGGCCCCTTTCACTTCTACCATGGGTTTTTACATATCAAAGCCTGCCCAAGTGCCCAGAGCTTTTTCAAGCCCAAACCACCCCGATTAACAAAACTCCTGGATAGCAAGCCCAGCAAAAGACTCGAAACTAATACCCTACGAATTCGACATGTGTGTAATAGACTCGTCGAAACCAAATTCCAAGCGCCTACTAAGACCAAAATCTGAGTCCTCGAGATTTGTGCAAAACTTTTTGAGCCTTAAGAGCATTTTCAAGGCTTTATTTCTCTTTTGACACATGTGTTCCTCCCTGGCCAAAACCTGATGCCTACAGAGTACTAACTTCTCTTTCTGAGTTCTCTCTAGCTAGATTCGACTCCAATTCAAAATGAATTAGGAATTGCAACATCAACCATCCTAGGCTCTAATTCTGCTAGATGTTTTGTACTAACTCCAGGCTCTAGCACTTCCACAAGACGCCAAAGATTTTTTAATTAAAATAATTAATTTTATTATAATTTAAATATTTATTATCTAAATAATAATATGATCTTGTGACTAAGCATCTTCTAATCTACCTTATTTTATAAAAAATAATATTATAATTGTTTGCATATATATATATATTAATAAATAATTGAAAATTGAGTAAATGGTTTCTCTTGTTTGAGACAGCTCGGTCTCATCCATGAACGAGACGAGACATCAAACTAAGATTTTAAATCATGTTTGTAATCGTAAAGAATAATTCAACTTAAAACAACTAAGCTCCAGTTCATTCAGGTTTTATCAGAACCATCTAAGTTGCCTTCTTTACCAACAAAATCAATTAATCAAAAATTACATGTTTGCTTTGAAAGTCTGGCTTTTTTGTAGTTTTCTTCTTCTTTTTCATTTCCTTGTTTCCTTTTTTTATTAACACAATTTACAATTTCTATTTTGAAAATCAAAAGAGGATTGATTACTTACCATGGATTTAAATCTCGTCTGATACCATTGGATTGTCCATGAACGAGACGGATAAGACAAGGCGTCTCACTTGTGCAAAATCTTGCGACACAAACGAGATGACTCGAAAAACATTATGAAAATCTCTTCCAAGTCAGTAAAACCCGTCTAAGCCAACAGAGATTTTCTATTTTTATTTAAAATAATAATTAAAAAATTAGTGTTTATTATCTAAATAAAATATGATTTTTTATGATTAAACATTTTCTAATCTGCCTTATTTTATTAAAAAATAATTATTATTTTTATATAAATAAACATATGAATAAAAAATTGTAAAACAAGCTAAATGGTTTATCTTGTCCGAGACAACTTGGTCTCGTCCAAGAACGAGACGAAACATCAAACTGAGTTTTGAAAGCATGTTACTTACTCGAATAATTATAAGGAATACAAAAATGAGAGCTATTACTAGCACCTCAACTTTTACATATTACGCACCAATTTCTTAAGAGTCGTGATAAATTGACGCCCCTCTGATGGACACCCCCCACCCCCATCCTAGAATCGTAGATCAGTTGCCTCAAGATACACAAGAAAAGATTTATGATTGTGTATCCCGAGGTAACTGGTCTACGGTTCTGTGATTGGGGTGTAGGGGGGTATCAGAAAATCATTACGCATTTCTTAAATTGTTTATCACGCCTCAATTAAAGATTAAAACACACTCTTCAAACATGATAAAGGTTTGGCTCAAATTATTATCTCAACATTACAAAATATTATAACATTCTTTCAAACAATTTCAGTAGTTATCTACAATTATGATTAGGCTCATAAAATCGTACACCCAAAAACTAGAAATTTAGCACAGAAAAATTAAAAATCGAGAGAGCTTCTATTGACACCACAACTTCTACTTTTTCTCAACCATTCGCTTATTTTTTTTTTTTTAATTGGTTTGTAATAAGCAAAAGTTGGGTACCAATAGCAGCTCTCAAAAAATAAAAAATCAATGAAAACTATACATACCACAGTGAGAAGGCGGCTGCGACATTGCATACTCCCAATTCCTAAAATCCGGAGGTTTTATGCGTGGCGGACAGAAATGCGGAGGACGGAACGCTTGCGGCTGTTGCTGAAACCTGGCAGGATTCCGAAAACCTCCCGCTCCCGCTCCCACTCCCACTCCCGCTCTCTGGCGGAAACCGTAATTTGCATCTCTCACCGAACCCAAATGCGAGTCTCCACTCACAAAGGAGTCTCTTCTGTTGTTTGGCAGATCTGAAAAACCTCGTCTCCATGGAGTCTGACCTCTATACTATGACCCCATAAAAAATATAAGAAGTTTTAGGGTTTCGGATTTCAAGAATTTCAAAAATTAGGGTTTTTTTTTTTTTTGTTTTGATCGAAAGAGTTCATACCGATGTGCGGGAAGAGGACATGGTGAAGTCGGACGCTGCAGCTGCAAGACATTGGAGAGAAGAAGAGGCGAACCTCATGGTTCAAGGTTCGAGTCGATACCACATCATCATCATCGCTGCAGTGAGAGTTTCGTTGGCTTTGCTTCAAGTGTTAGCTTCGGTCGAGTTCTGTGTCCTCAGGCTTCAAAGTCTGAGCGAGGGACCTCCTCGGGCGAAAAGTGTTTGAATTCTCTACTCTTATAATAGGTCTAATAGAACGAAGAGTCTTTTAGAAGGGTTCGGTCTTATCTGCATTTTGCACACCGGAATGGCCTTGCACCCGCTTGCTTGCGCTTAACTTCAAAATAAGTATTTCCACAACCCTAATAAATTTGTTTTAACCTCTATTATTTATTACTCAAATAGAAAGGTATCGAACCATTTTTTATTCTTCCTCTCTCATTTCTTCTCAATGAAACTTTTATGCTCTTATCTTACTTATTTTTCTTATCCTAACATTTCTAATTAAGTCAAAGTCATATTTTTAAAAGCGACGGATCAATCTAGGATAAGACTTGATATTTTATTATCTTCGGTAGTACAAAATACCTTATAAAGTAGTATAACTCATGAGATTCGTGAATTTCTTCTCTTCTTTTTTGGGGAACATCCGTGTATAAGACAATCTTTGTATAGTATAGAGATAGTTGAGGTTCACATTGCATTGCCTAATAGACTTAAACGTGAAGAGTCTTTCCAAGGCTAATTAGTAATTACTAAGAGCCTGTAATCGTCAAACGATTGACCTTATTGCTAGTTGAACTCAATATTAGGTTCTTAGTCAATGGCCAGTCTAAGTTGGATACATGGTCACCCAACTGTGGTATGCTAAACTGGCCACAAGATCAAATAAAAATGATAGAATTTCACACCAGATATTAAGTCTTGGAATATCGTTTTAACATAGTTGAGGTAGTTATATCGGTGTGTTCCTTAACACTCTTATCGATTACACCCTTATTTTTGTATTATATAACATTTATTTCAAATTATATGACTGATAAACCGTTGCTTACTATATCTACTTTATTTATTTTGTTTCAATTAGTCTTTACTCAAATGCTATAATATATCAAAACCAGTATGATTTAAATTTTAGTATGTTTATACGTTGCATGTTATAACTAGATGTTAGAATGATGGATTTTATGTTGGGTAACTCCCGTTACTCACCCTACCATTCACATTTTATATTTTTCACCCGTTGAAGATTCACTTATTGAGGAGGTACTCAAGGCTGAGTATGTTGATGAGCAGTCACTTCCATTAATTTAAGTAATGTTTAGAGTTTAGGGTATTAATGTCTTCTGTTTGAGAGACTTATGTCAGGGTACTGCACATCATTTTATTTAGTATTACTCACTAGATCTTGGACATTTTTGTTATTAGCTTCCATATTCTTCTAGCTAATTGATATTTATTTAATTTTGATGCGTTATAACTCTGGATATTGATCTGTTATCTATTATTATATATTATCATTAGTTGGGTAATATATCATGCCTAGAGATATAATAGATGACTCATTAGGATTTGTGTTGCATTTTTGGAGCATGACATCGTGGATGAAAACATTAACGTAGTGACCAATGATATGCCCATTCAACTCGACATTCTCTAATAGACTAATGAAAAAAGCTAAAAAGTCATGGTTTTTCTTCCCTAATCTAATCATCTTCAACCTTTTGAAAATGACAATTGTAGAGGGAAATAATCCAAACCATACACGTATCCAAGCCGGTTAAGTGATACCATGCGCAAATCAGCATAAGTAGTGCTGCCCAGAAGAAGTGCAGGACAAGGTAGAAAACGCCTGGCCTCACTAGAAAAGCAGCACAGCACTAAACAATACCTGGTTTGCCAAGCAGGGCAGGCCTGGTCAAAGAATATCCTTATCTTGATTTGCGCACGTCAAGCATTTGGATCTCGGAGGAAATCTCCCTAAAATAGCAAACCCAATCCAAAAGATCCCAATTTCGTTTAGGATCCTAGTAATCAGGGGATTCTCTGGGATCACCTCCCGTAAGAAGGAGAAACCTTGATTCAGAATGAGGATCCATAAATAGCAAAGTTGGTATAGGCTTAGGGATCTTTCGGCCAATTAATAGTCTAACCAATGTTAACATTATTCTTCTGCAACTCTAACTTGAGCATCAGAGAGTTTTTGATAGGTACCACACCGATGATAACAGGGTGGTGGAAGGAGGGACTTCGAATTAGTAAGGCAGAGTCCATCAATGGCTTCACTAGAATCTGATCCCACAAATTTGGCGTTGTCTGTGGGAACAACAACATATTGATTTCAGTCAAAATAATGGGGAAATCCACTAAAACAATCAAAGTCAATGCTCTCCCACCCACAACATCAGTCGCAAATGCTCACCTTTTAATAATTCTAAAAATCATGAGAAGCAACAAGAAAATATGTAAAAGAAAATGGAAGACCTGGCTGAACAGAATCTAAATCTAAGTCAACGTCTAGAGAATCAATAAAAAATAAAACAAGATCTCCCACTGTGAGATCTTCCACCTCTTGTTGGAGATGATCGTGTCTCGAATGTAGAAGGTAGTTCTCAACTACAGGACCCAACTGGGGAGGGAGAAACGAAAGCTACCACGATCACTACTCGAATTGAACCCACAATGGGTCTAACTCGAGAGGAAATCAGAGAGATGATTCGAAAGAATAAGGAGACTATGAAGTGTGCAGATATAGGCACAATAGTGACGCATATCGTTGGGGGTATTCAGAAATCCCCCTTTACAATGGAGATCTTGACTTAAAAGATTCTAAAAAAAATTTTACCACCGCGATTCACCCCTTACTTTGGGACGAATGACCCAGTGGGGCACTTATTTTACTTCCGACAGATGCTCACACAGTGGAAGGGGAATGAGGATTTGATATGCCGACTTTCCCTTCAAGCTTGCAGGAAAACACGTTGACTTGGTTCAACAAGTTTTCATGTGAATCAGTAGCTTCCTTTTAGGAGTCTTGTACTACCTTTATGATTATTTACATAACAACAAGAAGAGCAACGAAGATGTAGATGCTCTACTCAACATGAGAAAGTAATTTGGGGAGAGGTTCACAGAATTCACAAAGAAATTCAAAGAAGAGGTAATGGCCTTAGAGAGTTGTACAAGAGAACGGTGGTAGTAGCATTCAAGAACTTTTTGCCATCTGGCTCAGGGTTGTACAAATCTCTAGTGAAGAGGAGGCCAGAAATGTTAAGTAAAATGTTCGAAAAAATAGAAAAATACATTCAGCTGGAAAATGATCCTCGAAATTCAGTCGGGAAGAGCAAGGTCATACATATTGTGGCAAAACCTAACAAACAACAACAACCAAAGTAAAATAATAGGAAGAGACCGATTGAGCAGAGGAGAGAGAGTACATATTTCTCCATGTCCCTTAGTGAAATCCTATCCCTCATCATGAACAAGCCTTATTTTGAGTGGCTAGCACCACTTCTTCGAGATCAAATAAAATAAGATGAGTGATACTTTGAGTATCATAAGGTGTGGGCCCATACTACTAACAGGTGTCAAGCCTTGAGAAGATTTCTACAAAGTTTGGCAAAGTAGGGCCATCTGAGGGACCTGCTTAGGAGACAGAGAGAATATCCTCCTTGAGATAAGAATTAGAGGCATGATCAACCACATGTTAAAGAGCAAGATGGAAGAGCAGTGGTCATTCTCGTTGTCCTAAAGCAATAACCTAAAAGGTCAGTCTTAAACAAAGCTGACAAGAAAGTTAAAAGGCAACGGGTAGAGTACCTTGCTCATGTCTATACGATGAGGAGTGAGCCCACAGAGTAAATGGAACTCTATGGAGAGTAGATCGTGGCCTTTACGAAAAAAGACTTGGAAATTGTGGTAAGACAGCACTATGATGCGTTGATGGTAACCCTTCAGGTAGGCACCTTCACTCTCAAACATGTGTTGATTGATAACGACAACTCAATCGATATTCTATATACCTCAACTTTTATAAAGATAGGTCTCAAGAGGAGCATGATAACCCAAGCAGAAGCCCCATTGAACAAGTTCGACAGAAGAACGAACCAACCTTGGGGATAAATAGTTTTGCCTGTGTAGGTAGGGCCGATAACTTTGCTGACTAGATTGATGGTCATCGACGTAAGCTCCCCTTATAATGCTATACTAGGCAGATGGTAGACCCACGAGATAAAGGTTGTACCTTCAACATATTAACAAGTCCTTAGGTTCCCAACACCATAGGGGATGTAGGACATCCGATGGGATCAGGTGGCAGCCCAACTGTGCACATTAGGCAAGAAAGAGCCCTCCGAGGAAGAAATTCAACAACATTAATTATAGTAGGGAAAATTGAGCCTAATAAGCCCCTATGCCTGGAGAACATTCGGATGGTGAAGGTAAGGGTAAAGCTATACCCAGAAGAACTGGAAGAGTAAATAGATTGTCTAAGGATGAATAAGGATGTTTTTGCCTGGTCTATAGAAAAGATGTCAGGGATCAGTCTTGAAGTAATCTGCCATCACTTAAATGTTGAGCCAGCTATGAAGCTAGTAAAACAAAAGCCAATAAGACTAGCACCTCATTTTAGGGAAGCGACAAATGAAGAGATGAAAAAATTGATCAGAGCAAGATTTATTAAGGAAGTGCAATTCCCCGATTGGATAGTTAATACAGTGGTAGTACCAAAGAAAATGGAAAAATCAGAGTTTGTATTGACTTTACAAACCTGAATAAGACTTTCCCTAAGGATAACTTTCCTATGCCAAGGGTTGACTAGTTAGTAAACGCTACTTCAGGTCACGAAAGGTTGTCCTTCATGGATGGCTATTCTCGTTACAATTAGATTCATCTCAGCTCTGAAAATAAAAAAAATGACATTTATCACCGAACAAAGGTTATATTGCTACAAAGTCATGCCCTTCGATTTGAAGAATGCAGGGGCAACTTATCAGAAGTTGGTAACGGAGCTCTTTAGAGATTTATTAGGGAAAACTACAAAAGTTTACATTGACAATTTCCTTGTGAAGAGTATGAAAAAGAAAGATCACGTTGTTGACTTGGAGGAGGTTTCCTCTCGAGTAAGGAAGGTTAAAATGATGCTTAACCCTGAAAAATATACTTTTGCATTAATATTAGGAAAGTTCCTTGGGTACCTCGTCACGAAGAGAAGGATAAAAGCTAACCCGGATCAGATCAGAGTACTCTTAGAAATGCCTTCGCCAAAAATGCATAAACAAGTTCAAAAACTGGAAGGAAAGGTCGCAATACTAAATAGATTTGTATACAGGTTTTCTAATAGATGCAAGCCTTTGTACAAACTGCAATAAAAGAACACCATATTCAAATGGATAGAGGAATGTGAGCATGCTTTCATAGAGTTGAAATACTTAAGGCGACCACCTATACTCCCTGAAGTTGTGGAGGAGCTTGGGCTGTACCTAGCAATTTATGAATGCACGCTTAGCTCAGTCTTGATCAAAATGGGGACAACAACTATAGACACCCCACTTTTGCATTTGCCCAATTCGACAATTCGTTATCCGGTTATTGTGGATTCCTAATGATGAGCATAAATAACTCGAAGACTTGTGAGTACTATTTTTTTATTCCTTTCAATTTTAGTTTTTTTCATCCCCCTACTCGTCACGACTCGACATAGAAATTTACGCACGCTTAAGATCTCTACATCTTACGCCCGACTTAGTAAGCGCATACGCTTAGGTTCAATACACAGTTCGATAACTTAGAGACTTCGCTACGCTAGAAAAATATGACTTTGAGACTTAAAAATAATTACATAGGGACTAAAAGAAATCTCACGCTAAAATTTATAAAAATCTAGAAAAATCACCAAAATGATGAAAATATCCCTCATATATTTAGGACCTCTGAAAAATCTTGGAAATACTTCCATCGCACTTAGAATGTGATCTTGAGTCTAACGGAACTCAAATCGACAAAAACAGAGAAATTCAATAAAAATCATCAAAAATCAATAAAATGACGAAAATACCCCACATATATTTCGGACCTTCGAAAATCCTCGAAAGTACCTCCATTACACTTAGAACGTGATTCTAAGTTTAGCGAGACCCAAATCGATGAAAACAAAGAAATTTAAGAAAAATCATAAAAATGACCAAAATATCCATCAATATCCAACTCTAACATAGAGACCCTGATCCCTAGGAAAATAAAATTCAAATCGAAAATTTAACCGAGAAACCAATTTAAAATTCAAATCAAATTCAAATCGAAAATCAAATTGAAAATGTAATAAGAATCAAATCCAAATTACATATTAACAAGTTAAAAATCAAAATCCAATGAAAATTAAAAAATAAAAATGACTCGACCGATTAAAATTTCATCAAAATCAAAATCAAAAGTAATTGATCAATTAAAACTCAAATTAAAATCAAATTAAAAATCACTCAACCAATTAAAATATAAAACTAAAATTAAAATCAAATCGATCAACCAATCAAAATAAAATAAAATCGACCAACAACCAATAATAAAATCAAAATTCAAATTAAATTTTAATCAAACAATCGAAATTCAAAATTTAAAATCAAATAAAAATTTAAATTTAAATTAAAACATCAAATTAAAATTTGAATCAAAATTAAAATTAAAATTTAAATAAAATATTTTAATCAAAATCAATCAATTGGATTCAAATTATCAACCAATCACGACTCGTTAGTGAGGGACGACCGTAGTACGAGTAACGTGAAATTTTCACCCTCCATTCTTTAAAAAATAAAAAAAATAAAAAAAATAAAAATTAGAGAAGAAAAAATAAAACGTGGACACTTCTCTTCTCCACAACGTCTCCAACTTCCCCATCTTCTTCTCCAAATGTCTCCAACCTCTTCTCTATAACCACCCCACTCTCCCATCTCTCCCCTCTTTCCCTCTCCTACGTTTTATTTGGAAGATCATCATAAAACAACAAGGAGGTCACCATTAGGGAGAGATTTTTTTATTTGACTATCTTCCATACATAAAAAAATCTGCACAATCCAAGCTCCATTGAAAAAAAAAACAGCAATTCCATCTTCTTCTTCAAAGCTCTCCATTAACATTCTCTCTCCTTCTCCCTTCACCATAAAAAAAAAAATCAGCCACAGCCTCACCTCTATTAAAATCTTCTTCCCTGACCTTAAAAAAACTCCATTAAAAATTAGCAACTCCAAAAAATGTTTTTGGCTACTTGTAAAAAAAATAAAAACAACAACCTTCTTCTTCCACCATTAAACTTGCAACATTCTTCTTCCTCCTTGAAAAAAAATTAGTCACACTTTCTTCTCCATTAACATCCTCAACTTCTCTCTCTCTTCACCATTACAAATGGCAGCAGCACCACTCCTTCTTTTCTCCATAAAAACCCAGCAACCATCCTTGCTAGAGATCGATCTCTCTCCATTCTCAACTCTCTCATAACTGCTACAATTTTTTTTCATTTCCATTACAATATAAAAAATCCCATCACTTCTCATTATATTACTTTTCTTTTGTTATTTCAGCAAGAAAAAAATAAACAAAATAAAGGAAAAGAAATAAAAGAGAAAGAGAGGTTCTCTCTCCCACATCTTCTTCTTCTATATCGTTTTTAACTCTTCCTGCAATTTTGCTAACAACCCACATTGCTGCACCAATACTCCCATCAGCCATACTTTCATCACTTTAGCACACCATTAAATCTCATCACAGTGACCACCATCTTCGGCACTTCGTTTCGTTAACACCTTTATCGCAGTAACCACACATTTTTCTCTATCTAGTGTTTTTGTAAGCTACCATTGAGTGAACCTTGAAAGATTTACACCTCAACAATCAATTCATTACAATCATCAGCCGTAGTAGTTGGCATAACAATTATCCACATACTATTTCAAGGTCTTTTTCCAAGCATTCAAAATTATTCGGTGAAGGTAATTTTTTTATTTTATTCATTGATTTTATTTTTATGCATCCGAATGGATTCGCCAATTTTTGGTATATGTGGCACTAATAGCAATATTTGAGTTTTTGAAGTATTAGTAGATCGATTCATCGATTTTTAATATTGATAGATCGATCAAGTTAATTTTTATACAAAATTGGAGAGTCGACTCATTAATTGTTAATATTATCGAATTGACTCGTTAATTTTGTGCTATTAATGGATCAACCCATTGATCATTAACATTATCAGATTGACTCACTCACTTTGTGATCAACTCATTGATTGTAGATATTAATCAAATTTTGTTGATTAAAAATGCATGGGTTAATTCACTAATTTTGATGCAGGTGGCGATTTAAAAAATCAAGTTTCATTGATTAAAATTGTTGAGTCGACTCACTGATTTTGTGTACATTGGAAGTTTCAAATCAAAATTTTCTATGAAATGGGCATGTAAGTTAGCTCATTGATTTTGTGTACATTAAAAGTTTCAAATCGAATTTTTCTATGAAATGGGCACGTGAGTTAACTCACTGATTTTGTGTACATTGGAAGTTAAAAATCAAAATTTTTTATGAAATGGGCACGTGAGTCAACTCACTGATTTTGTGTACATTGGAAGTTTAAAATCAAAATTTTCTATGAAATGGGCACGTGAGTCAACTCACTGATTTTGTGTACATTGGAAGTTAAAAATCAAAATTTTCTATGAAATGGGCATGTGAGTCAACTCACTGATTTTGTGTACATTGGAAGTTAAAAATCAAAATTTTTTATGAAATGGGCATGGGCATGTGAGTCTTGTGTACATTGAAAGTTAAAAATCAAAATTTTCTATGAAATAGGCATATGATTCAACTCACTGATTTTGTGTACATTGGAAGTTAAAAATCAAAATTTTCTATGAAATGGGCACGTGAGTTAACTCACTGATTTTGTGTACATTGGAAGTTAAAAATCGAAATTTTCTATGAAATGGGCACGTGAGTCAACACACTGATTTTATGTACATTAAAAGTTAAAATATAAATTTTCTATGGAATGGACATGTGAGTCACCTCACTGATTTTGTGTATATTGGAAGTTTAAAATAGAAATTTTATTTGAAATAGGCATGTGAATTGACTCATTGATTTTTGTGTACGTGTCATTAAAAATTGATTTCACATTCTTCTTAGTGTGACTGAATCGATTCACTAAATTTTGGTGCCATATAAGCCTTATCAATCGTGGGATTCCATTATTTGAAATTCGAGAATTCATGTAATTATCTTAGTCGTAAGATTTGTTTAGTAAATCCGATGCAATTTGATGATGATTGGACCCTAGTTTGACCTTTAGTATTTGAATATTGATCGTAGGATATCTTTGGATCGTAGTAGAGACTGATCATCTTGATTAGGCGAGTTTGGTGCCTAACACCTTCTCAAACTCGTAATCTGACCCCTTATCCGTTGTTCGTGGACCAATTCGATTCATTTTAGAGTTATCTATGGTTCTTAGACCTTAACTAGGTGGTGGCTCCCTATTATTTTAAAATTCCCGATTTACGTAATCGGACCCCTATTCACTATTTAGAGAACGACCGGGTCGAGGCGATTTCAGTGATGACTTCACTGGGGATAATAGGGTCAAACTTGACCCGATCCAAGACTATCCTTTGGTTGACTTTTCACTCGAGTCAACCTAGTTGACTCAAAGAGACTCTTAGATATTTTGTCTTTTCTTTCATTGGCATGTGATTAGATATTCAATTGTTTATCTCTTTTGATTGGTTTGATAATTGGTTCTATTTAATTTGCATGGATATTCGCAAAAATACCTTGGGCGCACTTTGTCCCTTTGCACACACTCACGAGCATGCATACTCATATTTGCATCATGTCATGTCCTTATAAACCCAGTAACCGGATCTAAACTAACCTGGTCCTTCGGGACACGGGGGACGCCCGTGAATGTTATAACTTCAGTATAGTACCTTCGGGTATATCAAATTGGAGCACCACGTACTATTTGACCAGGTAAAACTGGGATAGTATATCAGTATTTCGAGTTAAAGTGACCTAAGCTTTTTTCTAATCTAACCTCAATCATATAGTAAGCCTAGAACTTAGGTACGGTCCTATTAGATCATGACTCGAATCGACCATAAGTGCTCTCGGGTTGCCTTTCTTTAGTCTAATCAAAAGGTAAGTGGGTGGACCGATCCACACCACTCAAATTGAACCCGCAACATCGGTCCAACCTAATAAATATAATTGAGAAGTTGTGTTAGTTAATCGCTTTCCAACCTATTAGCTCGATTAGTAAGTTGATCTTTTATATCAATATATGAGCCAATCGAGTTAATTGGTTTAATAAAATGTCAATGAGGTGATATATTATTTTTTGAACTAATTGGGTAAAATCGGTCCAAATGTGGTAACCAAACTTCTTTTTCTGACCAATTCTATTCAATGGATCGGATCTTTTTTTAAATCAAAATGGTTGAATCACAATAAAGATCGTACAAAAAATAGACATGTCTTTTTTATGTGTCAGTGATTGAGTTAGTTTTTTTTTTTTTTGGTTAGATGGCTCATGATGATGTACGATTGTTGATGGATCGAGCCTTAGATGCATTCACCACTGTCGAGAAGTACAATTTTGGTGCGTATGGACCTCAAAACTTATTCTCCTTCAAGTCAGTGACTGTCAACTGGAATCTCTTATGTGCCATGGTCAATTTCTAGGACCCGAATTACCATGTATTCCATTTTGGTTCAGTCACACTTTGTCTAACTCACGAAGATTTTTGCAATATTATGGGGATAAGTACATTGGGTCCAATGATTCGTCTTCCGTTGAAATCCAAATTCACAAAAGAACTCTCGAAAGAATTATGAGTTAAGCCTAAAAAAGTAAGAAGATTCATAGATCATGGTTTACTGAACATGCAAAGATTTCTAGAAGTACACTGAACTCCTGAACAAGAAAATCCTAGGGATTTCGATCCAGAACCTCATAAGAAGGCTAGAGATTTTCTGGGGGTGTTGTCAACATATTTTCTGATTTCATTTATGACGGGTTATTAATTGTCGGGCTTTTTCGTAGATATTGCCAGACAACTTAAAAATAAGGCTAACCTAGTCCTTACAATACTCGTTAAGACTTTTGAGAGACTATCTAATGAGAATGCACCGAGAGCGGCAGGATTTCGAGGAAGTCCACATTTGCTTTATATATGGTTATGTATCCTACTTCGCATAGTAGAATTCTTGCAAATTAAGAAAAATAAATGGGAAAAATTTGAAGAAAAGGAAGTATTGGTGGACTTTGCATCCATGGAAGACTGGAGGGACTGGCTTTCAAATTTGACTACACAAGATATAAATTGGGATAGATTGGGATCAAGAATAGATGAAGGCATCGTGCTTGCTTCAAAAGGGTCTGATCATGTAACACTCACTGGACTGTTGAATACATATTGTTATTACCTAAGGATGATACCAAGACAGATAGGATTCCCTTTATGGATCCCAATGGCCCCAAGGAATCAATACCCTATTAAGGAACTGACTGTGCACTTGGTGGAACACATAGTTACTGCTTGGGATCATCGGATGCTTACTGAATCGAAAGATTAACAAGCATTTAAGAAGTAGAAGAGAGGAATAGAAGAGCATGTCTGAAAAAGTAGGCTCCTAGATCAAGTCGTTTTTGCTTTAAGAGGAGAGTCTCATCATTTCTTTTGTGTTCGCATTTGTCTCATTGGTACAATTTTTAATAAGACCCTAATTAACAATAAATCACCTCATCAAACATCAGCTTGACCAGTGCAATTCATCAATTATAATAAAATAATAAAAGCGAATGTTATCAAGATGGATCATTTACCTACCACCAATTCTCAATTCACTTTTGATGAAGTTTCAAGATACTATTGTGCCTAAACTTAATCGACCGCCACCTAGTTGAAGTCGAGAATCAGGTTGTTTGGAGAGAACATCAGCACCAAGCGAACCGTCATAAATGGCTTCTGAATCTGAACTTGCGAAAATTCATTAGATCTTGGTGGTCTTTGCAATGGATATGAATAACATAAAGAGTAAGGTAGAAGTACTAGAACAGATTTTTGAGTCAACAAAGAACCACCCTGACGATCATAGGGCAAGGGACCGAAAGGTAGCACAACCAAGAATCTAGATCCGGTCTATGAGCTTGATGAAAATGAGGAACCCTTTAATGAGAATCCAATATTAGCCAACAGAATGACTCAGTTGGAAATAGCTGTGAAGAATATAAAAGGGATTGATGAAATCGCGACAAAAATAGAGGCTTTGAATCAAATTCCTAAGATCCGTTTGGCTGAGAAGTTTGTAACGCTAGAAATGAAAATTTTCAGTGGAGTAGGCTGCGCAAAAACACATCTCAAAGTATATGTCACCAACATGCGCACAATGGGCTTCAATGACGAACAAATGATATTGTTGTTCCAACGTACTCTATTAGAATCAGTGCTACGATGTTTGATGTCCCAAAATCCAACAGTAATAGGGACATGGGAAAATATGTCAAGGTTGTTCTGGAACCAATATAAGTATAGTACCGAGATCGAAACTTCTCAAAGGGATTTTGAATCCACTAAGCAGAAAAATGGGGAAATATTTACTGATTTCATTAGTCGCTGAAGGGATAAGGCTACACAAATGTGGGAGATGCCATCAGAAAAGGTACAAGTGGTAATCATATTGAAAAACCTCTCGCAGGGGTATGCTCAACATTTAGTCGTTTAGTATCTCCCCATATTCGAATCCTTGTTACAAGTCAATGTTAACTTGAGGGTGCTTTTGCCTCTGGGATCTTTTCCAACTCTTCTGACAATAAAGTCAAAAACCATTCACTAATTCCAAACCCAACGTCGACGATGCCTATATAGCCAACACTTCTACCACCCCAGTTCAACCCCTCAGTTCGAATCAATACTTTGTCAAATCCAGGTAAATCTCCTCCTCGATAGTTCACAGATTTAGGGATGACCCTCACCGTCGTCTTCTAGAAATTGTTAAAAAAGGGCTTCTTACCCCTCTCCAACCTTGACCTTTGCCAAAACCCCTACCAGCTTCATATAACCTTAGCGTCTTTTTTGAATTCCATCAAAACCCTGGTCATCATACTGATCGATGCAGTTCTCTTCGCCATGCCATCCAAAACCTCATCGATGATAAAAAAAAAAGTCATCATACCTACCCCAACACCGTCAAATGTCACCACCAATCTACTACTTATATATCAACCTCCGTCAACACTGAATATGGTCTCCAACACCCAACTACCATTCGACCCAGTTTCTCTCATCCACCCAATTTATGCCAAACCGCCCAGTTATCCCCTTATCGAAATAACTTTTATTGAAGAAGTCTATGCCACAAGCCATGACCCATTTGATCTAGTCAAAAGTGAATCATATTGTCTATCCCTACCTCACTACGATACCAACCATCTTTTGGCACAGATGATCTCAAAAAGTCCATTCTCTATAACAGATGAAGACCCCTTATTTATTGGCCGAAGAAGACGAGCCATTTTCACTTTCTTATGATGAAGTTTGACACGTGACACGGGGAGGAAGAGTCTTTAAGCCATCGGAACTCAGCGTTGACAATCCAGCAGCTTTGGCAAGGAAGGAAAAAGTAGACCACATCCAGGAAACCATTGAAGATGATGATGTCGTGATCAAACAGTTGAAAAAGGTGGGCGTCAATATTTTAGTTTGGGGTTTGCTCATGATCTTCATAGCCCATAGGGAAGCTATTCTCAAAGCATTAAGCGCAGCCCAAGTTTCCCTCTACACTTCTCCTGATCAACTAGCTAGTAAAGTAGGGGCAACCTATGTTGAGAATAGTTTATCTTTCTCGGATTTCGACCTCCCAAAAGAAGGCCGAACCACACAAAGCCATTGGCATATCACGGTTGATTGCAATGGAATGATAATCCCTTTAGTCTTGGTAGACAATGGAAGCGCACTAAATGTCTGTCCCTTGAAGAAGATTCTTATCTTGGATTAAAGGCAGAAGATTTCAAACCAACTAGCCAAGGTGTCAGAGCTTACGATAATACTAAAAGGGATATATTGGGGACTTTGCACCTATAAATATTCACGGGTATAACAGATTTCCTTGTAGAATTCCAAGTCTTAGATATTCAGTCGTCATTCAACCTATTATTAGGAAGACCATGACTGCATCAAATCAAGGCCATACCTTCTATTTTGCATCAAAAGATTAAATTTATCAAGGATGGTTTAGTGATCATACTTCATGAGGATGTCGAAATTATAGAGATTGTGAACGACATAGAAACCAATGATAAATCACTGGTTGAAATTCAACCTGAACAACAAGAAATACAACTCAGTGAATTTGAATTTGAAAATATTCATCTTGTTCAGTGGGAAAATTCTGCAAAAGATCTCGTTCCTATCGATAATACATTCAGTTATGCGTGGTTAGTATGTTCAAAAGCATAAGATTCTTCCCAATCATGGGTTTGGGTCGTAGACAACAGGGGATCAAAGCTGCACCAGCCATTTAAGAAGTAGTTGGGACATTCGGATTGGAGTATGAACCTACCAAAGAAGATTGGACCCGATATTGGAAGATAAGGAAAGATAAGGCAAACACGATGAGACAAGGGCATGTTATCGATCTGATCAACATGAAGTTCTCTTGCAAAACCCTTAATGGGCGCTTCGTGAAAATAGGGGAAGATTTTTCTTATTGTGATTTTCCAGAACCCTTCATCGACCACCTTACGGGTACCCGCCAACCGGGATTTGAGATTTTATTTGGGATGAGTTGGCCTGACAAGGAAGAAGACAAGGCATCTAAAGAACTCGAAGGAGCTAATAATTGGTAGAAAACCGTAGATTCACTCAATATCGCTCAAATATTTCTCAAGGAAGGAAATGTGTCAATTCTGTCAGTCAAAAGTGGTGCTCAAAACCCACAGTTTGTAATCAAACTTGTAGTCAGGTCTCTTTCTAATTACCATGTAATGAGTCATTTGCTTTATGTTAAGTCTAGCCATATTAGGCCTACTAAGTCTGTTGAGTCCGCAACAAGTCCTGTTACCCATCCATCTTTAATGAAATAGAAGAAGTTTCTGATTATCCCGAATGCAATAATGATTTAATTGATAATCTGGCTTCGAAGGACGAATCTTCTGACTAAGAGACTCCTATTGAACTAATTAAATTACTTGAACAAGAAGATGAACGTCGGGCTCAACCTGTAATGGAAGAAACATAACTAATCAATCTCGGGACTAAAGAAAACCATCAAGAGATTCAAATTGGGGTCACCTTATCTCTCGAAGAACGCAAAGGGATAGGGGATTTACTTAGAAAGTTCAAAGACGTATTCGCGTGGTCGTATGAGACATGCAAGGAGTAAGTACAGATATTGTTCAACATCGGATTTCATTGCATCCCAATGCTCGGCCAGTAAAGTAGAAACTCCAACATATAAAGCCATAATGGACTTTGAAGATTAAGGAAGAGGTCACCAAGTAGATCAATGCCGGATTCTTGAAAGTGGTAGAATACTTAGAATGGATAGTTAATGTAGTTCCAGTTCCTAAAAAAGATGGGAAAAGTGAGAATGTGCGTGGATTTTAGAGATTTAAATAAGGCCAGTCCAAGAGATAGCTTTCCATTATCTCACATAGACATATTGATCGACAACACAGCGGGACATGCCATGCTTTCATTTATAGATGGATTTTCGGGATATAACCAAATAAAGATGAACCCTCGTAACATGCAAAAGACATCATTCATCACACAATGGGGAACCTTCTACTAAAAAATCATGCCTTTTGGTTTAAAGAACGCTGGAGCCATTTATCAGAGAGCAGTTACGACCTTATTGCATGACATGATACACAAGGAAGTCGAGGTCTATGTAGATGACATGATAGTCAAATTTAAGGAACAATCGGGACACGTCATTGCACTAGCAAAGTTTCTTATAAAGATTTAAAAATACCAGTTGCATCTCAACCCTCAAAAATACGTATTCGAAGTGAATTCTAAAAAATTGCTAGGATTCGTAGTCAGTCAAAGGGGGATCAAAGTAGACCCTAAAAAAATCAAAGCTATACAAGAAATAGCACCTCCTAAGACTAAAAAGTAGATTCGAGGGTTCTTAGGCAGAATTCAGTATATCAGCATATTCATTGCTCAGCTCACTAATATGTGCGAACCTATATTCAAGCTTCTCAAGAAGAACAAGCCGATAGTATGGAATGAACAATGCCAAAAAGAATTCGATCAAATCAAGGAGTATCTATTAAATCCACCCATTTTGGTTTCGCCTACCCTGGGTGAATCTCTTCTCCTTTACTTATTAATCATGGAAGAAGTTACGAGATGCATGCTAGCACAGTACGACAAAAATAGTCACAAAGAAAGAGCTATCTACTATATTAGCAAGAAGATATTGGAGTACGAACAAAAGTATTCTACTCTCAAAAAGATCCACCTAGCACTAGTATGGGCTACTCAAAGGCTTCGGCACTACATGTTATCTCATTTAGTCATTCTGTTATCTCGGATGTACTCCCAAAAATATTTTTTCGAGAAACCGACATTAATAGGAAGGACTGCACGATGGTTGTTGTTGTTATCAGAATTTGACATTACGCATGTTATACAAAAGTCTATCAAGGGAAGAGTAGTAGCAAAATATCTTGCTGATAATCCAGTGGTAGAAGAAACAAGACCTATCGATCAATTCCCAGATGAGAATAACCTGAACCTTGAAGAAAAGTCATGAGACCAAACATGACACTTATACTTCGATGGAGTGGCAAATCAGAATGGATATGGATTAGGGGTAGTCTTGTTCTCTCCCGAAGGATGTCACATTTCGATTGCTATTAAGCTAGTTTTCTCCAATACTAATAATACAACTGAATATGAAGCATGCATCATCGGGTTCGAGGTTGTTTTGAATCTAGGTATCACGAAAATTGAAGTATTTGAAGATTCAGCCTTGGTCATACATCAGTCGTTGGAAGAATGGAAAACTAAGGACATGAAATTGAAATCCTATCACGAGTATCTACTAAATTTAGTAAGGAAGTTCAAAGCCATCTTGTTCCACATATGTCAAGGGAAGATAACAGATTTGCTGATGCTCTTTCTACTTTATCTTCAATGATCCATTTGCTTCCATGCATGGAACTAAGGCTTATCACCGTCGAAATCAAAGATAAACCTGCATATTGCTATCAAGTCGACATTGCTGCTCGACTCCCTAACGAAATGCCATGGTATACTGATATCAAGAAAATATTAGAAAAATAAGAGTTCCCGGATGAAGCGTCAAGGAAAGAATGACAAACCCTATAGAGATTCGCATCCCAGTTCATCCTATGAGTAGGAAACTTATATAAGAGGTCTTATGATGAAATTCATTTGTCATATGTTAACGAAAATCAAGTTGAACGAATAATAAAAGAGTTGCATTCCGGAGACTGTGGACCGCATATGAGTGGGAAAATGTTAGTCAAACAAATCATGAGATAGGGTTATTATTGGCCAACAATAGCAATAGATTGTTATCACCTGGTCAAGACCTGCCATAAATGTCAAGTACATGCTAACCTCATACATATACCTCCATCTCAGTTAGTTGGTTTGACTTCGCCATGGCCATTTTCTGTCTGGGGTTCGACATAATTGGCAAATGACACCTAAAACATCGAATGGACATGAGTACATTCTCGTGGCTATTGATTATTTTACAAAATGGGTGGAGGCTACTTCATATGCTGTTCTCATTGTATCCAAGTTGCCAAGTTTGTCCAAACATATATTATCAGTCAATATGGGGTACCTTCTGAACTGATCTCTAATAACATGTCACACTTTAAAGCTGAAGTTATTACTCTATGTTCAAAGTTCAAGATTCGACACCACAAATCATCACCCTATTGTCACCAGACTAACGGAACAATTGAAGTAGCCAATAAGAATCTCAAGACAATCATCAGGAAGATGTGTCAATCACATAGAGATTGGTTTGAAAAATTACCATTTGCACTTTAGGCAAACCGCACCTCAATATGATCTTCCACCGGAGCCACCCTTTATTCACTAGTGTACGAAATGAAAGCTGTCTTACCGGTTGAAATTGAAATCCCATCCCTCAGGATTCTAATGGAAAGTCAGTTATCAGAAGCAGACTGGGTTCGTCATTGGTACGAAGAGTTAAATTTAATCGATGAAAAATGACTTAGAGCTCTGTACCATGTGTAAGCTTATCAAATAAGAGTCACACGAGCATTTGATAAAAGGGTTAAAGTTCGCAACTTACAAATGGGAGACCTCATACTTAAAGAAAATCGAGTACCCATCTTCGATCCTAGAGGTAAATTCAAGCCCAATTGGGGATGTCCCTTCATTATCAAAGATGGGCTGTCTAGGAAAGCTGTCAAACTCTAAAATCATGATGGCATCGAATTACCAGAACTAACAAACCTTGACTAGATCAAGCGGTACTACATTTAAGGAGACCATCTTTGGTTGAACCAATTTTCCTGTTATCCAGTTAAATATCCCCTTTCTCAGCCTGATTACCTAACTAAGGGAGGGAATGTGTCAAACTACGTTTTGGTCTGATCCCAAAATTCTGGGGTACGTAGGCAACTTGAGAAGTTACTTCAGGCCCGACCAGTTCAAAAAATAAAAAAATATATTCACCCTACAAAAAAAATACGAAGATAAAAAAATTATTGTCAAAATAGGGAAGAAAGTCCAAACAAAAAGACAAACAAAAATTTTAATGCCACACAAGGGGCATTTGGGTTTTGAGCCTCAAGTATCCTTTTTTTTTCTTAGCTTACTCCTAAGCCCACCTATGGAAGTCTTCCTAAGTATCGCACAGAAAGGTTGAGGAAAATAGCAAGCAAAATCACGCAGTTACTCTAGAAGTTCATAAAAAAAAGGGGGTCTGCTAAGTTGAAAATTTGAAAGGGCAACTTAGGCAAAAATCAAGGCAAGCTCGCAAGGTTGAAAATCTGAAAGGACAACCTTAGCAACAATCATAACAAAAAATATAAGCTCGCTAGATCGAAAACCTGAAAAGGTGATCTAGGCAAAAACTAAAGCACGCTCGCTAAATTGAAAACCTGAAAAGGTGATCTAGGAAAAAATTAGAACAATCAAAAGAAAATTTTCACCAAGTCGAGAATCTGAAAAGACAAGTCAAGTCAAAACATTAGAAGTTCGAATGACCAAGCTTCAATACCTAACTTAAAACAAGTAAAGACTTAGAAGCTGCATGCATATTGTCTACGATTAATCTGAAAAGTTTACTTTCCTAAACAAGCCAAAAGGGGAAAGAACATGATCTCCAAAATGAATATCAAAAGTGAATATTTGATCCCAATGGTTGATCCTGATTTATAATCTTCAAAATCAAAAGTGAATTCTTATTGCACATGTGGTAGTCCAAGACTTCTAATTTTCATATTGAGGGGCACTTCTCCTTTTGTTTAGAAGCATATTTATTTTCTCCCTACATTAAGGGCATGTCTTTTCAAAATGTGTTCAATTATCCCCACTGTAAGGTCCTATTGAACTAGAGGCATTTTTATTCTTAGGCTTGATCAATTCCAGTCCACGAAGGATAAGGAAAATCTAGAATTAAAGGTTACTCTCTCGATAGCAATTCTAAAACCCCTGAGGTTCCAAGAAAGTTAGAATGTTGACTTGACCTTCATAAATAAAGAAAAAAATGATTCATGTGGAGTGAGATTTTACTCCAATATTATATTTAGACATATCGAGATTCTCCTCAAATTTTTACTCAGACCTGTTGAGATTCTTTCTCGGATTTTGCTCAGATCTATTGAGATTCGTCTCAAATTATTCTCAAACCCACCTCAGATTTTGCTCAGACTTATCGAGATTATTTTTCAGATTTTTGCTCAGACGTGCCGAGATTCTTTCTCGAATTTTTGCTCAGATCTACCAAGATTCTGAAAGCGCCCTCAATCCGCGGGGTGCGCGGATCCGCTTTTGAACCTTGAGGTTTGGGAGCCACCACCTAGTTGTTAAGGTCTAGGAACCAAACAGACTCTAAAAAAGGCAAACTAATCTACGAAAGGAAAAAAAAAGGGTCTGGGGATCACGTTACAGGGTTGGAAGGTGTTAGGCACCAACCCCGCCCGGCCAAAGCCGGTCTCTACTAACTTTTCAAATAAATTACATTGCTAAAAAAAACCTTGATAATGATAAAAAAAAATATTATACCTTTCCGATAGCAAAGACTTTGTTCCCTCAGATCCGACAAAAATTACTCCTTGTACAGTACTCCTTGCTTCGTTCTATCTCTGGATTTGATTCCTGATCTCTAAGGCAAGGTATCTCTACTTTTTTGAATCGGCTTTCTTCAAGTTTGTTGTAGATTTTAAGATGTTTTTGGAAGGCTTTTAGGTGTTTCTTAGGCTAAAATCGAAGGAGGATGTTAGGTAAGGAGTTGGGACTCCAAAACTAGGGTTTATGGGAGGTTAGGGGGGCTTTTAGACCTACTTCTCTTAGGGTTTATGATTTGATACGAAAATAGGGTGTGAGCACCCCTATTTATAGATTTTTTTAGGGGTTGATTTTGATGGAGTTAGTGTTTAATTAGAATTCTTTTAATTAGAGTTGTGTTTTAATTAGACTTGTTTTAGGTAGAGTTGTGTTTTAATTAGAATTATTTTAGGTAGAATTGTTTTTTAGTTGGAACTCTATTAGATAGAGTTATTATTTAATTAGAATTCTATTATGATTTTGACTTTTGGTCTTATTTGATTGACTTTTAACATTTTGACTTTAGTCTTAATTGATTGACTTTTAATATCTTGACTTCAGTCTTGCTTAATTGACTTTAATTTTGACTTTTTTCTCACTTGATTGACTTTAATACCTTGACCTTAGTCTTACTTGATTGACTTTAATTTTTTTGAGAACCCTCCTCTATTATATCTTTAATTCTTTGGACCCCCAAATGGAGTCGTCCTTAAAGAAATATCTCACGAACCCTCAACAATTTTTCATGAGAGCCCGATTGATCGATTTTTTTAGTTCAAAATTTTAAATTAATTTCATTAATGTTTTACTTTAATTATTTAATGTTTTATTTATTAATTTCAAAATTTTTAATTATGAAAATTGTGAAATTACCGTTTTACCCCCAAAGAGGACTTTTCATGTTTTAAGTCGATTTTTAATGTTCTAAGATGTTTTAGAATCAATTTTTCGTAAGGAATTCAATGGAAATATTATTTTGTGTTATTTATGAAATTTTTTTTGTGAAATGGTCGTGAACTTTATGAGGGGCATATTCGTAATTTTGTCGAATTCTGTTAAAATTGGCGAAATGATTTATTTAGTTTCGATTTGTTGTTTTATGTGTTCGAAAGGGTTTTCTTAATCGTAACGTAGGCTCTAGGGTTGTTTTGATGTTAGGGGTATTTTGGTAATTTGGTCAATTTTTAGTGATTTTTATCGTGAAGCTTCTTTTTGGGTCTGCAAGATGACGATTTCTATATTTCTAGAGTCGTATTTTCCTAGCGTAGCGTGATTTCTAAGATTTTATCAGTTCGAGATACCTCATCCGGATTTCTGTAACACATCTGGTAACAAAATAAAGCAATGGAATACACATCCATCACTGGGAATCATTGCGATCGGGTTAACGAGTTGATTAATCAGGCGAGTGCAAAAATGGGGTGTCTACAGATGCCCCTATTTGACAGAGGGTTGAAGCAAATTAGATAACAAATCTATTTTGGTAGATAGTGCGATATCTGAATGCCAAAGCTAGTGACAGTTCATTTTGCAGCCTGATTTAGCAATTCGTCGGGTTGATCAGATCCTTGAGGGAAAAACTCTTCCCGAACTAAAAGGTTGTCGGGTCCTTGAGCGTGAGCTCTCACTGACAGTGTCAGATCCTTGAATTTTAGAGAATTCTCCCTGACTAAAAAGTGCAAGTGTGAGTGTATGTATTGTGTGAAACTGATCAAAGATTGAGAAAAAAACTAAGCATAATCTGAGCATAAACTGAGCATAATCTGAGCAAAGTGAGCATAATCTGAGCAAAATTTGAATGTCTTCTTTTACCTACCCTAGGTGAACGAGTAATAAACTAATTTTTTTGAAAGTCCTACTCTACTTGCCTAGGGTGAAAGAGTAATAAACTAATTTTTTTGGGAAGTTCTACTCTACCTACCCGGAGTGAAAGAGTAATGAACTAATTTTTTTGGGAGTCCTACTCTACCTGCCCAGGGTGAAAGAGTAATGAACTAATTTTTTTTTTTTTGGGAAGTTCTAGTCTACCTACTCTGAGTGAAAGAGTAATGAACTAAGCTTTTTGAGAGTCCTACTCTACCTGCCCAGGGTGAAAGAGTAATGAACTAATTTTTTTGGGAAGTTCTACTCTACCTACTCGGAGTGAAAGAGTAATGAACTAATTTTTTAGGGAAATTCTACTCTACCTACTCGGAGTGAAAGAATAATGAACTAAGCTTTTTGAGAGTCCTACTCTACCTGCCCAGGGTGAAAGAGTAATGAACTAATTATTTTGGGAAGTTCTACTCTACCTACTCGGAGTGAAAGAGTAATGAACTAATTTTTTGGGAGTCCTACTCTACCTGCTTAAGGTGAAAGAGTAATGAACTAATTTTTTTTGGGAAGTTCTACTCTACCTACTCGGAGTGAAAGAGTAATGAACTAATTTTTTAGGAGTCCTACTCTACCTGCTTTTGAGAGTCCTACTCTACCTGCCCAGGGTGAAAGAGTAATGAACTAATTTTTTTGGGAAGTTCTACTCTACCTACTCGGAGTGAAAGAGTAATGAACTAATTGTTTTGGGAGTCATACTCTACCTGCCCAGGGTGAAAGAGTTATGAACTAATTATTTTTGGAAGTTTTACTCTACTTACTCGGAGTGAAAGAGTAATGAACTAATTTTTTTGAGAGTCCTACTCTACCTGCCCAGGGCGAAAGAGTAATGAAGGAGGTTCTACTCTACCTACTCGGAGTGAAAGAGTAATGAACTAATTTTTTTTCTTTTTTAGGAAGTTCTATTCTACCTGCTCAAGGTGCAAGAGTAATGCACTAAATTTTTTTTGGGAAGTTCTACTCTACCTACCTGGAGTGAAAGAGTAATGAACTATTTTTTTTTTTTGGAAGTTCTACTCTACCTACTCGGAGTGAAAGAGTAATGAACTAAGCTTTTTAGAAGTCCTACTCTACCTGCCCAGGGTGAAAGAGTAATGAACTAATTTTTTTGGGAAGTTCTACTCTACCTACTCAGAGTGAAAGAATAATGAACTAATTTTTTAGGAGTCCTACTCTACCCGCCGAGGGTGAAAGAGTAATGAACTAATTTTTTTTTGAAAAGTTCTACTCTACTTACTCGGAGTGAAAGAGTAATGAACTAAATTTTTTTTGGGAAGTTCTACTCTTCCTGCCCAGGGTGAAAGAGTAATGAACTAATTTTTTTGGGAAGTTCTACTCTACCTACTCGGAGTGAAAGAGTAATGAACTAATTTTTTGGGAGTCCTACTCTACCTGCCTAGGGTAAAAGAGTAATGAACTAATTTTTTTTTCTGAAACTCTACTCTACCTACTCGGAGTGAAAGAGTAATGAACTAATTTTTTGGAAGTCCTACTCTACCTGTCCAGGGTGAAAGAGTAATGAACTAATTATTTTGGGAAGTTCTACTCTACCTACTCGGAGTGAAAGAGTAATGAACTAATTTTTTAGGAGTCCTACTCTACCTGCCCAGGGTGAAAGAGTAATGAACTAATTATTTTGGGAAGTTCTACTCTACCTACTCGGAATGAAAGAGTAATGAACTAATTGTTTTGGGAGTCATACTCTACCTGCCCTGGGTGAAAGAGTAATGAACTAATTATTTTGGGAAGTTCTACTCTACCTACTCGGAGTGAAAGAGTAATGAACTAATTATTTTGGGAAGTTCTACTCTACCTAATCGGAGTGAAAGAGTAATGAAAATTTTTTTTTGGGAGTCCTACTCTACCTGCCCAGGGTGAAAGAGTAATGAACTAATTTTTTTTGGAAGTTCTACTCTACCTACTTAGAGTGAAAGAGTAATGAACTAATTTTTTTGGGAGTCCTACTCTACCTGCCGAGGGTGAAAGATTAATGAACTAATTTTTTAGGGAACAAACGGGGGATTAACCTCGCATTTGATTTTTTTTTTAATAAAAAGTTGAATTTTATGATGGTCCGGTAAACATTTTAGCTCTCTTTGAATCTGAGGAGTTTTCAAAATTGCTATCAAGAGGGTAACTTTTAATTCAAAGTTAATCTTATCCTTTGGAGTTGAAAATGACCAGGCATCAGAACAAAAATTCCTCTAGTTTGACAATGAACATTGCACTGGGGATAATTGAACATAATTTGAAAATAAATGCCCCTAGTGTAAGGGGGGAAACTGTACTCTTTAGAAAAAGGAAGTGCCCTTGTTATGAAAGTTTGAAATCCTTGATTACCGCAAGCGCAATAAAGGTTTAACTTTTAATTTTGACTTTTTATATTGAAGATTTTGAGTCAAGCTCAAAGAAATTGGAACAAAATATTTCTTTCTGAAATTCATCATAGAATTTGTTCTTTCTCCCCGTCGGTTCTCTCTTCAGATCAATCATAGACGAGATACTTATATCCACTGAGTCTATATTTGGTTCAAACTGGATATTGAAACTTGATCATTTGGACTTCTGATATTTCGGCTCGGGCTACCTTTTCAGCTTCTCGACTCAATGGAGATTTTCTTTTATTTTTTGATAGCTCTAAATTTTGCCTAGATTGCCTATTCAGGTTTTCAATCTAGCGAGCATGCTCTAGCTTTTGCCTAGATCGCCTTTTTAGGTTTTTGATCTAGCGAGCTTACAATTTTTTCTCTTTTCTTTTCCTTGATTGTTGCCAAGGTCGTCCTTTCAGATTTTCAACCTTGTGAGCTTGCCTTAATTTTTGCCTAAGTCGCCCTTTCCGGGTTTTCATCTTATGAGGCTTCACTTCTGGAGTTACTGTCTGATCATGTTCTGCTATCTTCCTTGACTTTTTCGCATAGTACTTAGGAGGACTTTTATGGGTAGGCTTAGGACTGGGTATAAAAAGAAAGGAATTTTGAGGCTCAAAAATCCAAATGCCCTTTGTGTGGCATTTCCTTTTAAATTATTTTCTTTTTCCTTGAATTTTCTTCCCCACTTTGACAATTTTTTTCTTTTGAATTTTTTTCTTTTTAGATTTTTTCTTTGTCGGGGAATCTATTTTTTTTTTGATGTGCTCGGGCCTGAAGTAATTTCTCAGGTTGCCTACGTACCCCAGAATTTTGGGATCAGACCAACACGTAGTTCGAAACTTCCCTCCCCTAGGTTAGGTGATCGGGCTGAGAAAGAAAAAGGCATAATTTTTCTTTTTGAAAAGGCTGCAAAGGGGTTGAGAAAGGATATATTGAACTGGGTAATAGGAGAATTGATTCGACCAAAGATGGCCTCCTTAAATGTAGTACCGTTTGATTTGGTCATGGTTGGTTGGTTCTGGTAATTTGATTCCATCATGATCTTGAAGTCTGACAGTTTTTTCCGGTAATATTTCTTTGACGATGAAGAGACCCCCCAATTTGGTTTGAACTTCCCTCTAGGGTCAAAGATAGATGCTCGATTCTCTTTGTGTACTAAATCCTTGACTTGTAAGTGACGGGCCTTGATTTTTTTGTCAAACGCACGGGCAACTCTTCTTTGATAAACTTGCATGTGATACAAAGCTCTTAGTCATTTTTCTTCGATCAAACTTAATTCTTCATACCGTTGACGAATCAAATCTGCTTCTGACAATTGACTTTCCTTGAAGGCCTTGGGATACGAGGTTTACATTTCAACTGGTAAGATTGCTTCCATATCATACACTAGAAAGTAGGGAATAACTCCAGTGGAAGATTGTATTGAAGTATGATGTGCCCCTAGTATGAATGGTAACTTCTCTAACTAATCCTGGTGTGATTGACACATTTTCCTGATGATTGTTTTGAGATATTTTATTGACTGCTTCAACCTTTTCATTAATCTGAGGACGGTAGAGAGATAATGTGATGTCGAATCTTGAACTTTGAACACAAAGTGATAACCTAAGCTTTGATGTACGACCCATTATTGGAGATCAATACCGCTTCAACTGTTTCATTAATTTAATAATGGTAATCTATTCTGGGAGCTCTACCATGTTGAGAAATCTAGCACTGATACATTTTATAAGATCTTCTTTGATATCATTTTATCAATTCAATATCTAATCCGTGTAAGACAACAACCAAGCTTGCACCTAACATATCCTCATAGGCCTACGCGAACAAGTCTTTTGAAATTTCTGAGAAAATTCATTATCCCCTTGTGTTCCTCTAGAGATAAGATGGTTTCTATTTGAATCTCTTTAGGAATTTATTTCTGTTCCGAGGTCAATGGCCTTTGCTTTCTTGAGCCCGACTCTTATCTTCTTGCTCAGGAGAAAAATCTATCCTTGAAGCTAGATTAGTAGTTAATTCGTTAATGCACTCGAGGTATTCAAAAATTTCCTTTATCCAATCAAATTCAGAAGGGGCGATAGACACCTCTATAGACTCGACGAACTAACTTGACTCAATAGGAAAGAGTAGACTCAATCTAAGGAAGACATGACCTTGCTGAAAAAAAGGACTCGAGCTAACCCAAATGACTCATGAAAACTCAAGACAAGTACCCACACGAGTTTGATTAGGACTGAGGACTGAGATATTGCTTACAACCGGTAGGATTGAAGCACTATGATCTTCAAAGAACAACTGGATGATGTTGAAAAATTTTGAGGTCATTTCTGACTGTTGACTTGATATTGACGTTTATTCTAACTGACCGGATTTACAACCCTAACTAGACGATGGACGATATAGCTTAGATACAATGATAACCTAGTAACCCCATCAAATGTGGATTATCAATTCCAATGTTACCCCCTTGATAATATTTTAAATGAACCCTGAGATTTTATTGCATTATGTACACTAATCCATTAAACAATTCATCCATAAAAGGAAAATAATTTTATTGCATTCTTGAAAATTATTGGAAAATAATATTTTTATTGAATAATAATTTTCACAATCATATTTCAATAATTTTTCATGCAAAAATAGATCTTTTGTAAATCATTTTTTCTTTGAAAAATATTTTTCTTCCTTTTCTTTTTTTTTTGAAAATATTTTCTTTTAGAATATTTGTTTTGGGAATGCATTTTTTTTTTTGAAAAATCTTATACTTTTGGAAAGTATTTCTCTTTTGGAAAATATTTTTCTTCTGGAAACTATTTTTCTTCTTTTAAAATAGGTTAAAAATCCAAATTAGAAAAAAGTTTGAATTTCATTTTGATTCAAATTGCTCGGCCCATAATGATCGTTGGATCGAGATGGACTGGGTCAAGTTTAAAATGGATTTTTTATTGGGTTGGTGTACCCAGTGATACTGTAATTTCAAATCAGGTTAAACAACAAAAAATTTATCCTTGAGGACAAACCCGCACATTCCTGATCTCATCATTCATATACATTCATCTCATCATTTACATGCATTCTGATCTCATCATTCACGTACATTCATCTCATCATTCACATACATTCATCAATCGAAAGGTTCCATTCAATAAACAACCCGGGAACACCCACGATAAGTTCAAGTTGTGACCTATAGGGGAAGGTTCCTAGACTCTAAGCTTACTACGTGCAATGCATTTTTATCTGGCCACCCTTGCCCAAGCACACCTATATACCTTTTGATACGTGGTGACTTGGTTTGATATACCGTATAGGTGATAATCTAAAACCTCAATTCACTTCTCTGAAGCAAAAAACAGCCAGTTTGATCTCCAGTTGAGAGGTGGCGCACAATGCTGAGCAAGGGCCCACTTAAATACCTCTCGTCTAGAATAGACGTAGTCTATCCCCCTCGTACAGTAGGGTACATCGGGGCAAGATCTTGCTTAGGCACCGATTTTGACTAAGAAGTGCAATTGATATACTTAGATTATCTTTTACATACCTATAGGTACGAGTCAAGAGTTGTAGCTTTCATAAATGGTTTGGCATCCCACGAGGGGACCGACCACGTACTAGTACTACGTTGGCAATCGAGACATGTGACTGTGTGGTTTACAATAGGTCAAAGGCTCAGGTCGCTCCAGCCTGGGTGCATCAATATATCTCTCAGAATTACCTGATCAGACGGTATTGATGTCCCCAGTTTGATATACCCTAAGGTACGTGACTGGAGTTGTGGTTTTCATGAATGACGTCGCATCTCCGAAGAGACCGGGCCACTCACTAGTGCCACGTTGGCTATATGGGACGTGTAAGTGGGTAAAACAGTAAACGTGCTTGTGGTGTGTGCAAAACAGGGTGAGGTGTGCCCGGGGCCTTTTCTAAACAAATGGGCCCATGGGCCTGATCATATCATCATAACATCGATACCACATAAACATGAATCAAAACAAACATTATTCCAATCACATGATTAAAGATACGCACATTAAACTTATCAAGATCATGGCACCGTTAGATAGGCAATCAATCGAGACATTATAAAAAATAACAACAATGATCAATTAATCAGGATAGCACTTAACAAAAATCAATTATCGATCAGTCATGGGTATAAGAATAACCAAATTTTTTTTTATGGTACAATCAAAGGTCACTTTGGGCGATCTAAAAAAAAATCAAGACTTTGACGAATATTGCCTCGAGGATAGAATGGTAATTATTGAGGTAAAGAGTGATGAACACATTTTTTTTTTTGAAAAACATGCATGGCAAATCTTTTGAGAACATAGGCTAGCGTGACCAACTCATAAGGTTTCAAATTTTACTAAGGGTCATTAGGTCACGTGGTTCATTATGTCGGCAACCCAATGTCACAACCTTAAAGATTTTGATGAAAAACTCTTGATCCAAAAATAAAATTCATATCATTTAAATTTGATCCAATTTTTTGATAATGAGGACTATTAAATCAAATTTAAAATCAAAATTCAAAATGAAAATTAATTCAAAATTTTTTTTTATAAAAAGATTCTTACAATTTCATCCGCCATACGCGTGTAGTATTGGATCACCTTTTTGGGTGCCACGTGGTGAGGTCAATGACCCTTGGTAAGAAAAGAATTTTACTAAGTTAGTATGACTAGCTCACTTTTTTTTTTTTTTTTTTAAACAGTATACACCTTTTTTAATGTCATGTTGCTGCCAACACATACGCATACACCTCTACCTTTTTTATATGTTGTTACCACAACTTTCAATCTTTTTATAAGCTGCTGCCACAACGTACAATCAACTTCTGTTTTTATTTTTTAATATATGTTGCTGCTAGCAACACATAAATCACCTCTTCTTTACTATGTTCCTAAGGTGGACACACAATAGTATCTGACTAGGCACCTAAGGGCAGCAGCAACAGAACATCCAAGCAACATTCGCAAGTCTTGAAGTAGTAGAAGCAATAGCACGCTGTGAACAAACGAGCGTAAAGGCATCCCTTCTTCTCGTGGCGTCGTTGGACGTGATCCACGTACGACATACATTTTCTCCTTAATGAGGATAACTCAAAAGGTAATAAGAGAAGGAGATCTCTCCAAAAACCTTCTGCAATTCTTTTGGAGAAATCGATCCGTTTTTTATTCAAATTATAAACCAAGGATGGATTCCTCAAATCCTCTAATTGGTTTACTGAGTTAATTTTGTTTGTGTTCAACTCGATGAACTCGTTCAAATCGACGAATTTTTATCATCTTCTGTAATTCCTCTTTTGTTGCTTTGCAACCTGGGTTACCCACTGTTAACCCAAGCTTCGACCATGAAATCTTTCCATCTCCATTAACATTGAATCTCTTAAACATATATTCAAATCTTTGATCTGAATCTGAAGAAACCGCTGATGATCGAAAGGGGTTTCTTTTGAATTCTCGATTAGTGAAGATTTCTTTTTTATAGCAATTGATTGATTGATCTTTCTTTTTCTCTCTAAGACAAATTAATAATGAGTTTAGATAATCTTCATAAAGAATCTGGCTGTTAATGTATGTGAGAAAATGAGACGATGAAGATCAACAGAGGTTGAGATCGAGTGATGGAGTGAGAGAGACACAGGAGCGTTAGGATTAGATTCGTCTGAGTCTAAGAGAGAGAGAGATGAAGGAGAGACGGTTTCTCACTACGTTTCTTTGCTGTCCATTCTCATTGGAGAAGGAGATGGAAAAAAGAAAATTTTGATTTTATTGTTGGCACACCACTCATCATATTGAACATATTGGGGGTTTGACGATTGAAATCGCATTTCTACTAAGAGCACACCACTTCTACAGCCAATTTAAAACGCATAGTTGCTGTTGGCTAACAGTACCCAAAATTTTTTTTTTCTTGCTTGCTGTCAGCACGACTTGCTTAGGAAATTATTTAAAAAAAATAGACTAATCACACACACTTTTTTTTTTATTACTTGTTGTCACACGCCCAAAATAATAAAGTAAAAAATTTTTAAAACGACTACCGTCAATGGACAGTTTGACACTCCTAAAGAAATCTATTAAAAGATAGATCGATACCTAATAAACAAAAACAAAACATAAGTAAAAAAAAAAATGAAAATTTGAAAAAGAAAAATAACACTGCCTAAAGGGCAAATCGGCACACCTACAAAAAAATTTTTTTTAGAAAAATATATTGTTGAAAGACAGATTGTACACACTTAAAATATTTTCTTTTTTTTTTTATAAAACAAATCTACATACGTATTTGGAAAAAAATAAAATTCATGTCCAACCATCATTATCCCATCCTCAACAAAACCATCCATCTTGAAATATCACACTATTTAGGATCATTCCGAATGGCCCTTGATTAAACCATAAAGACTGATATGTTAAATCAAAGTGTTGCAAGTAGAATCAAACAATTAATGACGTACCTACAAGAATAAAAACAATAAAAGGAAACTAACTAAAAATTAAATAAAATAAACTAAAACAAAGAAAACTAGGTCATTGGCAATATACTTGGGGTTTTTCAAGTCTGATCCTCAATGGTCCCCAGTGGAGTCGCCACTTAAAGCGCCCTCGATTCGTTGGGTGCGCGGATCCGCTTTTGACCCTTGAGGTTTAGGAGTCCCCACCTAGTTGTTAAGGTCTAGGAACCAAACTGACTCAAAAAAAGACAAACTAATCTACGAAAGGAAAAAAAAGGATCCGGGGATCACGTTACAGGGTTGGAAGGTGTTAGGCACCAACCCCGCCCGGCCAAAGTCGGTCTCTACTAACTTTCCAAATAAATTACATTGCTAAAAAAAAACCTAGATAATGATAAAAAAAAATATTATACCTTTCCGATAACAAAGACTTTGTTCCCTCAGATCTGACAAAAATTACTCCTTGTACTGTATTCCTTGCTTCGTTCTATCTCCGGATTTGATTCCTGATCTCCGAGGTAAAATATCTCTCCTTTCTTGAATCTGATTTCTTCAAGTTTGTTGTGGATTTAAAAATGTTTTTAGAAGGCTTTTAGGTGTTTCTTAGGCTAAAATCGTAGGAGGGATGTTAGGTAAGGAGTTGGGACTCCAAAACTAGGGTTTATGGGAGGTTAGGGGTGCTTTTAGATCTACTTCTCTTAGGGTTTATGATTTGATACGAAAATAGGGTGTGAGCACCCCTATTTATAGATTTTTTTAGGGGTTGATTTTGATGGAGTTAGTGTTTAATTAGAGTTCTTTTAATTAGAGTTGTGTTTTAATTAGACTTGTTTTATGTAGAGTTGTGTTTTAATTAGAATTGTTTTAGGTAGAATTATTTTTTAGTTAGAACTCTATTAGATAGAGTTATTATTTAATTAGAATTCTATTATGATTTTGACTTTTGGTCTTATTTGATTGATTTTTAACATTTTGACTTTAGTCTTAATTGATTGACTTTTAATATCTTGACTTCATTCTTGCTTAATTGACTTTAATTTTGACTTTTGTCTCACTTGATTGACTTTAATACCTTGACATTAGTCTTGCTTGATTGACTTTAATTTTTTGGAGAACCCTCCTCTATTATATCTTTAATTCTTTAGACCCCCAAATGGAAGCGTCCTTAAAGAAATATCTTACGAATCCTCAACAATTTTTCATGAGAGTCCGATTGATCAATTTTTTTAGTTCAAAATTTTAAATTAATTTCATTAATGTTTTACTTTAATTATTTAATATTTTATTTATTAATTTTGAAAATTTTAATTATGAAAATTGTGAAATTACCGTTTTGCCCCCGGAGAGGACTTTTCATGTTTTAAGTCGGTTTTTAATGTTTTAGGATGTTTTAGAATCAATTTTTTGTAAGGAATTCAATGGAAATATTATTTTGTGTTATTTATGAAATTTTTTGTGTGAAATGGTCGTGAACTTTATGAGGGGCATTTTCGTAATTTTGTGGAATTCTGTTAAAATTGACGAAATGATTTATTTAGTTTCGATTTGTCGTTTTATGTGTTCGAAAGGATTTTCCTAATCGTAACGTAGGCTATAGGGTTATTTTGATGTTAGGGGTATTTTGGTAATTTGATCAATTTTTAGTGATTTTTATTGTGAAGCTTCTTTTTGGGTTTGCAAGATGATGATTTCTATGTTTCTGGAGTCGTATTTTCCTAGCGTAGCGTGGTTTCTAAGGTTTTATCAGTTCGAGATACCTCATCTGGATTTCTGAAACACATTTGGTAACAAAATAAAGCAATGGAATACACATCCATCATTGGGAATCATTGCTATCGGGTTAACGAGTTGATTAATCAGGCGAGTGCAAAAATGGGGTGTTTATAGATTCTTTTTCGGATTTTTGCTCAAACCCATCGAGATTCTTTCTCAGATTTTTTCTCAAACCCTATCGAGATTATTCTTGGATTTTCCTCAGACCCATTGAGTTTCGTCTTGGATTATACTCAGACCTGTCGAGATCATTCTTGGATGTTGTTGAGAACCGTCGAGATTTTTCTCGAATTATACTCAGATTTTGCTCAGACTCGCCGAGATTGCTCTCAGATTATGCTCAGTTTTTACTCAGACCGCATTACGATTTTTCTCAAATTATTCTTAGATTTTCTTCCAACTTGTCGAGATTTTTCTTTGAATATGCTCAGACTCACTGAGGTTTTTCTTAGATTATGCTCAGACCCCATTGAGATTTTTCTCGGATTATGCTAAGATTTTACTCAATTTCATTCAATTTTTTGTTCATAATTTTCTCAGGTTTTGTTCAGATTTATGTTGACCTTATACGATTTTTCATTATTAAGTTTGTTATTCTCCCAGCATGATTGTGCAAAATGGAGGTGCGTTGTTTTCAAAACCATCACTATACTGTTGCACACACATGTATTCTCATTACATTTGCATCAGTCAAGGAGAAGTTTTCAAAATTCAAGGATTTGACATTTTTAGTCCAAAGAGAGGTTACCCTCAAGAATCTGGACGCTTCGACAAATTACCGAATCAGACTGCAAAATGAGATGTCGCTAACTTTGGCATTCGGATGTCGCACTATATACCACAATAGATTGGTTATCTAGTTTGCTTCTATCCTCTGCCAAAGAGGGCCATCTGTAAACACCCCATTTTTGTATCTGTTTAATTCGACAATTTATCATCTGATTGTTGTGGATTCCTAATGATTAGCATAAAGAACTCGAAGGTTTATGAGTACTATTCTTGATTCTTTTCGTTTTTAATCTTTTTCATTTCCTTACTCGTTACGACTCGATATAGAAATTTATGCACGCTTAGGATCGCTACATCTTACGTCCAACTTAGCAAACCCGTACGTTTAGGTTTGATACAAAGTTCGATAACTTAGAGACTTCGCTACGCTTGGAAAATATGACTTTAAGACTAAAAAATAATCACATAGGGACTGAAAGAAACCTCATGCTAAAATTTGTAAAAATCACCAAAATGACGAAAATACCCCATATATATTTTGGACCTTTGAAAAATCTCGAAAGTACTTCCATCGCACTCAGAATGTGATTTCGAGTCTAATAAGATCCAAATCAACAAAAACAGAGAAATTCAAGAAAAATTATTAAAAATCAACAAAATGACGAAAATACCGTCATATATTTTAGACCTCCGAAAAATCTCGAAAGTACCTCCATTGCACTTAGAATGTGATTTCGAGTCTACCGAGACTCATATCGACGAAAATAAAAAAATTTAGGAAAAATCATAAAAATGACTAAAATACCGCTCAATATCCAACTCTAACATAGAGATCCTAATCCCTAGGAAAATAAAATTCAAATCGAAATTTTAACTAAGAAATCAATTTAAAATTCAAATCAAATTCAAATAAAAAATCAAATTGAAAATCTAATAAGAATCAAATCCAAATTAAAAATCAAGAAGTTAAAAATCAAAATCCAATGAAAATAAAAAAATAAAAATGACTTGACTGATTAAAATTTCATCAAAATTAAAATCAAAAGTAATTGATCAATTAAAACTGAAATTAAAAATCACTCAACCGATTAAAATGTAAAAATAAAATTAAAATCAAATCGATCAACCAATCAAAATTCAAATTAAATTTTAATCGAACAATCGAAATTGAAATTTAAATCAAAATTAAAATTCAAAGTCAAATAAAATATTTTAATCAAAATCAATCAATTGGAATCAAATTATCAACCAATCAAGACTCGTTAGTGAGGGATGACTATAGTACGAGTAACGTGGGATCTCCACCCCCCATTTTTTTAAAATAAAAAATAAAAAAAATAAAAATCAAAGAAGAAAAAATAAAACGTGGGCATTCCTTTTCTCCTCAACGTCTCCAACTTCCCCATCTTCTTCTCCAAATGTCTCCAACCTCTTTTCCATAACCGCCCCACTCTCTAATCTCTTTCCTCTCTCATGTTTTATCTGGAAGACCATCATAAAATAGTAAGGAGGCCACCATTAGGGAAAGGTCTTTTGATTTAGTTACCTTTCATACATAAAAAAATCTGCATAGCCCAAGCTTCATTGAAAAAAAAAATAGCAACTCTATCTTCTTTTTCCAAGTTCTCCATTAACGTTCTCTCTCCCTCTCCCTTCACCACAAAAAAAAAAAATAGCCACAGCCTCACCTCTATTAACGTCTTCTTCGCTGTCCTAAAAAAAAAATTCCATTAAAACCAGCAACTCCAAAAAATGTTTTTGACTACCCTTTAAAAAAAATTGCAACCTTCTTCTTCCACCATTAAACCTACAACCTTCTTCTTCCTCCTTGAAAAAAAAACTAGCCACACCTTCTTCTCCATTAACATTCTCAACTTCTCTCTCTCTTCACCATTAAAAATGACAGCAGCACCACTCCTTCTTTTCTCCATAAAAACCTAGCAACCATCATTGCTAGAGATTAGTCTCTTTCCATTTTCATCTCCCTCATAGCTGTTATAATTTTTTTTCATCTCCATTGCAATATCAAATAGCCCATCACTTCTCATTATATTACTTTTTTTTGTTATTTCAACAAGAAAATAATAAATGAAATAAAGAAAAAGAAAGAAAAGAGAAAGAGAGGTTCTCTCTCCCACATCTTCTTCTTCTACATCGTTTTTAACTCTTCTTGCAATTCTGCTAACAGCCCACATTGCTCCACTAATACTCCCATCAGCCACACTTTCATCACTTTAGCACACCATTAAATCCCATCACAGTAACCACCATCTTCATCACTTCGTCACGTTAACACCTTTATCGCAGTAACCACACCATCTTCTCTATCTAGATTTCTCGCAAGCTACCATTGAGTGAACCTTAAAGGATCTACACCACAACAATCAATTCATTATAATCATTAACCGTAGTAGTTGGCACAACAACTATCCACACGTTATTTCGAGATCATTTTTCAAGCATCCAAAATTATTCGGTGAAGGTAATTTTTTATTTTATTCATTGATTTTGTTTTTTTATGCATCTGAATGGATTCGTCGATTTTTAGTATACGTGGCATTAATAGCAATATTTGAGTTTTTGAAGTATTTGTAGATCGATTCATCAATTTTTTATGTTGATAAATCGATCATGTTAATTTTTATACAAAATTAGAGAGCCGACTCATTGATTGTTAATATTATCGGATTGACTCATTAATTTTGTGATATTAATGGATCAACCCATTGATGATTTACATTATCAGATTGACTCACTCACTCTGTAATCAATTCATTTATTGTTGATATTAATCGAATTTCATTGATTAAAAATGTGTGGGTTAATTAATTGATTTTGATGCACTTGGCGATTTAAAAAATCAAGTTTCGTTGATTAAAATTTCAATCACACCTTCTAACTGCTTCAAGGCCAACCATCTTTTTATCCTATAGAAACCATATAAAGAGATAAACTTCTGATCATGAAAGAGCAACATTATTATGCATAGAATTGGAGTTTAATAGGAAATATAGAGTTACATCTATAAATCACATACAAGTAAATGTAGGAAAGATTTTGTTTTACATGATCAATTATAATCTTTTATGAGTTCTGATGGAGTTATGTTATTTATGCCTTCTAATTTATATCGACGAATAATAAAGAAAAAAGAACAAAGTTGAAATTTGCATATAAAAGGGAGACAATGAGTTTAACCATGTTAATGCTGAAGTGAATCCCTTCTTTGAGAGTGTGAGTAGTTAGCATGATCTAAATATATGAGATTGTAGTATTTCTAACTTGGAAGTTAAACTCCATGCACAAAAACTTCATTAAATGAAAGATAATTATGGTAATTAAGAGGGTGTTTTAATGACTTGTGGAAAAGTTGAAGTATTATGGACTGTCAGTTTTTACCATTAGTTTATAAACCACTTTTGATGGGGTTAGATGTTTTGGAATGGGCTGATTTTTTGTGAGGATGATCTCCTCACTGTAGAAATCATCCTCAGCCCATTCTGAAACTTTTAGCCCATATAACTCAAAATTTTGGTTGTTGAACCCGACCCGATATATATATATTATATATATATATATATAATATATATATATATATACACAAACTTTATTAGAAAAACTAACTTTTACAATGGAGGGAAGAGATTTCTATATGAGAAGGAAATGTAAAGAATAAAATATAAGAATGGATTTTCATTTTGGTATAATTTTACTCACTTACACTTTTTTCATCTTTTCCCACTCACTTACACTCTTTAGTATAGTTTTACCTTCATGAGCAGAATCCTAATTATAAATTGGGATTTTCAACAAAAAAACCCACATTTGAATTTCTATTTTGATCTCATTTACCTAAATCATTCCCACTATGTTCTTCTCTACTAGTGTTTCATCAGATTTTTATTTTCTAAAATAGACCAGATTACTAATGCATTTTGAAGAATCCTAATGACTCAAATTAAAGCTTTGTTTTCAAGTTAAAACCTACTTATCATAGGTAATTTACTTTGCCTAATACTAGAAAGTTCAATACTCCAATGCCTGATCACAATATCAAACCAATCTAGATCAAAACTAAGTCTTACGGATCTCCCTCAAACTTTGAGTTATTTGTGGTGGTCTTGTCAATCCTATCATCACTCATACTAAGAAGCAAAGAAGCTATGCAAAAAAAGAAAAAAATATTAGTAAAAGTTAGCCCAAGTAATAGAAACATAAAAGTATCGAGACAACCCTTTAGCTACAAAAGATGGGGTTCTAGCCATAAGCTTATCCTCTCAACCCAACCCTTCATCTACAAAAGAGCACCAAAATTACAACGAAAAGTTCAAAGGTGCTATGATTCCGTCATGAAATGCAGAACATAAATAAACAATATTGAGGAGGTCTATATCTTATAAATAAGGTGTGGTAACTATATTACATATTATAGTATCACGTGTGACACCAAGCAATCATACCAATTTAATAACTACTTTAATTAAAACAATGAGATGGACACATGTGTAAATATTACCTTTCCAACAAAAGCTTTTACGACAACTACAGCTACGATAGTGTTCCATGCAAGTCAACATTCTCGTCAACTTTTTCTCAAACTCCTCACCAAGAAAAAAAATAAAAATAAATAGGCAGTTAGTAATAAGTATACTTATTTCATATTATATAGTAAAGCTACTAAAACATCATTGTTTTAATAATCGAACTACTCCTTGCTTCATCCTTTTCCCTTTTCCTTTATCCGAGCTTGGGACCGGCAATGTAAAATGTTTAATTTGACATTGATGAAGTTAAACAAAATTTACCTAATAAGCAAAAAATATAAGTTAGTAACGAGTAAAAAAAGATATAGTAAGAAACATAAAATATGAGATATGTGATATTAATAATAAAAAAAATATGAGATACTAATAAGCAAAAAATATGGTATGAGTTAGAAAAATTGTATGAAGATTGACACCAACATATTAGTATATGTGTAGCTTACACATTTCAAAATAAAGAGTATGATATGGGTGCAAAAAATAATTCTTACCTATGTTGAAATAGTTAAAAAAATCCCAGAAGTTATCGATGTTACTTAGTATTTAAAATAAAGTAATTTACTAAAGTCATTAAAAGAAAGAGTAACTCTTAAAAGTTACAATAAATCAATCAGCGTCCGAAGGCTGAGTAAAAGAGTCAAGTAGAACCGAGTATAAATTTTCGAACTATAAAAAAATATATTATGAATTATATTATGTTACTTTATTATAAAACTTAAACAATAAGAATAAATACTTATTAATCATTCCATTCCCATAAAAAAATGTTTGAACTCCTCATGTGCCTCTCTATCAGATTTTCTTTGTTGCACAGCCTCAACCTTATCAGCTTTTCTTTATTTCTCCATTTCAATTAGTTGATTTTCTAAAGTTTTCATTTTATCTTTCAAAGTGATAAGCTTATTGGTCTCTGTGGATGAGGAAGAGCCTTGGCTAGAAGATGATCCAAATAATGATGTTGGAATCGGACCCAAGCCATACTCACAAACACGGCTAGGTTTCTCAGGCCCCATAACCTTTGAAAATATGTCATTCTGTTCGATGATATCTTAGGAGTCGGGTGGTAAATCTTTAATGAGTTCTTTCATCTCATCCTACAAAAATATTTATGAATTTAATTAATTTAATCAACAATTATTGACAATGATTAATTATAGTACATAATTGACATTTTTCACTAACGTAATTGCACTTACAATTTTTTTAGCAGCAACATCATCTGTTGGCATGTTATCATCATTAGTGTGGGTCTTAATAAATAATTCTACTTGGCTAAGTAGACTATTTGTTGGACTTTGCTCTTCCTATTCACATATTAGAAAATAACAGAATAGTGATTAGTATAGTTACATATGTAATTGATATATCAAACATAATAATGGTTATATTTATAATTAATGGAATATTAATAAGATTGATATACCTCTTCAAGAAGTATATGTGAGAAACTCTTCGAACCAAATGTATAAAACATCGTCTGGTGGGAACGATTTTTTCGATTAGTAATACTCTGATGCTACATTAAGATCAATTAATTAATTAATAACTCAACATATAATGTTAACAAACTAAGTTCTTTTACATAAAATATACCTGACCCAATTCAGAATTTCAAAAATCAATCAGTGTGACCCACTGCTCAAGAGGAATATCGTCTAGACATTTTTGAACTCAAGTTCTATCATTATTAAATACATTATAAATACGAACCTTCAGTCTGTGCTTATAGTCTTTTCATAACTTATTGATTTTTTCATTATGTGCTTATGATGCTACGAACCGATGACAAATTTATCCTAAAAACCTAAGAAATATGTAACACTATTATAAAAAATTCAGAAAAGTACATCGATAAAAAAACCTACATAAATATATTAAAGATATCTAATATACGAAAATGATCTGCCATACTCATTTTTTGGAATCTTTATCAATTATCTTCCATGATGGGACATCTAATTTGAATAGATGTGGGTTTCTGGCCAAGACACCACAAAAACTAGATAAATTTTGAGCATGTTTACCATAAGATTGTCCAACCTTGTTAAAATGTACTTCCGATCTTCGATTATGTTTGATATTAAATATGTTAATGTATCGTGTGGGGCCCCTCTTTCTCTTGGGGGTAGCTCTTGAAGATACTTCAATAACCTTATGTTGGAGTGGGTTTATCTACATTTACAAATAATGTTAAAACACAAATATGAAATCAAAATGAAAATTAATTAAATATTTATTACAAATTTAAATAGTAAATAATTATTTAAACAATGATATTGACATGCCAATAAACACTTAAATCAAATAATTCATTGCAAAATATGAGCTCTAACTTAGTAATTTTCAAAATCAGAATCATTTGCATCATTAACAATATCAATTGGATGAAGAGGTGGCTTATGTAGCAAGGAGGAGGTGCATCGATAGTAACCACCAGGACATCATCTCTAACCTAATTGATATCATCATCATCGCTATCTTCAAAGACAGTTTTATCAAAATCATCACCAAATAGATGGCTTTCCCATATATCATCTTCAACATTGACAATTTTTTCATTCATGTCATACAAATTTCTCGGTTTAGTCTTTACGACAAAATTTCATCCTAAATCAACAAAATCTTCTACATAGAAAACTTGTCATGTTTGTGAAGTTAATGCAAATAGTTCATCTGTGACTTTATCTCCTTAAAATAAAAATCATATGAAGTTGACAAATGTAAGCCCATGATCATCAACCTTTATTCCTTTGTTCATTGCAGTAACATCAATTCAATCACACTTACACAATACAAACTTAAGACTATGAGAATATGTCAATTCAATTATATTTGTTAAATGCCTATAATATGTTATTGATCTTGTAAGGAGTCTTTTATCTCTAATGCTTGTATAACTTGTAGTGGTTATAGTAATCGCAACACTACTATTTTGACTTTTACACCCCTTCTCGTTATCTTATATACGAAATCTAAAATTGTTCTGAATATACCCCTTAAATCTTTTTGCTAAACTTTGTGGACCTAAGCTTAAGTTCAAAATTTTATTTGACATGATTTTATTTGATTTCTTCAGTAATTACACCTGATTGAAGCGAAAAAGTTAATATTGATATACTACCAATATAAAACTAAGGAGTCGTAATCATATTTAATTTATTTTACTTATATGATCCTTGAACCAACTAGTAAACCTTTTAGTTTGCAACTTTTGTAGCTCATGAGAATTCTTGTGTGAAAACTGCATTATAAGAGAACGCATATGTTATCTATACAATTACAAAACTAAATTACATTACGTACACTTGTGCATAATGTAAACAATTTAAAAAAATTCTTTTACTTTATGTAACACTTAACATTCTTGTTGTTGAACAGTATATAGTGATGTGTCTGTTCCCTTTTCTAATTCTCTTAAAAAAAATGTAATGAGGCCTCCTATCACATAATTATCATAATTTCTAATTAATCTATTGAACCTTATTTCAACATTATGTAGATATCTTGAATAGAATGTGAGACATTCCTCAGCCAAGTATCCTCGGCTTTGGATCCTTTAGGTTGAGATCTGTTTCGTACATAAGATTTTATTTTATACAAATACCTATATAAATATAAACATAATGTATATGAGATAATTGTTTGAAAGAAATTCGAGCTAAGGTCATAATTACTTTAAGTAGTATGCACTTTTCGATTAGATATATCCAACAATACTGAACATGACTATCTAATATTGCTTCTTGAGTCAAATGGATCGATAGATGCACCATAATGTCAAAGAATGCAGGCGAAAAGATTGGTTATAAATTGCACAACATGAGTGCAATGAGTTCCTCAAGTTGATGTAATTCCTAAATATTGCATACTTTACTACATAATTCATAGAAAAAATTACACAATTCAATGATAATTGTAACGATATTCTTGGACTGTGATTGTCAAATAGCCAATGGCAACAATTGTTGCATTAAGACGTGTGAGTCATAACTCTTCAAATCAGAAAATTTACACTCCTTCATATTGACACATTTTGTGATATTAGAAGAATACCCATGTGGAACTTTCAGACTCTTCAGTACCTTACAAAACAACTCTTTTCCGTGTTTGTCCATGGAGAAGCAAGTAGTTAGAAAATAAATTTTATTCGTCGTAGACACTATATGTGAGTGAAGTGTGTCCTTCAAGCCCATTTCTATCAAGTCCAAACGAGTCTTTAAGTTCTCTTTTGATTTACCTTCGAGATTCAATAAAGTATCGATTATATTATCACATACATTCTTTTCGATATGCATTACGTCCATATTATATCTCAATAAATTATTCTTTAAATATGGTAATTCAAACAATATGTTTAACTTCTTCCAATTATCTGTCGTTATGTCATCTTGTGCTTGTCTCGATCACTTTTTCCCAACTTGTTTCCCAAACTTAAACACAATCCTGTTCAATAAATTTATAATGTCATTTTCAGACACAACAAATGGTGAAGTCCTATCTTCAACCGTACCATCAAATAATCTTTTTTTCCTTTCGAAACTTATGGTGCGATTCTAAGAAACGACGATGCCCATGTAATAATGTTTTCTTCCTCTATTCAAATATCGGCGACATGTATCCTTATTGCAAACATGACACGTAAGTTTTCCTTTTATACTCCAACCTGATAATGTAGCATAACCATGAAAGTCATTAATGGTCCATATCAAAGCTGTAAGCATTTGAAAGGTCTCATTTTTTGATGCATCATACGTTGTTATTCCGCATTCCACAATTCGTTCAATTTTTTCACTAAAGGCCTCATGTAAACATCTATGTCATTTTCAAGACTAATAAGACGCATGGTTAATAGGGATAAGATCATGTTTGACTGTTTCATACACATCCATGGGGGTAAATTTTATAGAATAAGAATTACAGGCCATATGATATGAGAAATGCTCATAGTCCTGAAAGGTTGAAATCGTCGCTAACTAATCCAAGTCTTATATTACGACTGTTTGAAGCAAATGACATATTCTAATTATCAAAATGTTTCTATGCTAATTAGTCTACCGGGTGCCTTAACAGGCCATTCTTCATACGATCTTCATCACACAATCTCATGTCAGAAGCAGTTTTGGTTGACACAAACAGTCTTTATAGCCTTAGTTTTAAAGAGAACTATCGCAATACCATAGCCAGACTTTTATTCTTCTTATCCTTTGGATCATCTCCTTCCATTTTTCATCTTGAAGCAATGCATGTATCACATTCTTCTTTCTCACTAGTCTTCCTCCAATATATCATGCAATCGTTGGGGTATGCATAGATCTTAATATAATCAAGACCTAAATTTGATATGATCTTTTTGATTAACTAAAATTTTCTAGCAATGTCGACCCATCTGGGAGTACCTCCCTTAACAATTCAAGTAATATTATAAATGATTTGTTATTCTATCTACCAAGACTCTTTATGTGAAATAGTTTGACGATGGAAGATAATTTGGTATGTTTTGTATAATCAGGATACAACTCTTTTTCTCTATCACATACCAAATTATAAAAAAATTTAGCTTCTGCATTTAACACATTATTTATTGTATGCATACGACTACCCAAATCACAATTTGCGTTTAGAATTTTAAAAATATCATTCAAAAGATTTCACATTTCATTTTTTATACTTTGCATGTTTGATCTCACATCTAAATCCAAATTCCACTCTCTGGATGTTGACGATACAATATCTTCACTATGGAAGAATCATCTAGTATAATTCTTATCGAATCCAAAACAGATCATACGGTCACATGCATTTTCTCTACTTTGATATAATACATTGTTACATTTCGGGCATGGATACTTCAACTTCCCATTAACGATGTGACATTCCCACATTAAACTTAATAAACTATCAAATGTTAACATATCTCGACTTATGAATCCAACTCTTATCCATTAGGGGCGTTTTTCCGTCAAATAAATTGACACTAAAATGGAGAAACGAGAAAGAGTTGATATATTCTAACTTCTATAATATGAGATTCCTAAAACTTCATACTTTTCTTCAAGTAAATGATGAGGTTACTCATTGTCTATGAAGTATTTCTAGAATTACCTAAGGTATGAATCAACCAAGTATATCAAACTCATTACCATGGTTGAGTAATAAGATGTTCAAAATCCAAACATCTATACAACATACCTATTTATGTTAATAAGATTAATGGGAATAAAAATCAACATCACATCTAATAAAAAGAAAATTATAAAAGTATCTCACGAATTAATCAAGGCAACCCATACAGCCAAATTATTTAGTCTTATATAGGTTAAAATTTTTGGAATGTGCGGATTTTAGATACCATAGTTTGTCACAAAGTTTACATTGATAAAGAATTTTGAATTTTTGGGATTCAAGATTGTTGTGCCCCTGAAAATATTCTCATAGTTAAAGGAAATGCTTTTAAGGAAAGTTAGTATCCCATAACAAAGTAGAGAAAGAATAAGTTAATGTTAAAAGGGTTTTTCTATTTTTGCATTGACACTTCTGTTCCCCATAATTTAGTCAAGTTTAAGAAGATTTTGGTGTTTTTGCTTAGTTGAGTAATTTCATATTTCTCGTATTTATACTACTATAGGACCAATTAAGGGCTTTTTGTGAACCAAATGCTTAGTTGCTTACAAGTACATAATCATTGTTATAAATATTACTTCTAATGTAGTTTCTTATGTTCCCACTTCAGTTTTGTGGACTTTTAGAAAGTAAAGGACAACTCAAAGTACAATCATGATTAGAATGAGCATTTTAGCTAGGTCAACTGTCATGCTTTTAACACTGCTATGGGGTTCTTGTGTTGTTTTTGGAAAGTGTGATCTCGAAGATTTAACTTGAATTGATTTACAAGATACAAATGGAGTAAACTTGGCTTACTATAGGTTAGTTTAGATCGGGTCATCGATCCAAATATTTATTTAGAATTTGGATGTGCCACCAATTGTAACAAATAACAACCATGAACATGTTTATCAGAGAGTCTAGATGACCAATTCACGAGCATATGTAATTCCTGAATGACCAAACCTACAAATAATTACAAAAATTACAACTGATGAATTCATTCACAAGGAGCATCAAATTTAGGGCACAAGGATTGGAAGAAACTGAAACCAAAACATTAAGTATAATAGTGCCCATAGACAAACAAATATTTGAGACTACAATAATGCAAACATTGCTAATAGTGATTCCAAATACCAAAATATAATGCCAATACAATGCAAGTAAACAAGAAAGCTTAAGCATAGTAATATAGAGATAAAAAAAAGAGTCTGAAGTAAAAGAAGACTTGTACCAATTTCTTCCAGTTCACAATAAAAAATCCATCAAATTTTCAACATAATAATATAGAGAAAAAAATGAATTGGACCACAATGAAAGAAGATTTGGGCGAATTATATCAGATCCTTCAAAATTTTCAATTTGCTCTCAGTGAGCTTTTACAATGTTATGGGGAATTGAAACCAATCAAAATTATTATTATTTAAAATAAAAAAAGCAAAACTCAATTGATCTAATTATTATTTTTAAGTATAATCAGAAATAGAATTAGTGGATAGAACTACAGACACTTGCATTGTTCATGAGAACTTTCACTTCTTGATAAAGAATCATTTTTAGTAGTACTCCCTGAACCAACAATTTCATCCTTGTTGGTGCCCAAAGTATTCAAAGAAGTCATCTTTGGTTTATCAATCACTAAAATCGGATTAGAAGTATAGGAGCCCTCATTAGAGGCCATCGCATTCACCTTAGATTCTATGGTGGCAGGAACCAGACTAGCCTACTCGCCATTAGAAGTCACAATGGTGACATCCTTTGGATCATCTTCTTCAACATGTTTCCCCAATGATCTGCACCCTTCTCATCCTCCTTCCTCCTCCAAATTCTCAATCGAACCTTATTCTCTTACTTCAATTACAGTGCAAATGTTGAGAGATCCATTGTTCACTATTCTACGCATATCTTGTGTGAGAAATATTGTACGACAAAGATTTGAGTTTTGATTTTATTTTATGGTTGGCTCCATGACTAATACAAATATGTATAGTGACAATGTGACATTGTTGAAAACCTATTGTGAGCATAAAATAGTCCAATTGACTACCATAAACCATGATGGATAAGCAATGGGGTCATGTACAAGATCAAATACAAGATGAAGTCTCAAACTTTGCTTTCTAACTATTTTTTAACTCATAATAAGTCTCTAACTTTGCTTTCTAGCAGTTTATTAAATCGTATATAATTAATATTTTTCCATGTAGCGCACCAATCTAATATGATCAGACTTTAACAGGCCACATTTTATTGGAACCAAAATATTAACTCAGACCTATCCAACAAGTACCAGCACATTCCAAACGTAGAAGTGCCATACAGATCGATCCCATATAACTCATTACAGCACATATAATATGATATACAAATATGATTACACAATAAATATATTACAAATTTCGTAAGTCCAATATTTTGGGAATACTTAGGTACTTGTTACCTCAATTGGGATTCTGACACTGCTATCCATATATATGAAACATAAATGTTAAATAATTGAGGATAATTATATACAACTTAAGAATTATTCCAAAGATCTTGCAAGGTATGAAAATTTCTTTACTAGTCATACCTCAGAAAGTAGAGCAACTACAACTGCAAAAATGCAAGGAATCTCTTCAGCAAGTTGGAAGATAACACACACGACAGTGAAAATCTGAAGATCCTTCAACTGCAATAGATACAATAAACCAAACGTCAAGCAGTTGAACCAAAAGGCTTTTATATACCAACATGGATTGTAAGAATAGGAAATCAACGTAATCCTATATCAAAACAAACCAATGGCAACTATTCATCCCAAATGATATTACTCAATACAACCAATTGGGCTTTCCTTCTTTAAAAGACTATGCAATTGTGAGGTGTTAAGAGAATAAGATGCATCACAATAGACACGTGAAATATTGTATCTTTGTCAACTCTAAAATATTTATACAGGGCTATGTCAAAATCACCAACAACAAAAAAGGATGGTTGCACCCAACTTAACCACCCAATTAAATTTGATACTTTGGGCGTTGTAAGAAAAGTTGATGTGCTTAGAAATTCTCTATTTTTGTTTTAAAAAATAAGACGTTATGTTGGAGTAACAAATATTGAAATTAGAGTTGTGCTGGAGTAACATTGAAATTGATATTGTTTCACACATTGGTGTGCACAGAGCCATAGATGCTTCTCACCTCATATTTCGATGAAAAGCATTTATGGTCTTGTATACATTTACATCAGTAATGTGTGAATCGATATCAATTTCAATGTTTCTCTGGCATTTTCCTTCAAATTAATCCAATCTGTGTCAAAAGATTGACTTGTTATTAGGAAAATGATGGGTCAAACTAGTTTCTATAGAAAGAACATCACCTAATTACATGAGAAACCCCAAAAATTGCATAATTTTCATTCAAAGAACTTTAAATTGATTAGTTGAATCCATCTCATAATCAAAATCCAATACAATAACACGATAACTTACAGAAAAAAGAGAGGAAACATGCATTGAAAAGTGAGCATTTTGTTTTGTTGTGGGGTTTGGTTTTGGTTTTAAGGATGATCATCTAAACCTCCATTTTGATATATTAATAAAATTATATCTTTACTTATAATATAAAAAAAACATTTAGAAGCAACTTCCAAAGAAATTGATTGCTAGAAGAAAATGCATCTACGTACCATCCTTCAAATAAACCATACATGTAGCTAGAAATCTTGATAAATCAATTTGTCCATGCTTGATAAGTGAAAATTGAGAGCTTCAAACATTTCCTTTTTTTTTCTTTTGTACCCTTGGATCTCCTTCAGTGAGCAAATATCTTATATTGTGTCTTATGACCGTCATAGTTTCCAGTTTTTGGACATTTGAAGCAAGGGAGATTTGATTAGTAATGTTAGTTTTCAAAGCACCAGGGTAGATTTACAACAGTATAAATTGACATTCTATTAAATGGAAAAATGATGAAAAAAAACTCAATATGCTGATCTTTTCAAATTAGAATGACCACACAAACACTGTATAAGAGATGGTTTAGTACATAGGGAATACAAAGGCATTTTCAATGGCATCTTACTATGACGACAAAATTGGAAATCCTTTATCTTATCTAAGTCAAAAAAGCTACAAAAAATATGTTGTTCCAACCTCATATTTCTAATAGTGGCAATGAAAAGTATTATACCCAAGAACAAAAATATGAAAAAACAGAAAGAAACAAAAGAAACAAATTTCTAAAATAATGTATTCATTTCAAATATAATCCAATAGAAAAAATAGTATGTCCCAATTTGATCTTTATTCGATTTGATAAAAATATATTCAAGATTTAATGTACATTACATTGAAAGCACCCTTGATCCACGGGGTGCGCGGATCCTCTTTTGACCTTTGAGGTTTAGGAGTCGCCACCTAGTTATTACGATCTAGGAATCAAATTTTGACTCTAAAAAGCAAATAAACTAATCTACGAAAGAAAAATATGGGTCCGGGGATCACGTTACGGGGTTGGAAGGTGTTAGGCACCAACCCCGCCCGGCAAACGCCGATCTCTACTAATTTTCCAAATAAGTTACATTGCTAAAAAAACCTAGATAATAAAAAAAATAAAAAATTATACCTTTCCGATAGAAAAGACCTTGTTCCCTCAGATCCGACAAAAATTACTCCTTGTACCGTAGTCCTTGCTTCGTTCTGTCTTCGGATTTGATTTCTGATATCCGAGGCAAGGTATCTCTTTTTTGATCTGGATTCTTCGAGTTTGTTATCGGTTTTGAGGTGTTTTTGAAGGACTTTTAGGTGTTTTTTAGGCTAAAATTGAAGAATGGGTGTTAGGTAAGGAGTTGAAACTCCAAAACTAGGATTTATGGGAGACTAGGGGGGCTTTTTGACCTATTTCTCTTAGGGTTTATGATTTGATACTAAAATAGGGTGTGAGCACCCCTATTTATAGATTTTTTTAAGGGTTAATTTAGATAGAGTTGGTGTTTAATTAGAGTTCTTTTAATTAGAATTGTATTTTAGTTAGAATTATTTTTGGTAGAGTTGTATTTTAATTAGAATTATTTTTGGTAGAATTGTATTTTAGTTAGAACTCTATTAAATAGAGTTATTATTTAATTAGAACTCTATTAGGATTTTTGACTTTTGGTCTTATTTGATTGACTTTTAATATTTTGACTTTAGTCTTAATTGATTGACTTTTAATATCTTGACTTTAGTCTTGCTTAATTGACTTTAATTTGACTTTAGTCTTACTTGATTGACTTTAATACCTTGACTTTAGTCTTTCTTGATTGACTTTAAATTTTTGGAGAACCCCCCTCTATTATATCTTTAATTCTTTGGACCCCCAAATGGAGGGGTTCTTAAAGAAATAATATCTCACGAACCCTCAACAATTTTACTTGAAAGCCCGATTGATCGATTTTTTTAATTCAAAATTTTAAATTAATTTCATTAATGTTTCACTTTAATTATTTAATGTTTTATTTATTAATTTCGAAAATTTTAATTATGAAAATTGTGAAATTACCGTTTTACCCCCGGAGAGGACTTTTCACGTTTTAAGTCGATTTTTAATGTTCTAGGATGTTTTAGAATTGATTTTTTGTAAGGAATTCAATGGAAATATTAGTTTGTGTTATTTATAAAATTTTTTGTGTGAAATGGTTGTGAACTTTATGAGGGGCATTTTCGTAATTTTGTCAAATTCTGTGAAAATTGGCGAAATGATTTATTTGGTTTCAATTTGTTATTTTATGTGTTTGAATGAGTTTTCCTAATCGTAATGTAGGCTCTAGGGGTATTCTAAGGTTAGGGGTATTTTTGTAATTTGATAATTTTTTAGTGATTTTTATCGTGAAGCTTCTTTTTGTCTGAAAAATGATGATTTCTAAGTTTCTAGGGTGGTATTTTCCTAGCGTAGCGTGGTTTCTAATGTTTTGTTAGTTCGAGATACCTCATCTGGATTTCTGAAACATTTCTGGTAACAAAATAAAGCAATGGAATAATAAACATCCATCATTGGGAATCATTGCGATCGGGTTGACGAGTTGATTAATCAGGTGAATGCAAAAATGGGATGTCTACAGATGCCCCTCTTTGGCGGAGGGTTGAAGCAAACTAGATAGCAAATCTATTTAGGTAGATAGTGCGATATCCGAATGCCAAAGCTAGTGACAGTTCATTTTGCAACCTGATTTAGCAATTCGTCGAGGTGTTCGGATCCTTGAGCGTAAACTCTCCCCGAACTAAAAGAAAATGTTAGGTCCTTGAGCGCGAGCTCTCACTGGCAGTGTCAGATCCTTGAATTTAAAAAATTCTCCTTGACTGATATAACAACTGTGCAAGTGTGTGACTTAAAACCTAAGATAAATTTCAAAGAGTTTAAGTTGGAACTGAGTAAAATTTGAGCATAATTTGAGCATAAACTGAGCATAGACTGAGCATAAACTGAGCATAACTGAGCATAACTGAGCATAGTCTGAGCATAAACTGAGCATAAGCTGATCATAATTCTGAGAAAACCCTCGGCCACCTGAGCAAAATCCAAGATGACCCTTGGCGGCAACTGAGCAAAATCCAAGATAACCCTTGGCGGCAACTGAGCAAAATCCAAGATAACCCTTGGCAAAATCCAAGATAACCCTTGGCAAAATCCAAGATAATCCTTGGCGGCATCTGAGCAAAATCCAAGTTAACCCTTGGCGGTAACTAAGTAAAATCCAAGATAACCCTTGGCGGCATCTGAGCAAAATCCAAGATAATCCTTGGCGACAACTGAGCAAAATCCAAGATAACCCTTGGCGGCATCTAAGTAAAATCCAAGATAACCCTTGGCGGCATCTGAGCAAAATTCAAGATAGCCCTTGGCGGTATCTGAGTAAAATCCAAGTTAACCCTTGGCGATAACTGAGCAAAATCCAAGATAGCCCTTGGCGGTAACTGAGAGGAATGAAGGAATTTTTGGAAAGAATGAATGAATTTGGAGAAGACTGATTAGAATGAATCAGAGAACGAATAAATCTGGAAGAGAAATGATCGAATCCAAGAATGATTGGATCTGAAAAAGAAACTGGGAATGAAAGAATGCCATATTTCCTACTCTAGGTAAGTGAATTATTAGTTAATCTCTGGGCATAGTCAAAGGTGAGATCCGAAGTGCTTTTGTTTGAACCTTAAGGTTTTATCCAAAAAGTTTTATGAATTTAAAACCTGAGTTTTTATTTCTTTTGAACCTCAAGGGTTTTTCGAAAAATTGTTATCAAGAGGGTAACCTTAAATTTGGGATTCTCATTACCTTTTAGGATTAACATTGCTCAAAGACAAAATGCACCTAGTTGACAATGTACGTGGCATTGAAGATAATTGAACATATCATGCAAAAATTAAAAAAAATGCCCTTAGTATAAAGGGGAAAAATTACATTAAAGAAAAAAAAGAAAATGCCCCTTGTATGAAGGTTTGAAACATTTGATTACCACAAGTGCAATAAAGATCCAACTTTTAATTTTGATTAATTTTATTGAAGTTTTTGAGTCAGGCTCAAGAAAACAAAATTATTTCCTTTCGAGACTGATCATAGAATTCACCCTTATATCCCTTGGTTCACTTGGGAAAATAAGAATTTTCAGATCGATCGTAGACAAGATACTTGTGACTTTTGAGTCTATGCCTGGTTTAAGCTAAGTATTGAACTTAATTATTCGGACTTCTGATGTTTCAGCTCGGACCGCCCTCAGCTTGGGATTTTCTTCTGTTTTTCTTTGTTGCTCTAACTTTTGCCTAGATTGCCTTTTCAGATTTTCAAACTAGCGAGCTTGCTCTAACTTTTGTCTAGATCGCCTTTTCAGATTTTCGATCTAGCGAGCTTTTCCTTTTTTTCTCTCTTGGCTTGATTGTTGTCAAAGTTGTCCTTTCAGATTTTTAACCTTGCGAGCTAGCCTTAATTTTTGCCTAAGTCACCATTTTTGGGTTTTCAACTTAGTAGGCTTTTTTTTTATCTTTTTCTTCTCCTTTGAACTTCTAGAATTACTGTCTGATCATGCTTTGCTATCTTTCTTGACTTTTCGTACGGTACTTAGGAGGACTTTTATAGGTAAGCTTAGGATTGGGTATAAAAAGAAAGGGATTTTGAGGCTTCAAAACCGAATGCCCCTTGTGTGGCATTTCTTTTACTTTGCCTTAAATTTTCTTCCCCATTTTGAAGATATTTTTCTTTTCTTTTGAATTTTTTCTTGATTTTTTTATTTTGTGTAGGGAAATAGATTTTTTTTTTATTTTGATGTGGTCGGGCGTGAAGTAACTTCTCAGGTTGCCTACGTACCCCAGAATTTTGGGATCAGACCAAAACGTAGTTCGAAGCTTCCCTTCCCTAGGTTAGGTGATCGGGCTGAGAAAGAAAAAAGGCATAATTTTTCTTTTTGAAAATGCTGCAAAGGGATTGAGAAATGATATGTTGAACCAGGTAGCTAGGTAATATGAGGATTGATTCGGCCAAAGATGGCCTCCTTAAATGTAGTACCGTTTGATTTGATCAAGGTTGGTTGGTTCTGGTAATTCGATTCCATCATGATCTTGAAGTCTGACAGCTTTTCCTGGTAATATTTCCTTGACGATGAACGGACCTCCCCAATTTGGTTTGAACTTCCCTCTAGGGTCAAAGATAGGTGCCCGATTCTCTTTGAGTACTAAGTCCCCTACTTGTAAGTGACGGGCCTTGATCTTTTTGTCAAATGCACGAGCGACTCTTCTTTGATAAGTTTGCACGTGATACAACGCTCTTAGTCGTTTTTCTTTGATCAAATTCAATTCTTCATACCGTTGGCGAACCCAATCTGCTTCTGACAACTGACTTTCTAATAAGACCCTGAGAGACGGAATTTCTATTTCAACTGGCAAGACTGCTTCCATGCCATACATTAAGGAGTAGGGAGTAGCTCCAGTGGAGGATCGAATTGAAGTTCGATATGTCCATAGCGTGAATGATAATTTTTCTGACCAATCTCAAAGCGGTTGACACATTTTCCTGATGATAGTCTTGAGACTCTTACTAACTGCTTCAACCGTTCCATTGATCTAAAGACGGTAGGGGGATGATTTGTGATTCCGGTTCTTTAACTTTAAACACAGAGTAATGATTTATGCTTTGAAGTATGACCCATTATCAGATATCAGTTCAAAAGGTATCCCCATATCGACTGATAATATGTGATTTGCAACTTAAGATGTAGTGAGAATAGTACTGATACATTTTATAACATCTTCTTTGATTCCATTGATATAGACGAGTATCTATTCCATGTTGAACAACACCCAAGCTTGTACCTAACATACCCTCATGTGATCACACGAGCAAGTCTTTTGAAATTTCTGAGTAAATTCGTTATCCCCTCGTGTTCCTCTAGGGATAAGATGGTTTCTATTTGAATTTCTTTAGGAATTATTTTCTGTTTCGAGGTCAAAGACCTTTCCTTTCTCGATTAAAGGTAGAGTCCGACTCTTATATTTTGTTTAGAAAAGAAATCTATCAAATTATTAGTTAATTCGTTAATGCGCTCGAGGTATTCAAAAATTTTCTTTATCCGATCAATTTCAGATGGGGCAACAAACACCTCTATAGACTCGATGAACTAACTTGACTCAATAGGAAAGAGTAGACTCAATCTAAGGAAGACATGACCTTGCTGAAAAAAAGGATTCGAGCTAACCCAAATGACTCATGAAAACTCAAGACAATTACCCACACGAGTTTGATTAGGACTGAGGACTGAGATATTACTTACAACCGGTAGGATTGAAGCACTATGATCTTCAAAAAATAACTGGACGATGTTGAGAAATTTTGAGGTCATTTCTGACTGTTGACTTGATATTGACGTTTACTCTAACTGATCGGATTTACAACCCTAGCTAGATGATGGACGATTGAGCTTAGATACAATGATAACCCTTAAACCTCTTTGAAGATGAATTTAACCAATTTCAGTGTCACCCCTTTGATAACATTTTAAATGAACCCTGAGATTTTATTGAATTTTGTGCACCAATCCATTAAACAATTCATTCATTCAATGATTATTCAGAAGGAAAATAATTTTATTGCACTCTTGAAAATAATGTTTTTATTAAATAACAATTTTCACAATTCTGACTATTTTTTGTAATCATTTTCTTTTTAGAAAAATATATTTTGATAATTTTACAAGGTCCATGCAACATAGATTTTTGGTAAAAAACATATTTCAAAAATTTTCCATGTAAAAATTGATCTTTTGTAAATCATTTTTCCTTCATTTTCTTTTCTAATGGAAAACATTTTCTTCTGGAAAATATTTTTTCTCTGAAAAATAGTTTTTTATTTGGCAAGCATTTTCTCTTGAAAAATCTTGTTCTTATGGAAAATATTTTCTGGAAAACACTTTTTCTTAGAAAACATTTTTTCTAGAGAACAACACTTTTTCTGGAAAATATTTTTTTAAAGAACACTTCTTTTGGAAAACACTTTTTCTGAAAAATACTTTCCCTTCGTAAAGCATTTTTTCTCTTTTAAAATTTGATTCCTATTTCTACTTAAATGGCCTGGCCCATAATGATCGTTGGATCGAGATGGACTGACAAATTTAAAATGGATTTTTTATTGGGTTGGTGTACCAGTGATACTGTAATTTCAAATCAGGTTAAACAATAAAAAAAAAAATTATCCTTGAGGACAAACCCGCACATTCCTGATCTCATCATTCATATACATTCATCTCATCATTCACATGCATTCTGATATCATCATTCACATACATTCATCTCATCATTCACATGCGTTTTGATCTCATCATTCACATACATTTATCTCATCATTCAATAAATAACCCGGGAACACCCACGATAAGTTCGAGTCGTGACCTATAAGGGAGGTTTTTAGACTCCCTTGTCCAAGTACCCCTATATAGTTCTAGAGCATACTCAATCAGACAGTACGTGGTGACTTGGTTTGATATACCGTATAGGTGATAATCTAAAACTTCAACTCACTTCTCTGAAGCCAAAAATAGTCAGTTTGATCTCCAGTTGAAAGATGGCGCACAATGCTGAGCAAGGACCCACTTAAATACCTCTCGTCTAGAATAGACGTAGTCTATCCCCCTCGTACAGTAAGGTACAGCGGGGCAAGATCTTGCTTAGACACCGATTTTGACCAAGAAGTGCAATTGATATACTCAGATTATCTTTTACATACCTATGGGTATGAGTCAAGAGTTGTAGCTTTCATAAATGGTTTGGCATCCCACGAGGGGACCGACCACGTACTAGTACTACGTTGGCAATCGAGACATGTGACTGTGTGGCTCACAATAGGTCAAAGGCTCAGGTCGCTCCAGCTTGGGTGCATCAATATACCTTTCAGAATCACCTGATCAGACGGTATTGATGCCCCAGTTTGATATACCTTAAAGTACGTGACTGGAGTTGTGGTTTTCATGAATGACGTCACATCTCCGAAGAGACCGGGCCACGCACTAGTGCCACGTTGGCTATATAGGACGTGTAAGTGTGCAAAACAGTAAACGTGCATGTGGTGTGTGCAAAACAGGGTGGGGTGTGCCCGAGGCCTTTTTCAAACAAATGGACCCGTGGGCCAGATCAGATCATCAAACCATCAACATATAGATATCAAATATTAATAAAAAATATGAAAAATATCCAAAACATCCAGTTCAAGATCAAAGCGTGCACATCATAGAAATATATCAATCAGATCATGGCAACTTAGATGGACAATCAATCAGTATGGCACAAAGAATAATCAATCAGATCCAATATTAAAATAGGCACACAAAATGTATTTTTTTTATCTATGGTCCAATAAATGATCGTTTTGGGTGACCCAAAATAAATTGGGATTTCAATGGACATTGAATTCAGGATAGATTAATAATTGTAGAAATGAGGAGCGATGTCTCTTCCTTATTTTTTTTTATAAAAAAAAAATTGTTACTCAACAAACTTCTCGTTCTCATTTACTTTGACTACCACATTAAGATTTCAAATTTTACAATGAATCATTGGGCCCATGTGATTGATAATCCAATGCCACGGCTTTCTAAATTTCAAGAAAAATATTTGGATCCAAAAACAATATTAAAAAATAATAGTCTTAGATCCAAGTATATAGAGTCCTAGTATTCTTCATTGAAAGAGAGAATATATATAAATATTGAAAATTTTCCTTTCAAAACACATTGCATTGGTGACATTGGTTCATGTTACGTGCGAGCTTAACGACCCATAGTAAAAATAAAATCTTACTAAGTGAGTTAGGTTATACTGTTGTGGTAAAAAAAACCTTAGTAAAGAATTTGATTTTCAAAATTTGGGGTGGGACACTCGCATGATTTGTTAAAGAAAACTTTTTGAAACAATTTTCCTTTGGCCGCACAAACAACACTCATAACCATTTTTGTGTTGTTGCCGTCATACACAAAATCACACATCCACACACCACTCAATCTCTCCCCTTTCTCTCAGCACAACAAACATCGCGCCTTTCCTTTTCTCAGATTTATTCTCCTCTACATAATAGCTGATCTTATGTGGCCACTGCTCTATTTCCGACTGAAAAGTCAATTCGAAAAATCTGCTCCTACCCATCATCAACCCCATTGCTTATTTCTATGTGATCTTTGTTACCAAAGAACCTCTCTTTCAACTGCTCTAGGTCTTCCTTTCCCCCTTAAAAATCCAGAATTCGTAGAAATAAAGAATCTTTATTGAGAGTTTTTAGAATAGCTTTGGTTCGATCAGATGACATGGAGAAATTAAAATCCGAATTGCAGATGCGAGCAGCAAAAAGATTTATTTTAGGGAGAATTCTAGATTTCACTGTCGCACCTGTTGAGAAGATCAAGGATCTTCCATTGTTTCTACAATCTAGTCGAATTGCTTTTCTTGCATTTATCCAACGCCTCTTTAACAGATTTCGGAGTCCAAACACAGTAAATTCCCGTGGGAATTCTTTCCAATCCGTCAGATCTCGATGACGATGATGACGGATGATCGCATTCTTTGATCAAGAGCTTTCTCAACGAAAGTTCAATTATCGATCTTTATTGTTGGCTTGGTGTTGTTGAAGATAGGGTAAGTTGGGCTGATCTTTCCATTGAAGAAGATCTCATCAGCAGATATCGATTACGATTCAGGATCTTTCATGTAATCTGACCACATTCGGATGCTTTAAGAACTTCAAAATCCTGATATCCCTCTTCATCTGATCAGTGATTTTGAGATCTAGAATTCTTTTCTTAGCCAATATCTTGACTGCAACTGCTTGATCTGATTCTACATTTTAGCTAATATTAGCCTCGCCAAGAATCTTTTGGAGTTCGTCCTTATCAACTTGCATTCCTTTCTTCTCCACCTCTCTCACCATTAAAATTAAATCTCCTCTCTCTCTCTCTCTTTTCACCATTCTTGTTGTTGCTTAACAGCACACATGTTCATTTATATATGTTGCTGCCATTGTTGTTAATCTCAAGAAACCCAACAAATAAATGAGGGAGAGAGAGAGAGAGAGAGAGAGAGAGAGAGAGAGGGAGAGGAAGGAGAAAAAGAGAGAGAGAGAACGAGAGAGAGAGAGAGAGAGAAGGACGTCCTCTCCTCTTACTGTTTTCCGTTTTTAAACACATGGAGAAGATGATAAAAACAACAAAAGCTATTTTCTGCTAATGGCACACCACGTGAATTTTTTTTTTTTTTTGCGATTTTTTTCTTATTTTTTTTTCTTGAAATCCTCTCCTCATCATGAACAACATTAAAAAAGGAAATTTTTTTATTTCTTAGTGCATCACTCATAAATAATTTTTTTCTATAACTTGCTGCCTATGCTTAGTAACGTGCCAAAAAAAATCATCCAAAGAATTTTTTATTTATTTTTAAATAATCATAACTCTCATCTCAACCATCATCATTCCATCCTCAATTTATGTCAATTTGAATCTTTCATTATTTAGGATCATCTCAAAACAACCCTACATTGAATCATAAAAAAAAATACTCCACAATGAATTATCCAAAATCAAATCAAATAATGCCAAGAAAAATAATACGACCAAAAATTATAAAATAAACCAAATAGTGAGAATGGTTCAACAATCATTTTTTTCAAACTATTATCCTCTTAACATCCTGCATTATTTAGGGTCATTCTGAATGATCATAGATTGAACCATGAAAATGTGCCAAAATAAAGTATTCGGAATCCAAACAAATGATCCATAATTAAGCAAAAAAGAATGATAAAAATAAACAAATAAATAAAAATCAAATAAAAAATGTCCTACTGGCAATGCATCCCATATTTGGGATTTTTCAAGTCTGATCCTCAATGGTCCTCAGTGGAGTCGCCACTGAAAGCGACCTCGATCCGCGGGGTGCGCGGATCCGCTTTTGAACTTTGAGGTTTGGGAGTCGCCACCTAGTTATTACGGTCTAGGAACCGAATTTTGACTTTAAAAAGAAAATAAAGTAATCTACGAAAGAAAAATATGGGTCCGGGGATCACGTTACGGGGTTGGAAGGTGTTAGGCACCAACCCCGCCCGGTAAACGTCGATCTCTACTAATTTTCCAAATAAGTTACATTGCTAAAAAAACCTAGATAATAAAAAAAAGTAAGAAATTATACCTTTCCGATAGCAAAGACCTTGTTCCCTCAGATCCGACAAAAATTGCTCCTTGTACCGTACTCCTTACTTCGTTCTGTCTCCGGATTTGATTTCTGATCTCCGAGGCAAGGCATCTCTTTTTTGATCTGGATTCTTCGAGTTTATTATGGGTTTTGAGGTGTTTTTGAAGGGCTTTTAGGTATTTTTTTGGCTAAAATTGAAGTATGGGTGTTAGGTAAGGAGTTGGGACTCCAAAACTAGGATTTATGGGAGGCTAGGGGGGCTTTTTGACCTACTTCTCTTAGGGTTTATGATTTGATACGAAAATAGGGTGTGAGCACCCCTATTTATAGATTTTTTTAAGGGTTGATTTAGATAGAGTTGGTGTTTAATTAGAGTTCTTTTAATTAGAATTGTATTTTAGTTAGAATTGTTTTTGGTAGAGTTGTATTTTAATTAGAATTGTTTTTGATAGAGTTGTATTTTAATTAGAATTATTTTTGGTAGAGTTGTATTTAGTTAGAACTCTATTAAATAGAGTTATTATTTAATTAGAACTCTATTAGGGTTTTTGACTTTTGGTCTTATTTGATTGACTTTTAATATTTTGACTTTAGTCTTAATTGATTGACTTTTAATATCTTGACTTTAGTCTTGCTTAATTGACTTTAATTTTGAATTTAGTCTTACTTGATTGACTTTAATACCTTAAATTTAGTCTTTTTTGATTGACTTTAAATTTTTGGAGAACCCCCCTCTATTATATCTTTAATTCTTTGGACCCCCAAATGGAGGGGTCCTTAAAGAAATATCTCACGAACCCTCAACAATTTTACTTGAAAGTCCGATTGATCGATTATTTTAATTCAAAATTTTAAATTAATTTCATTAATATTTCACTTTAATTATTTAATGTTTTATTTATTAATTTCGAAAATTTTAATTATGAAAATTATGAAATTACCGTTTTGCCCCCAGAGAGGACTTTTCACGTTTTAAGTCGGTTTTTAATGTTCTAGGATGTTTTAGAATCGATTTTTCGTAAGGAATTCAATGGAAATATTAGTTTGTGTCATTTATGAAATTTTTTATGTGAAATGGTTGTGAACTTTATGAGGGGCATTTTCGTAATTTTGTCAAATTCTGTGAAAATTGGCGAAATGATTTATTTGGTTTCGATTTGTTATTTTATGTGTTTGAATGAGTTTTTCTAATCGTAATGTAGGCTCTAGGGGTATTTTAAGGTTAGGGGTATTTTGGTAATTTAGTAATTTTTTAGTGATTTTTATCGTGAAGCTTCTTTTTGTCTGAAAAATAATGATTTCTAAGTTTCTGGGGTCGTATTTTCCTAGCGTAGCGTGGTTTCTAATGTTTTGTCAGTTCGAGATACCTCATCCGGATTTCTGAAACATTTCTGGTAACAAAATAAAGTAATGGAATAAACATCTATCATTGGGAATCATTGCGATTGGGTTGACGAGTTGATTAATCAGGCGAATGCAAAAATGGGGTGTCTACATACATATATAAATATCATCTATAATATTGTATATTCAACTACATTATAATTTTTATATTCAAACGCCTCCGATTTTCTTCAAAAAACAGTACAAATTACCTTACAAATTGTGCTAAAAACAACACGAAAAGGGAAAATTAGAACTCAAAAATTCATACATTTTCACAGTAGGCGATCAAACAAAAGTAAATAAAAATAATTATATAAAAAAATAAATGTGAAAAATAGAACAAGAAAGGATTTGAGAAGAGGGGTGACTACTTACATGATATATAGAAAGTGAGCAATACAATAAAAGTTTAGGAGATTTGGTTATCTAGGATCAACAAAATACTATAAATCAAATTTTCTGAAAAAAATAAAATAAATAAATTTGAATCAGCATTGTACCCTAATGATAAATAAAAATAAAAAATCATTCAAAACCAATTGATACAGAGAAAAGGGAAAAAAATAAAAATTACCTGTTCCAACTCTCGACAGATTTAGGTTTTGAACAAAAACTCTCATTTCTTTTTCTTTTTTCCTTTTCTTCTTCTTCTTCAACCTTGAGAAATTGTTAGAGAATGAGATTTGGTTTTTTGGGGTCAATAAAATACTGTAAATAAAATTTTCTAAAAAAATAAAAAAATAAAATTTAATCAACGTTGCCCTAATAATAAATAAAAATAAAAAATTATTCAAAACCAATTGATACAGAGAAAAGGGAAAAAAAAATTACCTATTCCAACTCTCGACAGATTTGGATTTTGAACAAAAACCCTCAGTTTTTCGTCTTTTTCTTTTTCTTTTTTTCTTCTTCTTCTTCTTCAACCTTGAAAAATAGTTAAAGAAGGGGATCGTTAGAGAATGGAATAGAGATATATAGTAGGAGTGGAAGAGAGGGAGGGAGGAGAAGAGGAAACGAAAAACTTACAGCCAAATTGGAGACCACGAAAGCACCATATTGAAGACTCCTCGATTCTTCATCTCTGTAATGGTGGGGCCTCGATTTGGAGTTTCTAATTGCGGTTCACAAAATGACCATTGGAAACGCTTCCCAACGATCTACTATCTTGCCTATCTCGACGATTCTTGAAAAAGACCTCAGATTTCCACCATTAAATTCTCATTTTTTTTCTTCTTCAGTGGTGTTTCTAACGGAAATGCCTCCAATTGATCTACGTTGGTTCTTCCACGGTATTTCCAATGAAACTGCCTCCAAAAACCCATTTCAATTGGCTTATCTCGACGATTCAACGAAATCGCCCAAATATGAGCCTCTAAAAGCCTTAATTTTTATAGTGTCATCATATTGATTTGTCCATTTTTAAAAACAAAATTATAGTTAATTTTCCCTAGTTTTCTATAACTTTCTTTATCTTCAAAAATCCCAAAAGTAGTTTTTTAATCTTTACATCTGGTTATCTATTGGTAACCCATCTTAGGATGGGAGGGACAACGTGCATATCACCTTCCCTGTCCCTCAACTAAACCTCCTTACCTTAGATTTCTAGGTAGATCATTTCCCAATTATCTTTTGGATATGTGAGTCACTAAAAGCCAAAAAATAAAATTTTATAAAACCTTTTTATGGTGTCTATTTACACCTTAATTGAATGGTGACGACTCCTAAACCCGTGTAAATGAGCTCAATCCTTCCCAAAGGTTTTGAAGCTCACGTATCTATATCGTATGTTAAGATTTCTAACATGATTACTCATTCATCCTACAATCATTATTGTGTTTCTATTCTACTAGTTAACATACCTATTACTCACCTACTTTACTCCTCAATTACCGGATTTGTGATTCTGTTCGAAATCCAAAGTAAAGTTAAGATGCTACTCTAGATAGATACGTTGGAAGATTTACTAAGAGATGCTTTGAGTCGTTATCAATTAATGAGACAGTAGTAGGTTATGTATGCTTGGTTTCGGTGGAACCACAAGAGGATGGGTTGATGGATATGACCACTAGCCATGGATCATAATGGAGTATTAGGAAGATATCTGAAGATGTAAATATGTTTGTATAGATTTTTTGTGTGGGATTGGTTCTGGGGTTAGTTTTGGAGTTTTGTTAATCTCGGACTTTGTTTATTTTGACTATTTATAGTGGATCATGATATATATATACTAGAGGATGCCCGTGCCTACGCCATGGATCATTTCGTGCATTTGTTCCTTAGACATTGAATATTCTGTGCCTATGACACTTGTGACACATGCACGTGGTCCTTACACGTTGAATATTCCTGAAAATTTAATTGACTCGATAAAATATCAAATAACTCCTCTTTTTTCTCTTTGAAACAATAATTGAGAAACATAACATACATTTTGTGCATTTGTTCCTTACACGTTCAATATTCCTTCTTCTTTAAAAATTAAAATAAAAAAGTAAATATTAAATCCAATTAAGTCGAACAACCATAAATCAAAAATCACATCCCTCTAGATTTCTTGAATTTTTTGCTAATAAACCATAGTGACTAAGCAGAAAAAAATATAGTTAATAAAAAATCTAATTGAGTTGACTCAGTAATTTTAAATTTTGGAGTTCGGTGGTCGTCCATTTTCAACAACGTGGATCAAGTCTAAAAAATTATTTTTCACCTTTTGAAAAAAAATCTAAATTATTTCTTGGAAAGTTAATTAATTGACTTCTAGTATTTTAGAATCCAATTGAGTCAAATTGACTTAGTTGAGTAAATAATCAAAGTTTGAACTGTGCAAATTCTTTTAAATTTCAAAAATCATTGGACCCTAGTTAAATGCAATACACCACAAATCACTCATAAATGTAAATAACTACTGAAATTGTGGAGTTTTGTAATGTTGAGATCATAATTTGAGCCAACTCTTTGTAATGTTTGAAGAGTGTGTTTTAATCTTTAATTGGGGTGTGATAAATAATTTAAGAAATTGTGGTATAATAAGTAAAAGTTGGGGTGGCATAACAGTTCTATAAAAAAATTTAAGGAAAACATTAGCTTCCACTTAACAAAGATCCTTCTAATACTCATCTAGGGCTTCCACGATTAACTCATCCTCCTAAAAATCTTCTAAAGAAACTCTATGAACTAGATTCCACAATTTTTACCAAATTTGTAAATAAAAAAAAATATAAAAAAGATAACTAATCTTCCCATGCATGTTCTACCTTTGTCTTAGGAAATTCAATAAAAAAAAATAAGAACAAAAATAGAATAAAAAATTAACTCAATAAAGATCCTCCTAAAATTCTCGTAATGAAAATATTTTAATAAAGAGAACTCATGATTCCTAGTACCAAAATTTATAAAAATAGGAAGGCAAGATTTTGTGAAGATTTATCTTCTATTAATAGTCCTTACGGCCAAGGTTAGATACCTTAATATTAGGAAATCCAGTAAAAATTAAAGAGAACAAAAATAAAATTTTAAAAATATATAATTATTAAAAATCGATTCAACAAAGATCTTCCTAAAAATCCTCCAGGGCTTCATGATTAATTGATTGTAAAAGTCATCTAAAGAAAATATTTTAAAAAAGAGGCCTCACGATTTCTACTACCAAACATTCTTTAAAAAAAAAAAGAAAGATTTTTTGGAAGATTCATCCTTAGTGCTTTACCCATTAAACAATTTTTACCTACATAAATAATGCAAATTATAGAAGATGGACAAACTAGAAATACCCGCTAGTCATAAATTAAAGTCCTTATAATCCCAAATACCTCCAATAACCCTTGTTTGTACGCACATATTGCTTGTACGGGAAGGAAAAAACGTTTGCTTCCACAAATTTCCAGTATCGTATACAATTGGTAGGGTAAAATCGACTGAATTTTTTGTTCTTTTCAAATCATCATATTTTAGAGAAAATACATAAATAAATAAAAATCAAAAAATTTGAAAAATAAAAAACATTACAAAGACGAAGCTATGTTAAATTGTATGAAAAAACAGAAGGAGAACAAATTCTGTAAGTTACAAAGAGAAAAAGATCTTTAAGTCTTTTAGGATTTTAAAAATTATGTGAGTAATTTTCAATAACTGTGTTGGTTTTAGTTGGTTATCGTTGGGAGAATTTCCCACCGTTGGATATGTAGAACATCATCTATCATCGTATAATGTCAATACAATTTTAAAAATAGAAAGGGTTAGTTTTATGTAGTTTTTTCTTTTGTTTTAGAGGGAATTGATCTTCACCGTTGGGTTTGTTTTGGTGGGAACTAATATCCACTGCTTGATATATAAAATATCATCTATCATTGTACAACAATTATAGAATTTCAAAATGTATAAATAGGTTACTTTTAGGTAGTTTCTTTTGTTATAGTAGAAAGCAATCTCCACCTTAGCACTATTTCATAAGGAGAAAATGGTGACTCTAGTTTTGTAGAAAAAACGACTGCTTCAAGCCATCGTTTTAAGCGATAGATTCCAGCAATCTCAAATCACTGTTTTTCCACGATTCAACTCGACTCAACTCTTGACTCTCTCTATTTCACTCACAAATTTTTTGTTCGACTCTATCTCTCTTTCTCGCTCACTCTCACTCTCACTCTTACTCACTCGACTTTTTCTCTCTACCTCTCTCTTGATCGATTGATTTTGATTGAAGAATCGAAATCACTTGACACTCTCTCTCTCGATCGGATTTTGATAAAAAAATCTTTGATTCTTCGCTCATCTCTCACTCACAAATCTCAGATTTTGATTCTTTCTCTCCATCTTTATTGGATTTTGAACAAAAATCTTTGATTCTTCGCTCAATCTCTCACTCACAAATATCAGATTTTGACTTTTTCTCTCCATCTCGATTGGATTTTGAATAAAAATCATCGATTCTTCGCTCAATCTCTCACTCACAAATCTCAGATTTTGAAGAAACATAACTAGGGTTTTGAATCTCTGGTCAAACGTAATTAGATTTCGATTTGGTTTGAACTCAATTTGGTTTGATTTTGATTTTGTTTGAACTCGATTTGGTCTGAACTAGAGAAGAAGATAAAAGTGATTTCCTTTTGATGTGATTTTGATTTGGTCCGAATTGGAGCAGAAGATTAAAGTGATTTCGTGTTACGAGATTTAGGGGTTTGTTCGATCTCCCCCTCTCTAATTATTTTAACTTACCATCGATCTTTCGAATTTGAAGTGAGTTTCTATTGGGTTTGTGATCGAATTTTTAGGTATGTTAAAGCTTTTGATCGAATATCATATTTTCCTTAATTATTTTAGGGATTCATAGATTTTCTTTATTTCAAATATAAATAAATTGTTGTGGTTAATTAAATGCAACTTTGATTCGAAATTCATGAAATTGTGTTTGAATTTAATTTACGAAACATTCTTTCAACCTCCAAATACATAATTGAAGAGTATTGATAAAAGAACTCTGATAAGGATGATCAATAATATTGAGTGTAATCGACAGTGATTATTGTTTGTTAGTATGATTTTTAGAAGATCTAGTGCACATATAGAGTTAGAAATTCAAAATTGATCTATAAGGCTTTTCTATGTTCTTGATTATATCCATACAATGCAGAAATCGCATTATTTGAAAAGAAAATTAGTTCAGCTAGACACCAACCTTACTTGTATGCAAAAATAATTTAAATTTTTTTGAGGATAAAATGATTTCAATGTCATGAAGCTCTTTAGAGAAGGCTTCACTAGATGATGTTTTGGATGAGATGCTCAAATGCAATATGATTGTTAACAATTTGTATGATAGATTATTCGGTGGTTACCATTTATTGTATAGACATGTCTAAACTTTCTCTCCCTAATGTATGACAGATTAATAAGATTTCCATGAAATCTAGAGGGTTATAGTGTTGGATTGCCAATTTGCTAATGTATTTGAGCTCAACAACTTTAGTAAGATTTCACATCTTACTAATGTAGTAAGAAAAGTGTCTCACTTTTTTCTAATTAAATTAATAGATGGTATGACCAAATGGACACATATAAAAGGTTTATTCTTAATTTAAATATGATGGGGGGATTTTCTAATGGAGGAGTTGTAATCTTCGTTAGTTTTTCTGCAATTGTTTGTTATTTAAAATCTTCACTAAAGCTATCTTTGATTGCTCTTTTTCAACCTACTTAGGGTTAGTCGTCAACAAGTAAGGTTCTACTTACTTCTCTTTCTATTTCAATTTTTTATTCACATTCTTTCATCAATAATAAATTTATTTTTAATTTTATTCCTAGAAAATGTTTTCGTCGTTTATGCCTCTAAGCAAAGAATGGATGATGACACCAAGACTATCCGTTGAATAACTAGAAAGAGTTAATTCATTCTTTAGATTCATAAAAGAAAATACACATAAATTGGGGAGTGATGATTAGTATTGTTGTCCTTCTGTTAAATTTTGTAATATTTTAGAAGGGAAGAAAACACTTAGAGATAGTCATACACATTTAATATGCGATGGTATAGATTCTTCCTACTCGATATGAATCTATCATGAAAAAATCCCAATAAGTGATGTCAATATCGGTATTGGTCTTTCTATTAGTAATCATAATGAATATGTATCCTCAAGAATGGTTGATATGGTAAATGACACATTTGGACGTGTAGATGTGTGATTTTTGATTTTCAAATATCACTACTTCTACGAAGGTTTAGAATCGCCACCATTCATTTTTGTAAAAGGGTGCAAATGGTCACTTGATATACATTTAGAAAAAAGTGTCATTTTTGTCATTTATTGACTCTTGTATGGATAAGATATGGTCACTTGATATACTTTTTTAGAAAAAAGTGTCATTTTTGTCGTTTAATAACTCTCGTATGGATAAAACACCGATCCACCTAAAATCTAGGTAAGCAACTCGATTAAAAAGAGTGGAAGGTGTTAGGCACCCCTCTTTCTCCATCAAATGATGGTAACCTCAAAAGTAACTCAGTCATTTCAAAATAAAGCAAAAGAGTTGCACGATCTATGATTTGTACCTTAAGAAGGGGTTTGTTATCAACTTGAACTATAGGGATCATCTCATCGACACCCTTATAAAAATTTAGCCTTGAAACAACATATTTTTGAAGACTGTTGACTAATGGTTAGGGGTCCACTCTTATGAGTTGAGAAGGACTTAAATACTGATTGCCTCAAAACTAATTGAAAGATTAAAACGACTTTGTTTTGAAAGAGGTTACAACCATTATACTTTTAACCGAATTGAAGCCCGATCTACCAGAGATGGGGAGGGGGAATATTAAATTTTAGAAGCTTTCTAAAATAAAATAAAAGAAGGAGAGGGGGAATTAAAAAAGGGTGATGGAAAAGGAAAAGAAACGGATACACAATGTTTATGCTCGAACCCACCTTGAGGCTTGAGCCTACCCTTTTCTTCTTCTTCTTCTTCTTAGTTTTTTTTTTTTGTAAAATTGTGAGAGTAAATATTTTTTAGAGTTGATGAAGTGAGGGGAGTAGAGAAGAGTTAAGAATTTTTTTTTTTTTTTTTAGACTTAGACTTGGTACCCATTTTGGAAGGTGAGGGGGGGGGGTATTTATAGGTATTAAGGATTTTTTTTTAGGATAAGATGAGGTGAAAAAGTAGAAAAGTAGAGAATGGCATGGGATTTGAAAGTGAGGGGTGTGAAATTTTAGGTAGAGATGAGGGTATTTGTGGAATGGAAGTAAATGAATGGTTTTTTATCCAAATGATTTGGATCATCCCCAAACCATTCGGATTGAGTGTTTGGTGAGGTGAAATGATGGGGTATTTGGTTAAAAGAATATGATTAAGTGTTAGGTGGGATGAGAAGGTGTGGTGTTTGATTAGAATAATGGATTGTGTAAGAAGTTAGGTGTTTAAGTTTTTGAGAGTGTGAAGGAGCTTGTGACAAGTATAAAAAAAATATAGAGATGGAGTATTTAGGAAAGTTGATTGGAGGGAAAGGGTATAGGGATGGCTTGTGAGAATGGGTTGAGGGTGAATGATGAAGGGAGGTGTGGGTTGTGATGTGGATTGGTGGTTGTGTTAAAGAAAAGTGATAGATTAGGTTTATGGGATGAAGTGTGGGGGGTATGGGTTGTGATGTGGGTTGGTAGTTGTGTTAGAAAAAAGTGATGAGTTAGGTTTATAACATGAAGTGTAGGGAGTGGTATGAGTGATGATTTTGTTGGAGAAAAGTAATGGGATAGGTTGGGTAGAATGACTTTTGGGAAGTGGGTAATAGTGAAGACAAGTGTCCCATTGATGATCAAAGGTTGATTGGTTGATGTGGATAATGGTTTGTGGGTAATAATTTGTGAATTATGAATGTAGGTTTGGATTGGTTTCGACTTTGGTGTGTTGGGCTTGGGTTTTTGTAAAGTTTTTAGGTTATTTGAGATTGGTTAGGTTTTATTTTAGGATGGGTAGGTGAATTTTAGGATTTTAGTGGTATGGAATTAGGTTTAGGCTAAGTTGGATGAGGTGAAAATGATTTTTTTAGGAATTAAGGGTTCGTGGGCCTTAAGTGAGCTTGAGGTATTTTCGATTTAGAGGGTGGAATGGTAAAAGGTGGGGAAGGTGGTGGGTATGTCAAGTCCTTTTGGTGGATCCTTAGGGGTCTAAGGAGCCCTTGAATTGATTAAAATACCACGTTTCAACGATTTGGACTTTTTAGGCCTATTGGCGAATTTTATTGAAAAATAGGTATTTTTGGGTCCTTTCGAGTGGGAGCCCATTCAAATCGGGATGTCTACAGGACGTATTCATGATGAGGATAATGTTCATGATCATATAGGGGCTAGTACGCCTACATATGATGATGAAGTTAATGACGAAGAAGATGTTTAAGTTCATGATGATTCATTAGAGAATATTTAATATAAGAAATTGATGGAGGATTGAATGCAACCTTTATATACGTCTTGTCGAATTGAGAATACAAAATTATCCGTAACAATTGGCTACAACTGTCATTTTTTCTGACTTTTATTAGCAAGCACAATTTAAACACGACTTTTTTTAAAATGACTGTCCAAGACAGTCGTTTATTGCTCATTATGACGTAATGTAGGATCTGTGCAATCCCTTCTCACACCGTTTAATATGTTTATATGGATAATAGAATTTGAAAAATAGAAAGGGTTAGTTTTATATAGTTTTTTTTTTTTTTTGTTTTTTTGTTGTAAAGGGAATTGATCTCCACCGTTGGATTTATTTTAATGGGAATCGATATCCACCATTGGATATATAAAATATCATCTATCACCGTACAACAATTATAGAATTTGAATTTTTTTAAATATATTAGTTTTAGGTGGTTTCTTTTGTTTTAGAGGGAAGCAATCTCCACCCTAGGATTTGTGCAACACCATCTCACACCGTTTAATATGTTTATATGTTTATGTGGGGCATAAAGATGGGTTATATATATTATAGATAAGTTGCACTCTAATGTTTTTATTCTTTGACGATTTATTACTTTACTTTAGATTTTAAATTCCTCCATAAATGGATCACTTGCCTTTAAAAATCAAAGTGAGCCGTGAGATGACGTGTCAGGCCGTGTCCTAGAAGGGGGCATAACATAAAATAACTTTTATAATCCAAATCATTACATGTAGTTTCAAATTCTAAAATTCTTTTGTGGGAAAGATTCAGATTTTATATCCAAGCTAACTCCCTCAAGAGTTTGAACATCATAGTGCATGTTTAACTTTGCCAATATTAATAACTAGGGCTGTCATTAATGGATTTGAATCAAATTGGATTGGTACCAAAATTATATGACTATAAGAAATTTATTTGACCTCGACTTGATCGGATAGGTCATTTTTAAGTTTAGACCTAATCTGATATGATGTATTGTTTCAAAACTTATCCCAAAAAATCAATATTCTTAGATCAGTCGTAATCTAATGCGATTCGATTAATAAAATGTATATATCAAATATAACATACATAATATATCCAAATAAAATATAATGGAGGTGCACATAGAACCATAGATTTTTTCACTTGTGGGATCCCTTTAAATTAGGGATCTTGACAATGAGGATAACGATGGCAAAAGATCCCTAACAAGATCCATAGGAATCTTAAGATTTTTGTAGACATCCTAATTTGAACGTGTCCCTACTCGAAAGGACTCAAAAATATCATATTTTTTGATAAAATTCATCAACGGGCCTAAGAAGCTCAAATCGTCGAAACATGACATTTTGCTTAATTTGAATATTCCTAAGACTCCTAAAGGTTTAGTGGACTCACAATAAGACTTGGCATACCCACCATCTCCCCTACTTTTTACCGCTCCACCCTCGGAATTGAAAATACCCCAAGCCCATTTAAGACCCACAAACCCTCAACTCCCTAAAAAGCATTTCTCATCTTATACAACCTAACCTTGACTTAATCCCACATCATATAAACCCTAAAACACACCCACCCTCAAAAGCTCATTCTAAAATATACCCTAATCAATCTTTTATAACTTAAAACTTTCCAAAAACCCAAGCCCAACACACCAAAGTGAAAGCGCCCTCGATCCGCGGGGTGCGCGGATCCGCTTTTGACCCTTGAGGTTTGGGAGTCGCCACCTAGTTATTATGGTCTAGGAACCAAACTGACTCTAACATGGATAAAAAGAACTAATCTACCATAAAAAATCTGAATTCGGGGATCATGTTACGGGGTTGGAAGGTGTTAGGCACCAACCCCGCCCGGCCAAAGCCGGTCTCTACTAACTTCCCAAATATATCACATTGCTAAAAACCTAGATAAAAATAAAAAAATTACATACCTTTCCGATAGCAAGGATTTTGTTCTCTCAGATCTGACAAAAAGAACTCCTTGTACTGTACTCCCTTGTTTCGTTCTGTCTCCGGATTTGACTTCGGATCTCCTAGATCAAGGTATCTCCTTGTTTTTGGATCTGAACTCTTCAAGTTTGTTGCGGATTTGGGGGTGTTTTTGGAGGATTTTAGGTGTTTTCTAGACTAAAATTGAAGGAGGGATGTTAGGTAAGGAGTTGGGGCTCCAAAACTAGGGTTTATGGGGGGCTAGGGGAGCTTCTAGACCTACTTCTCTTAGGGTTTATGATTTGATACGAAAATAGGGTGTGAGCACCTCTATTTATAGAATTTTTTTAAGGTTGATTTGGATAGAGTTAGTGTTTAATTAGAGAACTTTTAATTAGAGTTGTGTTTTAGTTAAAATTGTTTTAGGTAGAATTGTGTTTTAATTAGAATTTTTTAGGTAGAATGTTTTTAAGTTAGAACTCTATTAGATAGAGTTATTATTTAATTAGAATTCTATTATGACTTTTGATCTTATTTGATTGACTTTTAATGTTTTGACTTTAGTCTTAATTGATTGACTTTTAATATTTTGACTTCAGTCTTGCTTAATTGACTTTAATTTTGACTTTAGTCTCACTTGATTGACTTTAATACTTTGACTACAGTCTTGCTTGATTGACTTTAAATTTTTGGAGAACCCCCTTCCATTATTTCTTTAATTCTTTGGACCCCCAAATGGAGGGGTCCTTAAAGAAATATCCCACGAACCCTCAACAATTTTACCCGAAAGTCCGATTGATCGATTTTTTAATTCAAAATTTTAAATTAATTTCATCAATGTTTCACTTTAATTATTTAATATTTTATTTATTAATTTCGAAATTTTTTAATTATGAAAATTGTGAAATTACCGTTTTACCCCCGGAGAGGACTTTTCACGTTTTAAGTCGGTTTTTAATGTTCTAGGATGTTTTAGAATCGATTTTTCGTAAGGAATTCAATGAAAATATTATTTTGTGTTATTTATAAAATTTTTTGTGTGAAATGATTGTGAACTTTATGAGGGGCATTTTTGTAATTTTGTCAAATTCTGTTAAAATGGTGATATAATTTATTTGGTTCCGATTTGTTATTTTATGTGTTCGAGAGAGTTTTCCTAAGCGTAACGTAGGCTCTAGGTTGTTTTGAGGTTAGGGGTATTTTGATAATTTGATAATTTTTTAGTGATTTTTATCGTGAAGTTTCTTTTTGTCTGCAAGATGATGATTTCTATGTTTCTGGGGTCGTATTTTCCTAGCGTAGCGTGGTTTCTAAGGTTTTGTCAATTCGAGATACCTCATTCGGATTTCTGAAACACATCTGGTAACAAAATAAAGCAATGGAATACACATCCATCATTGGGAATCATTACAATCGGATTGACGAGTTGATTTATCAGGCGAGTGCAAAAATGGGGTGTCTACAGATGCCCCTCTTTGGCAGAGGGTTGAAGCAAACTAGATAGCAAATCTATTTTGGTAGATAGTACGATATCTGAATGCCAAAGCTAGTGACAGATCATTTTGCAGCCTCATTTAGCAATTCGTGGGGGTGTTCGGATCCTTGAGGGTAAAGCTCTCCCCGAATTAAAAGATTGTCAGGTCCTTGAGCGAGAGCTCTCACTGACAGTATCAGATCCTTGAATTTTAGAGAATTCTCCCTGAATAAAAAGTGCAACTGTGTGCACTATGTGAAATTGAGTAAAATCTGAGTAAAACAAAACTCGAGAAAATTTGAATGATATTTGGGACAAATCTGAGCAAAAGTTGGGAGAAAGTTAAGGGCCTGATTGATTCAGCTGTCAGCTTTTGCTGTCAGAATCTGCTGTCAGAATCAATCTGCTGTCAGAATCTGAAACACTGAAAAGCTTGCTTGATAGAGCTTTCTAAAAGTGCTGTGCTGTCAGAATCTGGAAATTACTGCTTGATACAGCTTCAAGAATTTGCTGTATTAGGGTAAAATGACCAAAATACCCTTAAGGTTGATAATGCACCCAGAATACATTAAAAATTACCAGAATACTCCTATAATTATATAATTACACTAAATAATATAAAAATATATATAAATATAATAAAATTATATAAAAATTAAAATAATAATTATTTTAATTTTAAAATGTCTATAAAAATTATAAAAGAATTTATAATTCTATAAAAATTTCGGCAGCATCTCTTCTTAAAAATGGACATATGAAATTTTCCTGATAAACAAAATACCTGCATAATACGCAATCCAAAATTCACATTGTACATAACACATCCACATTACATCGTATATACATAACAGATCAAAAGAAACAAAGCCAACAAATTTGAAGGCCAACGGGTGGTCTTAGAACCATGCCTTTCATCATAGGTGATCCCATTCCACTAATACATACATACATACATACATTCATAAATACAAGTAAATATAAGTACTGATTGGTGATCTATGTAAATCTTATTTACAATTACAACTAAAACAATCAGTTGCTGATTCAGAATTAAATCATTTATTACATCATCTATTTCTTTATGAGGATGAAGTGACAAAAGATGAACCTAAAAGCTTGAGATTTTTGAGAAGATATCATCTGCATCACTTAAATAATTTGATGAAAAACAACTCTTGTTCGCACCAAATAGCATTCCACACATTTTAAGGTGACGAGGCAATCCAAGAAAACTGAGGGTGGGCAACTGGTTTTAGTCACTGATTGCATAATACACTCATTCTCTGAATAAATGAAGAGTTAGAAAAATGAAAATCATACCTAGTTCATCTTAGTTTGAAATGATGGTAACTAATCGAAAATATAATGACATAATGTCCAATGGGTGAAAATCTTTAAGTCTATTGTACAACCCTCCAATACAATCCAAACTATGATGTCCCCAAGCGAAGAAATGATGGACTAGGCAGAGGAAACCTGATTGTTGGGGAAAGCTAACAATGAATTATACAAGAGGAAGTTGGCTTGAAGCAGAAGTTGAAATATAAAAGCAGAAGAGAGAGAGAGAGAGAGAAGGGAGTCTCCGTTCTGGTGGCCCCCTCTATCTTACCACTTATGTAGTACTTGTTTTTTAAGCTTCAAAAAGAGTTAAAACTACAAATTCAAAATATACGCATTATCTTGACTTGGTAAATAAATAAAACCAAAGCTTATAACATAAAACCAAAGCTTATAACATAAAACCAAAGCTTTTCTAAGTTATAATCAAACACAAAGCTCCAAAATCATATCAAATCCTTATTAACAGATGGATTCAAGCTCATTAATTATAGAATTTTTAAACTTCATTTCCATATATAACTTATGCTAAATCATTTTATTTGTAAAACATGGTTCGAAGTTCCAATCTTGGGGGCTCTTTTGGTCAGTTGAAATCCAAGACAAATCCATAACATGGCATTCCCATCAGCTTGAGACCAAGACATCTTTGGATGATAAATTCTAAGAATAAACTATACTTTGAACCATGACTAATCATTTGGTCATAAAAATGGGAAAAATGAAAATACATAACACTGGTGAATAATCCAATCCAAGGTTGGGCAAAATAAGCAACAGACATGATTAATGGTGAATAATTCTGACCCTATCAACGGTGAATAAAAATAAGCAAAAAAAATAATGCAATAATTTCTGATTCGATCAATGGTAAATATTTATTTTTTTAAAATAAAAATCTAACAAGAAAAAGTTCTGTTAATCGATCTTCAAGTTGCAATTTCTTCAAAGATCCAAATCGATGAGAGAGAGAGAGAGAGAGAGAGCTCACAGATCGTTTTCGAAGCTGCTGTGAGAAGGAACCGAAAGGCGTCGATCGGAAAAGAGGCAAACGGAGAGTTTGAGTTCGCTTAGACTTCGATTCGTCGTCGTCAATGGCGTCGATCGGACTCGGAGTTGTCAATGGCGTCGATCGGCGTCGCTGTCTTCACCGATTTTAGGTTTAATGACAAATGGGTTTCGAATCCTTTGCTGTTAATCGATGGGTTTCGGTTTAACAAGACAACGTTGTCTTTGTCGATGGGTTAGGATCGAAAAATTGATCGCCGTCGTCAAGTAGATCGTCGATGCTGTCGAAATCGATGAGAGACAGAGAGAGAGAGATAGAGATTGGACGAAGGGCTGCTGTCGGTCTTTTGTTTTATCGCGGACTGTGGCTGAAAATTTGATAAAAGACGAAGGTTATTTTCGTCTTTTCACTCCCCGCTTTTCAACTCAGCTGTGCGAAGCTGCTATTATTTGCTTTTCAAAACTGCGGTCAACGATAACAATTTGCATTTCAAATTTCGAAACGCAAAGTTAAGAAGCGCTATCAAGCACGTTGCACGCGAGGAAAAATTTGCTTTTTGACGCAAACGCATCAAAAGCTGAGTTTAGAATCGCTATCAAGTACGCCCTAAATGTCTTACTCTACCTACTCTAGGTGAAAGAGTAATAAATTTATATTTTTTTGAGAGTCTTATTCTACCTACTTAGAGTGAAAGAGTAATGCACTAAATTTTTTTTGGGAAGTTCTACTCTACCTACCTGGAGTGAAAGAGTAATGAACTATTTTTTTTTTTTTTTTTTGGAAGTTCTACTCTACCTACTCGGAGTGAAAGAGTAATGAACTAAACTTTTTAGAAGTCCTACTCTACCTGCCTAGGGTGAAAGAGTAATGAACTAATTTTTTAGGAGTTCGACTCTACCTGTCCTGGGTGAAAGAGTAATGAACTAATTTTTTTTTTGGAAAGTTCTACTCTACTCTACCTACTCGGAGTGAAAGAGAAATGTACCTACCCGGAGTGAAAGAGTAATGAACTAAGCTTTTTAGAAGTCCTACTCTACCTGCCCAGGGTGAAAGAGTAATGAACTAATTTTTTTGGGAAGTTCTACTCTACCTACTCGGACTAAAACAGTAATGAACTAATTTTTTAGGAGTCCTACTCTACCTGCCCAGGGTGAAAGAGTAATGAACTAATTTTTTTTTGGAAAGTTCTACTCTACCTACTCGGAGTGAAAGAGTAATGAACCAAGCTTTTTGAGAGTCCTACTCTACCTGCCCAGGGTGAAAGAGTAATGAACTAATTATTTTGGGAAGTTCTACTTTACCTACTCGGAGTGAAAAAGTAATGAACTAATTATTTTGAGAATCCTACTCTACCTGCCCAGGGTGAAAGAGTAATGAATTAATTATTTTGGGAAGTTCTACTCTACCTACTCGGAGTGAAAGAGTAATGAACTAATTGTTTTGGGAGTCCTACTCTGCCTGCCCAGGGTAAAAGAGTAATGAACTAATTTTTTTTTGGAAGTTCTACTCTACCTACTCGGAGTGAAAGAGTAATAATGAACTAATTTTTTTTTTTTGAAGTTCTACTCTACCTACTCAAAGTGAAAGAGTATGAACTAATTTTTTCTGGGAAGTTCTACTCTACCTACTCGGAGTGAAAGAGTAATGAACTAATTTTTTTCTTTTTTAGGAAGTTCTATTCTACCTGCCCAGGGTGCAAGAATAATGGACTAAGCTTTGAGGGAACAAACGGGGGATTAACCTCGCATTTGACTTTTTTTTTTAATAAAAAGTTGGATTTTATGAAGGTCTGGTAAATATTTTAACTCTCTTTGAATCTGAGGAGTTTTCAAAATTGCTATAAAGAGGGTAACCTTTAGTGCAAAGTTAACCTTATCTTTTGGGGTTGAAATTGACCAAGCATCAAAACAAAAATGCCCCTAGTTTGACAATGAACATTGCACTAGGGATAATTGAATATAATTTGAAAATAAATGCCCCTAGTGTAAGGGGGGAAACTGTACTCTTTAGAAAAAAGGAAGTGCCCTTGTTATGAAAGTTTGAAATCCTTGATTACCGCAAGCGCAATAAAGGTTTAACTTTTAATTTTGACTTTTTATATTGAAGATTTTGAGTCAGGCTCAAAGACATTGGAACAAAATATTTCTTTCTGAAATTCATCATAGAATTTGTTATTTCTCCCATCGGTTCGCTTAGGGACATGAAACTCTTCAGATCAATCATAGATGAGATACTTGTATCCACTGAGTCTATATTTGGTTCAAACTGGGTATTGAAACTTGATCATTCGGACTTCTGATATTTCGGCTCAGGCTACCTTTTCAGCTTCTCAACTCAACGGAGATTTTCTTTTATTTTTTGATAGCTCTAAGTTTTGCCTAGATTGCCTATCCAGGTTTTCAATCTAGCGAGCATGCTCTAGCTTTTGCCTAGATCGCCTTTTTAGGTTTTCGATCTAGCGAGCTTACAATTTTTTTCTTTCTTCCTTGCTTTGATTGTTGCCAAGGTCATCCTTTCAGATCTTCAACCTTGCGAGCTTACCTTAATTTTTGCCTAAGCCGCCCTTTTTGGTTTTCAACTTAGCAGATTTTTTTCTTCTTCTTCCCTTCTGAACTTCTGGAGTTGCTGTCTGATCATGCTTTGCTATCTTCCTTGACTTCTCGCACGGTACTTAGGAGGACTTTTATAGGTAAGCTTAGGACTAGGTATAAAAAAAAAGGGATTTTGAGGCTCAAAAACCCAAATGCCCCTTGTGTGACATTTCCTTTTAAATTATTTTCTTTTTCTTTGAATTTTCTTTCCCACTTTGACAATTTTTTTCTTTTGAATTTTTTTTTTAGATTTTTTCTTTGTCGGGGAATCTATTTTTATTTTTTTGATGTGGTCGGGCCTGAAGTAACTTCTCAGGTTGCCTACATACCCCAAAATTTTGGGATCAGACCAAAACGTAGTTTGAAACTTCCCTCCCCTAGGTTAGGTGATCGGGCTAAGAAAGAAAAGGCATAATTTTTCTTTTTGAAAAAGGTTGCAAAGGGGTTGAGAAAGGATATATTGAACTGGGTAACAGGAAAATTGATTCGGTCAAAGATGGCCTCCTTAAATGTAGTACCGCTTGATCTGGTCAAGGTTGGTTGGTTCTGGTAGTTCACTTTCATCATGATCTTGAAGTCTGACGACTTTTCCAAACAGTATTTCCTTAATGAATGAATTTCTCCAATTGGGTTCAGATTTTCTCCTATAGTCGAGGAGGAGTGTTCAATTTTCTTTGAAGTCTGATAGTTAAATCCTTGACTTGTAAATGATGAGGTTTGACCTTTTTGTCAAATGCACGGGTGACTCTTCTTAGATAAGCTTGCACATGGTACAGGGCTTTAACTCGTTTTCTTCAATCAAGTTTAATTCTTCATACTGCTGACGAACCCAATCTGTTTCTAACAAATGATTTTCCAACAAGACCCTGAGAGACGAAATTTTCATTTCAACTGGCAAGACTGCTTCCATGCCATACACTAAGGAGTAGGGAGTAGCTCTAATAGAGGATCGAATTGAAGTTCGATATGTCCATAGCGTGAATGATAATTTTTCTGACCAATCTCGATGTGATTGACACATTTTCCTGATGATAGTCTGTAGACTTTTACTAACTGCTTCAACCGTTCCATTGATCTGAGGACGGTAGGGGGATGATTTGTGTTTCCAGATCTTTAACTTTAAACATAGAGTAATGATTTATGCTTTGAAGTACGACCCATTATCAGAGATCAGTTCAAAAGGTACCCCCATATCGACTGATAATATGTGATTTGAAACTCAAGATGTAGTAAGGATAGTGTTGATACATTTTATAACATCTCTATCGATATTTTCATCTCATCAAGCGAGTATCTATTCCGTATTGAACAACACCCAAGCTTGCACCTAACACATCCTCATAGGATGACACGAACAAGTCTTTTGAAATTTCTGAGTAAATTCATTATCCCCTCGTGTTCCTCTAGGGATAGGAGGGTTTCTATATGAATCTCTTTAGGAATTATTTTCTGTTTTGAGGTCAATAACCTTTGTTTTCTCGATTAAACGTTGAACTTGACTCTTATCTTCTTGCTCAGGAAAGAAATCTATCCTTGAAGCCAGATTAGTAATTAATTCGTTAATGCGCTCGAGATATTCAAATATTTCCTTTAGCCAATCAAATTCAAAAGGGGCGACAGACACCTCTAAGACTCAACAAACTAACTCGACTCAACAGAAAAAGAGTAGACTCGATTTAAAGAAAATATGACATTGAAAAATTGGACTCGAGCTAACTCAAATAACTCATGAAAACTCAATACAACTACCCACAACGGGCTTGATTAGGACTGAGGACTGAGACATTGCTTATAACCGACAAGACTAAAGTACTATGATCTTCAGGGAATAATTGGGCGATGTTAAGAAATTCTAAAGGATTGATTTGGCGTTGACGTTCGTTCCAACTGACTGGACTAGTAACCCTAGCTAGACGATGGACGATTGAGCTTAGGTACAATGATAACCCTTAAACCTCTTTGAAGGTGAATTTAACCAATTTCAGTGTCTCCCCCTTGATAACATTTTAAATGAACCTTGAGATTTTATTGAATTCTGTGCACCAATCCATTAAACAATTCATCCGCTCAATGATTATTCAGAAGGAAATAATTTTATTGCACTCTTGAAAATTATTGGAAATAATGTTTTCATTGAATAAAACTTTCACAAATCTGATTATTTTTTTTTTTTGCAAGTCATTTTCTTTTTAGAAAAATTTATTTTGATAATTTTACAAAGTCCATGCAAAAAAATAGATTTTTGGTGAAAAACACATTTCAAAAATTTTTCATGCAAAAATAGATCTTTTGTAAATCATTTTTCCTTCATTTTCTTTTCTTTCGGAAAATATTTTCTTCTGAAAAATATTTTTTCTCTGAAAAATAGTTTGTTATTTGAAAAGCATTTTCTCTTGAAAAATCTTGTTCTTCTGGAAAACACTTTTTCTTAGAAAACATTATTTTCTAGAGAATAACACTTTTTCTGGAAAACACTTATTTTGGAAAACACTTTTTCTAGAAAACACTTTCCCTTCGTAAACCATTTTTCTTCTTTGAAAATTTGATTTTTATTTCAATTTAAATGGCCCAACCCACCATGATTATTGGATCGGGATGGACTGGGTCATTATTGTAAAAGAATGGATTCTTTATTTGGTCGGTGCACCCATTTTAATTTTCAAAACAAATTTTTGATCCTTGAGGACAATCATACACTCTTGATCTCATCATTCACATCACTCACATACATTCATCAATCACATGCATTTATTCAATAAACAACCCGGGAACACCCACGATAAGTTCGAGTCGTGACCTACTGGGAAGGTTTCTAGACTCTTAGCTTACTACGTGCAATGCATTTTTATCTGGCCACCCTTGCCCAAGTACACCTATATACCTTTCGATACGTGGTAACTTGGTTTGATATACCGTATATGTGATAATCTAAAACCTCAATTCACTTCTCTGAAGTCAAAAACAGCCAGTTTGATCTCCAGTTGAGAGGTGGCGCACAATGCTGAGCAAGGGCCCACTTAAATACCTCTCGTCTAGAATAGACGTAGTCTATCCCCCTCGTACAGTAGGGTACAGCGGGGCAAGATCTTGCTTAGGCACCGGTTATGACCAAGAAGTGCAATTGATATACTTAGACTATCTTTTATACCTACGGGTACGAGTCAAGAGTTATAACTTTCATAAATGGTTTGGCATCCCACGAGGGGACCGACCACGTACTAGTACTACGTTGGCAATCGGGACATGTGACTGTGTGGCTTATAATAGGTCAAAGGCTCAGGTCGCTCCAGCCTGGGTGCATCAACATACTTCTCAGAATCACCTGATCAGATGGTATTGATGCCCCCAGTTTGATATACCCTAAGGTACGTGACTGGAGTTGTGGGTTTCATGAATGATGTCGCATCTCCGAAGAGACCGGGCCACGCACTAGTGCCACGTTGGCTAAATGGGACGTGTAAGTGAGTAAAACATTAAACGTGCATGTGGTGTGTACAAAACAGGGTGGGGTGTGCCCGAGACCTTTTTCAAACAAATGGGCCCATGGATCCAATCAAACCAATCATACATTTAATCAAAACCAAAATCATTCAAATCATATGAATATTCAATTAAGATCACATTATTCCCATCACATAAGCACATTAACATTACGATCAACATCAATCATGTATTTCAAGCAAGATCATGGTAAATTAATCAATAAATATGGCATATGATAATGATCAAACAAACATTGCAATAGGCATAATTTTTATAATTTTTAAGGTCCAATCATTGATCACTTTTAGGTGATCCAAAATAAATCGAGATTCCAATAGGTGTTACATTGATGATAGAATGACAATGGTTGAGATGAGCTCACTCTCAAGAACATTAATTATGCCAACATTAGATAAATTCAGATTTTCTGTGAATTAGGAAAATACAATCTGAACTTGCATCGATGATATCTAAGGCTCCCGATAACGAAATCGAGTGAACTCAAGTTCTAAATTAATCTAATCGATGAGATCTACATTTTATTAATAGGTGTTCAGACTTAGTTCTCACCCTCGATCCGCGGGGTGCGCGGATCCGCTTTTGACCCTTGAGGTTTGGGAGTCGCCACCTAGTTATTATGGTCTAGGAACCAAACTGACTCTAACATGGATAAAAATAACTAATCTACCATAAAAAATCTGAATTCGGGGATCATGTTACGGGGTTGGAAGGTGTTAGGCACCAACCCCGCCCGGCCAAAGCCGGTCTCTACTAACTTCCCAAATATATCACATTGCTAAAAACCTAGATAAAAATAAAAAAATTACATACCTTTCCGATAGTAAGGATTTTGTTCCCTCAGATCTGACAAAAAGAGCTCCTTGTACTGTACTCCCTTGCTTCGTTCTGTCTCCGGATTTGACTTCGGATCTCCTAGATCAAGGTATCTCCTTGTTTTTGGATCTGAACTCTTCAAGTTTGTTGCGGATTTGGGGGTGTTTTTGGAGGGATTTTAGGTGTTTTTTAGACTAAAATTGAAGGAGGGATGTTAGGTAAGGAGTTGGGGCTCCAAAACTAGGGTTTATGGGGGGCTAGGGGAGCTTCTAGACCTACTTCTCTTAGGGTTTATGATTTGATACGAAAATAGGGTGTGAGCACCTCTATTTATAGAATTTTTTTAAGGTTGATTTGGATAGAGTTAGTGTTTAATTAGAGAACTTTTAATTAGAGTTGTGTTTTAGTTAAAATTGTTTTAGGTAGAATTGTTTTTAAGTTAGAACTCTATTAGATAGAGTTATTATTTAATTAGAATTCTATTATGACTTTTGGTCTTATTTGATTGACTTTTAATGTTTTGATTTTAGTCTTAATTGATTGACTTTTAATATTTTGACTTCAGTCTTGCTTAATTGACTTTAATTTTGACTTTAGTCTCACTTGGTTGACTTTAATACTTTGACTACAGTCTTTCTTGATTGACTTTAAATTTTTGGAGAACCCCCTTCCATTATTTCTTTAATTCTTTGGACCCCCAAATGGAGGGGTCCTTAAAGAAATATCCCACGAACCCTAAACAATTTTACCCGAAAGTCCGATTGATCGATTTTTTAATTCAAAATTTTAAATTAATTTCATCAATGTTTTACTTTAATTATTTAATATTTTATTTATTAATTTCGGAATTTTTTAATTATGAAAATTGTGAAATTACCGTTTTACCCCCGGAGAGGACTTTTCACGTTTTAAGTCGGTTTTTAATGTTCTAGGATGTTTTAGAATCGATTTTTCGTAAGGAATTCAATGAAAATATTATTTTGTGTTATTTATGAAAATTTTTGTGTGAAATGATTGTGAACTTTATGAGGGGCATTTTCGTAATTTTGTCAAATTCTGTTAAAATTGGTGAAATAATTTATTTGGTTCCGATTTGTTATTTTATGTGTTTGAATGAGTTTTCCTAATCGTAACGTAGGCTCTAGGGTTGTTTTGAGGTTAGGGTATTTTGGTAATTTGGTAATTTTTTAGTGATTTTTATCGTGAAGTTTCTTTTTGGTCTGCAAGATGATGATTTCTATGTTTCTGGGGTCGTATTTTCCTAGCGTAGCGTGGTTTCTAAGGTTTTGTCAATTCGAGATACCTCATCCGGATTTCTGAAACACATCCATCATTGGGAATCATTGCAATCGGATTGACGAGTTGATTAATCAGGCGAGTGCAAAAATGGGGTGTCTACACAAAGCCCAAACCAATTCAAATCTACATCCATTATCCATACCAACCAATCAATATTTGATCATCAAATGGGACACTTGTCCTCATCACAACTCACCTTCCAAAAAAATCATTCTACTAAACCAAACCCTTTACCTTTCTTTAACATAACTACTAACCCACATCACAACCCATACCCCCCACACTCTATGTCATAATTATAATCCATCACTTTTCTTCAACATAATCACCAACCCACATCACAACCCACAACCCCCTTCATCATTCACTTTAAACATATTCTCACAAGCCATCCCCACACTCCTTCCCCCCAATCAACTCATCAAATCACTCAATTTTCATAACTTTTTGACACATGTCATCATCTCCTTCACCCTCTCAAAACCTAACCAATTAACCTCTTACACAACCCATTCTTTTAAATCAAACACCACTGTAGAGATCCCATTTTTGCACTCGCCTGATTAATCAACTCGTCAACCTGATCGCAATGATTCCCAATGATGGATGTGTATTCCATTGCTTTATTTTGTTACCAGATGTGTTTCAGAAATCCGGATGAGGTATCTCGAACTGACAAAACCTTAGAAACCACGCTACGCTAGGAAAATACGACTCCAGAAATATAGAAATCATCATCTTGCAGATCAAAAAAGAAGTTTCACAATAAAAATCACTAAAAAATTACCAAATTATCAAAATACCCCTAACCTCAAAACAACCCTAGAGCCTACGTTACGATTAGGAAAACTCATTCAAACACATAAAATAACAAATCGAAATCAAATAAATCATTTCGCTAATTTTCACAAAATTTGACAAAATTACGAAAATGCCCCTCATAAAGTTCACAATCATTTCACACAAAAATATTTCATAAATGACACAAACCAATATTTCCATTGAATTCCTTACGAAAATCGATTCTAAAACATCTTGGAACATAAAAAACCGACTTAAAATGCGAAAAGTCCTCTCTAGGGACAAAATGGTAATTTCACAATTTTCATAATTAAAAATTTTAAAATTAACAAATAAAATATTAAATAATTAAAGTGAAACATTAATGAAATTAATTTAAAAATTTTAATTAAAAAAATCGATCAATCGGACTTTCAAGTAAAATTGTTGAGGGTTCGTGAGATATTTCTTTAACGATCCCTCCATTTGGGGGTCCAAAGAATTAAAGATATTTTAGAGGGGGGTTCTCCAAAAATTTAAAGTCAATCAAGCAAGACTAAGGTCAAGTATTAAAGTCAATCAAGTGAGACTAAAGTCAAAATTAAAGTCAATTAAGCAAGACTAAAGTCAAAATATTAAAAGTCAATCAATTATTACTAAAGTCAAAATATTAAAAGTCAATCAAATAAGACCAAAAGTCAAAATCATAATAGATTTCTAATTAAATAATAACTCTATCTAATAGAGTTCTAACTAAAAAACAATTCTACATAAAACAATTCTAATTAAAACACAATTCTACCTAGAACAATTCTAACTAAAACACAACTCTAATTAAAAGAACTCTAATTAAACACTAACTCTATCAAAATCAACCCCTAAAAAAATCCATAAATAGAGGTGCTCACACCCTATTTTCATATCAAATCATAAACCCTAAGAGAAGTAGGTCTAAAAGCCCCCTTAGCCTCCCATAAACCCTAGTTTTGGAGCCCCAACTCCTTACCTAACATCCCTCCTTCGATTTTAGTCTAAAGAACACCCAAAAGCCCTCAAAAAACACTTCAAAATCTATAATAAATTCGAAGAGTCCGAATCAAAAAAAGGAGACAGAACGAAGCAAGGGAGTACGGTACAAGGAATAATTTTTGTCGGATCTGAGGAACAAAGTCTTTGCTATCGGAAAGGTATAATCTTTTTTTATCATTATCTAGGTTTTTTTTTTAGTAATGTAATTTATTTGGGAAGTTATTAAAGACCGGCTTTGATCGGGTGGGGTTGGTGCCTAACACCTTCCAACCTCGTAACGTGATCTCCGAACCTTTTTTTTTCTTTCGTAGATTAGTTTGCCTTTTTTTAGAGTCAGTTTGGTTCCTAGACCTTAATAACTAGGTGGCGACTCCCAATCCTCAAGGGTCAAAAGCGGATCCGCACACCCCGCGGATCGAGGGCACTTTCAGTGGCAACTCCGTTGGGGACGTTGAGGATTAGACTTGAAAAACCCAAAGTATGGGAGCATTGCCAATGACCTAGTTTTTTGTTCTAGTTTATTTTATTTAATTCTTAGTTAGTTTCTTTTTATTATTTGTTTATTGTCTTTGGTACATCATTAATTATCTGATTCTACTCGGAGCACTTTGATCTAACATGTTAATTTTTATGATCCGATCAAGGATCATTCGGGGTGACCCTAAAATAATACAAGATTTCGAAAGGGTTTTTTTTAGGGATGGTTTTAATGATTATTGAGCATGAGAAGTTTTTTTTATTTTAGTTTTTATTTTATTTATTTATTTTTTTCCCGTTTTTGGGGCACAAATAAAAGTTTTGTTTATTTTGAGAATGTGTGGTTTGTTCTTTAACCTTTCTTTTAAAAAAAATAAAAAAAAAAATAAATTTTGTTTTTTTTGAGTATACTGTTGGGGACAACAACAGTAGAGTTCCCATTTTTTTTTAAATGGGGTGTTTGAGTAAAATTTGATTCTAATTGTTAAACCCTTAACTTCGCAATAAACGGGGTGCCGATAGTGAAAAATTTCTTTGATTTTTTCACTTTTCTTTAATCAATTTTTTTAAGAGAACAGAATGTATCTCTTCGTCCCCATCTAGTTCTGTAAGTCTCAAAAGACTCAAAAACTCTGCTCTTTGAAGGTTCCAAAGCCGTGCGTCGATTCTATGAATCTCGAACGATCTAGAGATCGGACGATCGAGTTTGCTGTCATCCTTTACCACTTGAACGAACGAGAACGATGGATTAAGGATTGGGTAGGGAATACGATCTGTTACGTGAGATGAAAGGTTCGATTAAGATCAGTAATCACTTGCCTAAACTCAGTTTTGATCCTCATCTCTACGTTTCTATTCAGTATATATCGGTTCACCTCTCGATTTTGATGGCTATTTTTTCCAGTCAACCGTTCTTGTAAGATAGGTGCGTCTGATCTCGAGTTCGAACATGAAGATCTCTGTGGAGATAGGTTGAAGCTCAGTTTCTCACCCTCTTTTTTTTAATAGATTCGAATCATCAGAAGGCAGTTCCTAGAGAGTTTCTTCGTCTCAGCGCGAAAATGGCGAATAATTCATCGATAAATTCCATGTTATAGGCTGCAACTCTGTTTTTTCCTTTTTTTTTTTTTTTTTTTTCTATTCTTCACCCCTTGCTCGCTGGATGCTTTTGATTTACCAATGGGTTGTGTAAAAACAGATTACATTAAATGTCCTGGTTTTCATGTTGAGTAGGCTCATTCATTTGTTTTCCTTTGAATTAGATTCAATCAGTTGTTGTTCATTGAACTGCACCTAAAAGCTGATGTCGACCTTGTAGTGGTTGAGCTCGAATTGTCTTGATGGCAGTAACATGTAATTTCTTTCATAAAATTATTTTAGTTGTTTTAAAAAAAAAAAGAGATAAAAAATAAAAGATTAAAAGGTTTTTAAAAATAAAAAAATAATAATAAAGCAAATTAATTTTTAAATGTTGCCAACAGCAACATATGTTTGTCTTTTGGTTGTGTTTTCTAAATTTCTTTTGATGGGGCTCAACTCTTTTTAAAAAAAATCAAAATAAAAACATCTTCTTTATCTCATCAATCATATTTATACCCTCAATTCGATATCCTTTAAAATTTTGAATTATTATGGGTTACCCCAAAACAATCTTGATTGGATTATATAAATTTTTTGCGAGATTTGGAACCGCGGGCTTATTTCAATGATTCAGACCATATTGTTAGTTTATGTTGATTGCCTATCGAACATACCATAATCTTGCTTGAGATACATGATTGATGTTGATCGTAATATTGATGTGAGGGAATGTGATCGGATTGGTATATTCATGTGATATCAATGTTGTAGTGATTTGATTGGGCCCATCGGCTCATGTGTTTAAAAAAATCCCGGCACACCCCACCCTGTTTTGCACACACCACATGCACGTTTATTGTTACACGTCCCATATAGCCAACGTGGCACTAGTGCGTGGCCCGGTCTCTTCGGAGATGCGAAGTCATTCATGAAAACCACAACTCCAGTCACGTACCTTAGGGTATATCAAACTGGGGGCATCAATACCGTCTGATCAGGTGATTCTGAGAGATATATTGATGCACCCAGGTTGGAGCGACCTGAGCCTTTGACCTATTGTAAACCACACACTCACATGTCCCGATTACCAACGTAGTACTAGTACGTGGTCGGTCCCCTCGTGGGATGCCAAACCATTTATGAAAGCTACAACTCTTGACTCGTAGGTATAAAAGATAATCTAAGTATATCAATTGCACTTCTTGGTCAAAACCGGTGCCTAAGCAAGATCTTGCCCCACTGTACCCTACTGTACGAGGGGGATAGACTACGTCTATTCTAGACGAGAGGTATTTAAGTGGGCCCTGCTCAGCATTGTGCGCCACCTCTCAACTGGAGATCAAACTGGCTGTTTTTGGCTTCAGAGAAGTGAATTGAGGTTTTAGATTATCACCTATACGGTATATCAAACCAAGTCACCACATATCGAAAGATATATAAGTGTGCTTGGGCAAGGGTGGTCAGATAAAAATGCATTGCACGTAGTAAGCTTAGAGTCTAGAAACCTTCCTAGTAGGTCACGACTCGAACTTATTGTGGGTGTTCCCGGGTTGTTTATTGAATGGAGCATGTTGATTGATGAATGTATGTGAGTGATGTGAATGGTGAGATCAGAGTGTATGATTGTCCTCAAGGATCAAAAATGTTGTCTTTGAAAATTAAAATGGGTGCACTGACCCAATAAAGAGTCCATTCGTTTACAATAATGACCCAGTCCATCCCGATCCAACAATCATGGTGGACCCGGCCAGTTAAATCAAAATGGAAATCGAATTTTCAAAGAAGAAAAAGAAAATATTTTCCAGAAAAGAAAGTTTTCCAAAAAAAAAAAAAAGTGTTCTCTAGAAAAAATGTTTTCCAAGAAAAAATATTTTCTAGAAAATATTTTCCATAAGAACAAGATTTTCCAAAAGAAAATAAAATATTGATCTTTTACATGGACCTTGGAAGAGTACTAAAATACCCTTTTGTGTCAAACCAGGATGTTAGCCGCCGGCGATAACCCAATCGATCAGTTAGTCAAAACAACCGTCATAGGAATGCACCCTGTAGAGAAGATCAATTTTGGGAGATTCATGTTGAGGAGTGCTCTTTACTTCCATGAGTTTGAGATAGATTGGAACCTTTTACATGCTATGGCTAAGCGATGGAACCCCTATCTTCACATATTCCATATGGGGTATATGCACTTGTGCCTCACTCACGAGGATTATTGTGGCATCATGAGAATATCCACTTCAGGACCTCTAGTCAAGCCCTCATTGAAGATCGGATATTCTGATGAACTCGCCACAGTACTAAACATTTCCAAGGAAGAAGCCAAGGCCTTAGTCCATGACGGGAGATTGAACTTAGTACCTTTATTGGGCCCGTATCGCTCCCGCAGTCACCCTATCAATGTAAAATCTGAAGCCTGGCGAGCTACTAGAGATTATCGATTGTGCCTAGGAATCCTAGCCTAATACATACTGACCTCCAATAGTGATGGCCAAACCATCCCTGAGTCTTTCATAGATATAGCCTTTCAACTCTCAAGGAAAGCCAACCCAGTACCTCTCATCCTTGTTGAAACCTTCTCAGGTTTAGATGCCATAAAAAACGGTGAGGGGGAAAACTTCAAAGGAAGCCCCTACTTACTCTATATGTGGCTTTGTGACTGTCTCAAAATCATAGAGGTTCATTCAAACCTCGAATATGGGCCAGAACACTTTTCCAAGAGAAACCTGTTAGTGCATCACAACTCAGTCAAAGCTTGGAGCAAATGGTTAGACTCTCGCCTTGCCTGTCATATCGATTTTAGGTGCCCTTAGTGGATGACTGATCCCCCTGTTCTAGGAACCAAAGGATCCTACTATGTCCGTCTGATTGGTTTAGAAGAAACATCTTTTTACCATCCTAATCTGATCCCAGAATAGTACGATGTACCTATAGAGTTATCCTTACCCCAGCACAAAGCTTTCTTTCCCCCCGAACCTTTGATTGAAAAGTTAGTGCACCTCATTGAGAAAACTTGGAACAAGCGCACCTTAGGATATCCAGACGGACCAGTGGAATTCAAAGAGCCAGTTGTTAGAGCCAAGAGGGTCAAGCCTGACAGCAATCCTAATGACCATCAAGAAAAAGCCAAGCGTCCATGTAAAAATAGTTCAAATCAAATTTGTTGAAAGATGTTTTAATAAGAACATATTGTTTGTCAATCATTTTAAATAAAACTATCTTTCTTTTAGAGTAAATATTTATTTCCTTTTCGAATACTCATTGTGTGAATGGATTAATTAATGGATTGGTGCACAAATCTCAATAAAATGATTCCCTAAAATGTTATCAAGGGGGTAATACTTAAATTGACTAAATCTACCTTTGATGGGGTCATATAGGATTATCATTGCGCCCAAACTCAAGCGTCCACCTCCTAGTTGAAGTCGTAAGTCCAGTCGGTTAGAACGAACCACATTACCAAGTCAACAAGCAGAGATGGCTTCAGTATCTGAGCTCACAGAGATCCGTAAGATCTTGGCAACCTTTGTGTAACGGCCATGTACTCTGACACCTAGAGTTTAGGTGTGTCTCGCCCCGGAGTCACCCGGGAGCACCCATGTAATACTATGTAAGGCTCGTTATGAAGCCATGTCAGCCCCCATACCAGGGCATATCTGTTAGCTTAGGGTACATGTCAGCCCCGTGCCAGGGCATCCTTGTTAGCTTAGTGGCATTTTAGTAATAAGGGAGTATGACCGGCCTCTACTTTTGATGTTCCCTTCTGGAAATCTAGTAAAGACTTAGCATACACTTTGTAGGAAGGGTGTCAGTGCTATCCCAATCCCTAGCCTACACCCACGTTGTTGAAGCCCTTGAAGTCCAGCTCCGTGGAAGTCCCGCGTGTCATAGGATCATCAATTGCTTGTAACGCATCTATTTGCTTTTATAACGTTACACCGTGTAATCAATATTATATCAACAAAGTTGCCTCCGGGCTTTATCTCATGTTGCCTCGTTTACTTGTTTGCTAGCTACGTGTGTGTGGTGTACGATCATTTTACAGGCTTGCAAGTAGATTTGACCCTCCTTGCGCCGCACGACCCCGCTTCGAAAGAATAGGGCTGTGACAGTTGGTATCAGAGCAGCAGTTGTTTGAGCACAGTTGGTATTCCCCCTAGTTATTCTCCCGAGATTCCATTTAGTTCACGCGAACGATGGTAAGAGGAACTACTAGTACCGCGGATCTACCCGCTCTAAACACACCAGCACCACGTACAAACAAGGAACGCATAGAGGTATTAGAGGAAAAGGTAGGTATGCTATCCGGGATAGTTGATGGTATTGCGCAATTGGATGATCGACAGAACACGCTGGAGGAAAGATCCGAGACATTCCGAGCCAGAATGATTGACCTCGAGGAAGATACCCGAGGATCCATAGCGACTTTACAGGAATAGATCACGGAGCTCACTACTAAGGTAGGTCTCCTGGTAAGAGCCGTTGGTAACGAGCGGCCTACCGGTAGTGATGCTCCTCCCTCGCGCTTGCGAGTCCCCGAGCCACGCGCCTTCAGTGGTGCACGCGATGCGAAAGAGCTCGAGAATTTCCTGTTTGACATGTAACAGTACTTCCGTGCAGCTCGACTGGATTCAGAAGAGGTAAAAGTAACAACTGCTTCTATGTATCTTGCAGGTGACGCTAAGCTATGGTGGCGAACAAAGTACACCGAGTTTGAGAGTGGCCAATGCTCCATCGATACATGGGAAGACCTCAAAAAGGAGCTGAAGAATCAGTTCCTACCCGAGAATGTGGAGTTCATTGCCAGCAGGAAGTTGAGGCAACTCCAACATACTGGTACCGTGCACGACTACGTCAAGCAATTTTCTGCATTAATGCTTGATATCCGTGATATGTCAGAGAAAGAAAAGCTGTTCTCGTTTACAGAAGGGCTTAAGCCTTGGGTTCAGACAGAATTACAGAGGCAACGTGTGCAAGACCTCACGACTGCTATAGCCGCAGCTGAGCGGTTGACGGACTATTCTCCCGTGGATGGGAATAGGAAGAAGGTATCCAATCAGTCGAAAGGGTCCTCTTCGCAGAGTGAACGCACCCATGGGTCTTCCAAAGGTAAAAATGGAGGATCTAGACACAGTCCAAGCAGGAGATCCCACTGGGATTCCTCCCCTTCGAAGAACACCGGTACCCAGTCCAACAATCACCACAACAAGATTCAGTGTTACTTGTGTGGTGGTCCTCATAAGACGTTCAATTGCCCACAAAGAAGCAAGTTGAATGCATTGTTAGCTTCCCAGAGTGACCTTAGTCACGAGAGTTCAAGTGAGAAAGGTGAGGATGAATCTTCTCATATGGGAGCTATGCATCTGTTGAATGCAATGAAACAGACCTCTGAGACTAAGACGATCCGTCAGCGTAAGGGTCTTATGTATGTTGATGTGGAGATTGGTGGTAAGACCACCCAGGCAATGGTTGATACGAGAGCTACACATAGCTTCATTTCCCCTGCAGAGGCGAAGCGCCTCAATATCCGGCTCGAAAAGGATTCAAGCCGTATGAAAGCTGTTAACTCCGAGGCCACTCCTATACAAGGGTCGGCCAAGTCCGTGGCCATCAAGATAGGTCCATGGAAGGGTAAGCTAGATCTTCTCACAGTTCCACTCGATGAGTTTCGAGTTATCATTGGGATGGACTTTCTACGACAGAACAGGGCCGTTCCGATGCCATTTGCCAACACTTTGGGCTTGCTAGGTGAAAGTCCAAGCTTCATTCCTCTCTCTATAGGTAAAGAAGAGGGAAAGATGATCTCAGCCCTTCAGCTGAAGAAAGGGTTGAAGAAAGGTGAGCAAACGTTTCTTGCTACCTTGCGAGTTGAACCTGATGATCAGGACCATAGTTCAACTCCCCCATTGGTTAAACAGGTTTTGACTGAATTTGATGATGTTATGCTGGAAGAACTTCCGAAGACCCTACCGCCACGTAGGCCGATTGATCATCAAATCGAACTAGTACCTGGTACCAAGCCTCCTGCAAAGGGGCCATACAGGATGAGTCCTCTGGAACTAGCTGAGCTACGCAAGCAACTTGATGGACTTCTGGAGTCTGGATTTATCAGACCTTCTAAGGCACCTTATGGGGCGCCTATTTTATTCCAGAAGAAGCATGATGGGTCATTGCGACTTTGTGTAGACTACCGAGCGCTGAACAAGGTTACCGTCAAGAATAAGTATCCGATTCCACTGATTGCCGATTTGTTTGATCAACTTGGGGCAGCCAAGTATTTTTCCAAGTTGGATTTGAGATCAGGGTACTATCAAGTACGGGTTGCAGATGGAGATGAGCCGAAAACTACCTGTTCTACCAGGTATGGTGCTTATGAGTTCTTAGTTATGCCTTTTGGCCTTACGAATGCACCTGCGACATTCTGCACCTTGATGAATGACCTCTTCAGACCGTACCTCGACAAGTTTATTGTGGTATATCTTGATGATATTATAGTATTCAGTTCTACCTTAGAAGAGCACGTTCAACATCTCCGCAAGGTATTCCAAGTGCTTCGCGACAATCAGTTGTATGTCAAGCTAGAGAAGTGTTCATTCGCCCAAGAGCAGATTATGTTTCTTGGCCATGTTGTGGGTAATGGACAGATCCAGATGGACATGGAGAAAGTGCGAGCCATTGATGAATGGAAAACCCCATCTACCGTCATAGAACTCAGGTCATTCCTTGTTCTTGTGAACTATTATAGACGTTTCGTCCAAGATTATTCCAAAAGAGCCGCACCTCTCACAGACCTGTTGAAGAAAGATCACACTTGGTCCTGGTCGGACAAGTGTAATGAGGCGTTTGAAGACCTCAAGCTTGCTGTTATGCAAGACCCAGTCTTAGCTCTACCCGACATCACCAAGCCGTTTGAAGTTCAGACAGATGCATCCGACTTTGCTATTGGAAGAGTGTTGTTACAGGATGGGCATCCGCTTGCTTATGAAAGTCGGAAGCTCAATGATGCTGAGAGACGCTATACCGCACAGGAGAAAGAGTTGTTAGTTGTCATCCACTGTTTGAGAGTTTGGAGACATTATCTGTTGGGGTCACAAGTTCATGTGAAGACTGATAATGTGGCAGTGAGTCATTTCCTGACTCAGAAGAAGTTGACACCAAAACAGGCTCGTTGGCAAGAATTCCTCGCAGAGTTTGACTTGGCCTTGGATTACAAGCCAGGAAAGAACAACAGCGTGGCCGATGCCTTGAGTCACAAAACAGAGCTAGCAGCCCTTCAGCGACAAGTTTCTCAGGTTACCAGCACTTTACAGCAGATAATTCATGATGGTTTGAACAGTGATCCCCAGGCGAAGGCCATATTGGATATGGTGCAGAAGGGGAAAGCGCACCGTTTCTGGCTTCGGGATGGGTTGTTATATACCACCAAGAGCCGCATGTTTGTTCCACGTGCGGACGGGCTAAGACGAGAACTGATGAGGGAGTGTCACGACACTCCATGGGTTGGCCATCCGGGCTGGCGTCGCACATTAGCTCTCTTGGAGCGAGGATACTACTAGCCGAACATCCGTGATGATGTGTTAGACTACGTGAGGACCTGCCTCATTTGCCAGCAAGACAAGATCGGGCGCGACAAACCTATCGGGCTACTGGAACCTCTTCCAGTTCCCCAAAGGCCTTGGGAAAGTGTTTCTATGGACTTTGTCACAGGTTTGCCGAAGGTTGCAGAGTATGGATCCATCCTTGTGGTTGTGGACCGTTTCTCCAAATATGCTACATTTATACCGACCTCGACTTATTGCTCAGCAGAAGAAACAATGCACTTGTTCCTCAAGCATATCATCAAGTATTGGGGTGTGCCCAAGAACATTGTCAGCGACAGGGATTCAAGATTTACAGGGAGATTCTGGACCGAATTGTTCAGATTACTTGGGTCTCAGCTTGACTTTTCGACCAGTGGACATCCTCAAATAGATAGGCAGACTGAAAGATTTAATGCCATGTTGGAGGAATATCTCAGGCATTTTGTTACTGCCAACCAAAAGGATTGGGCGAATCTTCTCGATGTCGCACAATTCTGTTTCAACATTCAGAAGAGCTCTTCCTCCAACAAGAGTCCTTTTGAACTTATTACTGGCAAACAACCTTTAACTCCTCATACTATTGTTTCAGGATATCAGGGACAGTGTCCAAGGGCGTACAAGTTTGCTAAGTTTTGGCAGGACAACAATGAAATTGCCAGATCTTACCTTGAAAAAGTGTCAAAGCGGATGAAGAAATGGGTTGATGAACATCGTCGACCAGATCGTTTCAAAGTTGGTGACTTAGTTCTACTCAAGACAGATCAGTTGAGAAGGTTCAATCGAGTACAGCGAGCACACAGGGGACTACTACAGCGTTATGAAGGTCCAATGCTCATCCTCTCCCGAGTTGGCAAGGTTTCCTTCAAGTTGAAGTTACCGCACTGGTTACGCAACATCCACCCTGTCTTCCATGCCAGCTGTCTCAAGCCATTCCATGCAGATCCAGCAGATCCCGCACGCAGCATTCCAACACATTCACCTTCTCGTTCAACAATCCAGCCGGAACGTGTTGCCGACCAAGTTCTCGCCGAGTGTCAAGTTAGCAGCAATTCAAGCAAACAACAGCACATGGAGTATTTTGTCACATGGAAGAACTTGCCAGAATGCAAAGCCACCTGGGAGAGAGCAGAGAACCTACAACCATTCAAGCAGAAGATTGAAGAGTTTGTCAGGGACAATGCGACGAGGACGTCTGCAGAATAGGTGGGGGAGACTGTAACGGCCATGTACTCTGACACCTAGAGTTTAGGTGTGTCTCGCCCCGGAGTCACCTGGGAGCACCCATGTAATACTATGTAAGGCTCGTTATGAAACCATGTCAGACCCCGTACCAGGGCATATCTGTTAGCTTAGGGTACATGTCAGCCCCGTGCCAGGGCATCCTTGTTAGCTTAGTGGCATTTTAGTAATAAGGGAGTATGACCGGCCTCTACTTTTGATGTTCCCTTCTGGAAATCTAGTAAAGACTTAGCATACACTTTGTAGGAAGGGTGTCAGTGCTATCCCAATCCCTGGCCTACACCCACGTTGTTGAAGCCCAGCTCCGTGGAAGTCCCGCGTGTCATAGGATCATCAATTGCTTGTAACGCATCTATTTGCTTTTATAACGTTACACCGTGTAATCAATATTATATCAACAAAGTTGCCTCCGGGCTTTATCTCGTGTTGCCTCGTTTACTTGTTTGCTAGCTACGTGTGTGTGGTGTACGATCATTTTACAGGCTTGCAAGTGGATTTGACCCCCCTTGCGCTGCACGACCCCGTTTCGAAAGAATAGGGCCGTGACACTTTGCCAATGACATCAACAATATAAAAGGCAAAGTGGAAATGTTAGAATAGACCTTGGAATTGACGGGAAATCCTCTAGATGACCCAAAAGGAAAAAAGGTTGAAGAGAAACGTCTACGTGAAATCTTCGAGCTCGACGGAGATGAAGAGTATGTTGATGAAAATCCAGCGTTATCTAATAGAATGTCTAATTGGAGTCAGCTATGAAGAGTATAAAGGGTATTGATGAAATTGCAACAGGCATTGAAGCTCTGAACCGCATCCCTAGAATCCATTTGCCAGAGAAGTTTGTGATGCCTGAAATGGACAAGTTCAGTGGGACAGGGTGTGCGAAAACGCATCTTAAGGTGTATGTTACCAACATGCGCACTATGGGGCTCAGCGACGAACAAATGACATTATTGTTCCAAAGAACTTTATCAGGATCAGCACTACGTTGGCTAATGTCTCAAGATCCAGTTACTGTGGGTACATGGGAGAACATGTCAAAGGCATTCTAGCATCAGTATAAATATAGTACCAAAATTGAGACCTCAAGAAGGGATTTGGAAGTAACTAAACAGAAAAATGGGGAGACATTTACTGATTTCTTTGGTCGCTGGAGGGCCAAGACTTCTCAAATGTGGGATAGACCTTCGAAGAAGGAACAAGTAGCGATTATCCTAAAGAATCTCTTTCAAGGATATGCTCAGCACCTAGTAGCCCAATACCTCCCTACTTTTGAATCCTTGTTACAAACCGGAAGCCAACTCGAGGATGCATTTGCCTTTGGAATTCTTTCTAACCCCTCAGATAACAAGCATAAGAAACCATATGTTCCCAAACCCAATATCAACCATACTTACATCGCCAATACCTCCGTTACAACAGCTCAACCCCCGGCCAGGGCTAATAACCAGGTTTACCCAAGTCAACCTCGAACTCCGCGTCAATTTGCCAATTTAGGGATGACTCTTACCGTAGCTTTGCAAAAACTTTTGAAAAAAGGGTTGCTTATCCCGATTCAACATCGACCTTTACCGAATCCCTTGCCAGCCGGACACAATCCCAACTTATTTTGAGAATTTTATCAAAATCCTGGCCATCACACGGATCGATGTATCACCTTGCGCCATGCCATTCAAAACCTCATTGATAACAAAAAGATCACAATTCCTAGCCCACCAAATGTCGCCACTAATCTACTACCTACCTATCAACCTCCACCAACCCTGAACATGGTTTCTCACACCCCATTACTATTCGACCCTGTTTCTCTCATCCATCCAATCCAAGTTAAATCGCCTAGTTACCCCCCTGTCGGGATAGCCTTCACTGATGAGGTTTTCACTACGAACTATGAACCATTTGATTTAATCTCAGATAATACATATTGTTTATCCCCGCCCCGTTACGATAGCCCTGCATTCACTAGTTACCTGTTGGCTCAAATGAATCTGAAAAGCCTTGTACCTTTGACAAACGAAGATCCATACTTGTTGACTGAAGAAGATGAGCCTTTTTCCCTTTCCTGTGATGAAGTTAGACATATGACTCAAGGGGAAAGAGTTTTTAAGCCACAAGAACTCTGTGTTAATAATCCTGCAGCCTTGGCAAGAAAAGAAGGAGAAGATCCCACCAAGGAAAGCATCGAAGAGGATAACTCCGTGATCAAACAGTTGAAAAAATCAGGGGCCAATATCTCAGTATGGGGTTTACTCATGGCTTCTACTGCTCATAGGGAGGCTGTTCTCAAAGCACTAAACACAGCCCAAGTCTCCATTGAAACTTCTCCAGATCAGCTGGCCAGTATAGTAGGGGCAACTTACGTGGATAATATCCTATTCTTCTCGGACTCAGATTTCCCAAAAGAAGGGGAAAGCCACACTAAGTCGTTGCATATTACAGTTGACTGTAACGGGATGAGGGTACCTCTTGTTTTGATCGACAACATGAGTGTACTGACCGTTTGCCCGTTGAAAACTGCTACTTGTCTCGGGTTTAAGACTGAAGATCTCAAGCCCACTAATCAAGGTGTTAGGGCTTATGATAACACCAAGAGGGATGTACTGGGAATTTTGCACCTTCGATTGTCCACAGGTATAGCTGAATTTCCTGTGGAATTTCAGGTTATTGATATCCAATCCTCTTTCAATTTACTGTTAGGGAGACCATGGTTACACCAAATAAAAGCCATCCCTTCTACGCTACACCAGAAGGTCAAGTTTATCAAGGATGGGCTAGTAATTACTCTTCATGGAGACGCTGAAATTGTAGGGATCGTAAATAGTACTGAGGCCAAGAATGAGCCACTGCTTGAGATTCAGCCAGAACAACAGGGGATAGAACTTAGTAGGTTCGAATTCGAAAAGATATGCTCAGTCAAATGGGATCAAGCCATGAAAGAACATTTTCCAATGGAAAATACCTCTAATTGCTACATGGCCAATATATTCAAGAAAATGATATTCTTCCCTGGTATGGGCTTAGGTCGCAAGCAGCAAGGTATTAAAGAGGCACCAGTGATTAAAGAGGTCATCGGCACATTCGGACTAGGATATAAGCCTACTAAGGAAGATTGAGCCCAATACTTGAAGACAAAACGGGATAAGGCCATTGCTAAAAGACAAAGGCGTACCACAGATCTCATTAAAATGAAACCCTATCGAAAAACCCTCAATGGTTATTTTGTGAAAGAAGGAGAAGACTTCCGTTACTGTGGGTTCCCAGAGCCTTTCATTGATCACATCACAGGTATTCGTTTGTCGGGGTTTGAAATCTTCTTTGGCATGGAATGGCCCAAAAAGGAAGCGAGCACAGAAGTTAAGGAGAAGAAGGTTGAAGACTGGCAACTCGATCTGGACTCCCTCAATATCGATCAGCTATTCAAATTATCATGTAATCAGTCCTGTGTTGCATGTCAAGGCTGGGTCTGTCGGTCCCATTAGTCCTGTTCAGTCTGACATGCCAGTTGAGTCCTTTATTTCTGTTGAGTCAAATAAGTTAGTTGTTTCTGCTGAGTCTGTTTTTCCTGCTGAGTCAAGTGAGTCTGTCAAGTCTGCAATGAGTCCTGTTACCCCATCTCTTTTCAATGAAATGAAAGAAATTTTTGATTACCCCGAGCGCAATAATAATTTAACTAATAATTTGGCTTCGGAGGGAGAGTCTTCTGACGAAGAACCTCCCCCTGAAATAATCAAATTACTTGAACAAGAAGAGGAACGTCAAGCTCAACCTCTAATAGAGGAAGTAGAGGTTATCAACCTCGGAATAAAAGAAAGTCCTCAAGAAATTCGTATAGGGGTCACTTTATCTCCTGATGAATGCAAAGGGATAGTAGATTTGCTTAGAAAGTTCAAAGACGTGTTCGCGTGGTCTTACGAGGATATGCCAGGGGTAAGCTTAGATATTGTCCAACATCGGATTCCGTTATATCCTGATGCTCGACCAATCAAACAGAAACTTCGACGTATGAAGCCGGAATGGACTTTGAAAATCAAAGAAGAAGTTACGAAGCAGATTAACGCTGGAGTTTTGAAAGTAGTAGAATACCCTGAGTGGATTGCTAATGTCGTCCCAGTACCAAAAAAGGATGGAAAAGTTAGAATGTGTGTGGATTTCAGAGACTTAAATAAAGCAAGCCCAAAGGATAGTTTCCCTTTATCACACATAGATGTTCTAGTGGACAGTACAGTAGGACACGCGTTGTTGTCCTTCATGGATGGATTTTCAGGGTACAATCAGATAAAAATGAACCCTCGAGATATGCAAAAAACTTCATTCATCACACAGTGGGGGACCTTCTGCTACAAGGTCATGCCTTTTGGTTTGAAGAACGCTGGAGCCACCTATCAAAGAGCAGCCACGACTTTACTACATGACATGATAGTCAAATCTAAGGAACGACTAGGGCATGTTACTGCGTTAGAAAAGTTTCTCACAAGGATCTAAAAATACCAACTCCGCCTCAACCCGTAGAAATGTGTATTTGGAGTAACTTCTGGAAAATTATTGGGATTTGTGGTCAGTCAGAGAGGGATTGAAGTAGACCCTGTGAAGATTAAAGCTATCCAAGATATGCCGTCGCCTGAGACTGAAAAACAGATTCGAGGTTTTCTGGGCAGAATCCAGTATGTTAGCAGATTCATCGCTCAACCCACCAACGTCTGTGAACCTATTTTCAAACTTCTCAAGAAGAATTAACCAACAGTTTGGAATGAGCAATGTCAAAAGGCTTTCGACCAAGTCAAGGAGTATCTCTTAAACCCACCTATTTTGGTTCCACCTACATTGGTTGAACCACTTCTTCTTTATCTGTCAGTCACAGAAGAACCTATGGGATGCATGCTTGCATAGTATGACAAAGATACTCGCAAAGAGAGGGCTATATACTACATCAGTAAAAAGATGTTAGAATATGAACGAAAATATTCGGCTCTCGAAAAAACTTGCTTAGCACTGGTATGGGCTACTCAAAGACTCCGATACTATATGCTGTCTCATTCAATTATCCTATTATCTCGGATGGATCTTCTCAAGTATCTTTTCGAGAAGCCGACGTTCACAGGGAGAACCGTGCGATGGTTATTGTTGCTATCAGAGTTTGACATCATGCATGTTACACAGAAATCCATCAAGGGGAGAGATGTAGCAGAATACTTGGCAGATCACCCTGTAGTAGAAGGAATAAGGCTTGTCGATCAATTCCCAGATGAGAACATCTTGTACGTTAAAGAAGAACCGTAGAATCAAACATGGCAGTTATACTTTGATGGAGCCGCCAATCAAAATGGGTATGGCAAAGGGGCAGTCCTGTTTTCTCCGGAAGGATGCCACATTCCTATTACTATTAAATTAGCATTTCGAACACTAATAACACGGCTGAATATGAGGCGTGCATCACGGGGCTCGAAGCTGCTTTGAACCTGGGTATTACAGAAATTAAAGTTTTTGGGGATTCAGCCTTGGTCATACATCAGTCATTGGAAGAATGGAAGTTTAAAGCTATCCTGTTCCAACACTTGTCAAGGGAGGATAACATATGTGCTGACTGCTTAGCAACTTTATCTTCAATGATCCATTTATCCCCTGGCATGAAATTGAGACCGATCAATGTTGAAGTTAAAGACAAACTCGCATACTGCCATAAGATCAACATTGCTACTCGACTACCTGATGGAAAGCCATATTACACAGACATAAAGAAAGTGTTTGAAAAACAAGAATTCCCGGAAGAAGTATCGAGGAAGGAACGACAAACCCTACTGAGATTAGCATCTCAATTCATCTTGTGTGTAGGAAGTTTATACAAAAGGTCTTATGATGGGATTCACTTGTTGTGTGTTGATGAAGATCGAGTTGAACAGATAATGATTGAACTACATTCAGGAGAATGTGGCCCTCACATGAGCGGGAAAATGTTAGCTAAGAAGATTATGAGACAATGATACTACTGGCCTACGATGGAAACAAATTGTCATCACATGGTCAAAACCTATCATAAGTGCCAAATACATGCGAACCTTATACATGTGCCACCATCTCAATTAGTGGGTCTGACTTCACCATGGCCATTCTCAATCTGGGAAATTGACATTATTGGTAAAATATGGCCTAAGGCATCAAACGGGCATGAATACATTCTAGTTGTCATCGATTATTTTACCAAATGAGTCGAAGCTGCCTCTTATGCTGTCCTCACTGCGTCTCGAGTTGCAAAGTTCATCCAAACAAACATCATCAGTCGATACGGGGTACCTTCGGAGTTGTTCTCCGATAACGGGTCACACTTCAAAGCTGAGGTTATTAAATTGTGTTCAAAGTTCAAAATCTCACACCATAAATCATATCCTTACCGCCCTCAGACTAATGGAGCAGTCAAAGCAGCTAATAAGAATATTAAGACTATCCTCAGGAAAATGTGTCAAACACATCGAGATTGGTCAGAAAGACTACCATTTGCATTATGGCATATCGAACCTCAATTCGATCCTCCACTGGAGCTACTTCCTACTCCCTAGTGTATGGCATGGAAGCGGTCTTGCCAGTTGAAATGAAAATTCCGTCTCTTAGGGTCTTATTAGAAAGTCAGTTGTCAGAAGCAGATTGGGTTCGTCAACGGTATGAAGAATTGAATTTGATCGAAGAAAAACGATTAAGAGCTTTGTATCACATGCAAGCTTATTAAAGAAGAGTCGCCCGCGCATTTGACAAAAAGATCAAGACTCGTCACTTACAAGTCGGGGACTTAGTACTCAAAGAGAATCGGGCACCTATTTTTGACCCTAGAGGGAAGTTCAATCCAAATTGGGGAGGTCCGTTCATCGTCAAGGAAATATTACCAGGAAAAGCTGTCAGACTTCAGGATCATGATGGAATCGAATTACCAGAACCAACCAACCTTGACCAAATCAAACGGTACTACATTTAAGGAGGCCATCTTTTGCCGAATCAATCCTTATATTACCAAGTTACCTAGTTCAACATATCTTCTCTCAACCCCTTTGCAGCCTTTTCAAAAAGAAAAATTATGCCTTTTTCTTTCTCAGTCCGATCACCTAACCTAGGGGAGGGAAGCTTCGAACTACGTTTTGGTCTGATCCCAAAATTCTTGGGTACATAGGCAACCTGAGAAGTCACTTCAGGCCCGACCACATCAAAATAAAAAAAATCTAGTTCCCCACACAATAAAAAAATTCAAAAAAAAATTCAAAAGAAAAAGAAATCCAAAATGGGGAAGAAAATTTAAGGAAAAAGAAAACAATTGAAAAGGAAATGCCACACAAGGGGCATTTGAGTTTTGAGCCTCAAAATCCCTTTCTTTTTATACCCAGTCCTAAGCTTACCTATAAAAGTCCTCCTAAGTACCGTACGAAAAGTCAAGGAAGATAGCAAAGCATGATCAGACAGTAACTCTAGAAGTTCAGAGGAGAAGAAAAAAATAAAAAAAATGATGAAGCCTGCTAAGTTGAAAACTCGAAAAGGGCGACTTAGGCAAAAATTAAGGCAAGCTCGCAAGGTTGAAAATCTAAAAGGACAACTTTGACAACAATCAAAGTAAAGAAAAAAGAAAAAGCTCGCTAGATCGAAAACCTGAAAAGGCGATTTAGGCAAAAGCTAGAGCAAGCTCGCTAGATTGAAAATTCGAAAAGGCGATCAAGGCAAAAGTTAGAGCAATAAATAAAAACAGAAGAAAATCCCAAGCTGAGAGTGGTCCGAGCTGAAACATCAGAAGTCCGAATAATCAAGTTCAATACTTCGCTTAAACCAGGCATAGACTCAGAAGCCACAAGTATCTTGTCTACGATCGATCTGAAAATTTTTACTTCTCCAAGTGAACCAAGGGAAATAAGGGTGAATTCTATGATGAGTCTCGAAAGGAAATAATTTTGTACTCTTGAGCCTGACTCAAACCTTCAATAAAATTAATCAAAATTAAAAGTTGAGTCTTTATTGTGCTTGTGGTAATCAATTATTTCAAACCTTCATACAAGGGACATTTTCTTTCTTCTTTAATGTAACTTTTCCCTCTTATACTAGGGGTATTTTTTATGATGTGTTCAATTATTTTCAAGGCCATGATCATTGTCAAACTAGGGGCATTTTGTTTTTGAGCAATGTTAATCCTAAAAGATAATGAGAAGCCCAAATTTAAGGTTATCCTCTTGATAATAGTTTTTTCGAAAAACTTTTGAGGTTCAAAAGAAATAAAAACTCAGGTTTTAAATTCATAAAATTTTTTGATAAGTCCTTGAGGTTCAAACAAAAGCATTTTGGATCTCACATAGGAGATATGACATTCTTTTGTTCTCCAGATTTTTTTTCAGATCCAATCATTTTTGGAATCGATCATTTCTCTTCTAGATTCATTATCTTCCAGATTTATGCAATTCATTCTAATCAGTCTTCTCCAAATTCATTCATTCTTTCCCAAAAAATTTTCATTCCTCTGCCAGTTTTTGCTCAGTTCCCACCAAAGGTTATCTTGGATTTTGCTTAGTTACCACCAAAGGTTATCTTGGATTTTGCTCAGTTGCCGCCAAGGGTTATCTTGGATTTTGCTCAGATGCCGCCAATGGTTATCTTGGATTTTACTCAGTTTCCGCCAAGGGTTATCTTAGATTTTGCTGAGATGCCGCCAAGGGTTATCTTGGATTTTGCTTAGATGCCGCCAAGGGTTATCTTGGATTTTGCTTAGTTGCCGCCAATAGTTATCTTGGATTTTGCTCAGTTTCTGCCAAGGGTTATCTTGGACTTTGCTCAGATTCCGCTAAGGGTTATCTTGGATTTTGCTCAGTTTTCACCAAGGGTTATCTTTGATTTTGCTCAGTTTCCGCCAAGGGTTATCTTGGATTTTGCTAAGTTGCCTCCAAGGGTTATCTTAGATTTTGCTCAGATGCCGCCAAGGGTTATCTTGGATTTTGCTCAGTTTCCGTCAACGGTTATCTTGGATTTTGCTCAGTTTCCGCCAAGGGTTATCTTAGATTTTGCTCAGTTGCCACCAAGGGGTATCTTGGATTTTTTGCTCAGTTTCCGCCAAGGGTTATCTTGGATTTTGCTTAGTTGCCGTCAAGGGTCATCTTGGATTATAATTAATTTACGCTCAGATTATACTTAGTTATGCTCAATTATGATCAGTTTATATTCAAATTATGCTCAATTTATGCTTAGATTATGCTCAAATTATACTCAGTTTCACACAGTGCACACTTGCACATTTGCACTTTTTAGTCAGGGAGAATTCTTTAAACTTCAAGGATCTGACACTGTCAGTGAGAGTTTGCACTCAAGGACCTGACAATTTTTTAGTTCGGGAAGAGTTTTACCCTCAAGGATCCGAACACCCTGACGAATTGGTAAATCAGGCTGCAAAATGAACTGTCACTAACTTTGGCATTCAGATATCGCACTATCTACCAAAATAGATTTGCTATCTAGTTTGTTTCAATCCTCTGTCAAAGAGGGGCATCTGTAGACACCCCATTTTTGCACTCGCCTAATTAATCAACTCGTCAACCCGATCGTAATGATTCCCAATGATGGATGTGTATTCCATTGCTTTATTTTGTTACTAGATGTGTTTCAGAAATCCGGATGAGGTATCTCGAACTGACAAAACCTTAGAAATCACGCTACGCTAGGAAAATACGACTCCAGAAACATAGAAATCATCATCTTATAGATCCAAAAAGAAGCTTCAAGATAAAAATCACTAAAAAATTATCAAATTACCAAAATACCTCTAACCTCAAAACAACCCTAGAGCCTACGTTACGATTAGGAAAACTCATTCAAACACATAAAACAACAAATCGAAATCAATTAAATCATTTCGTCAATTTTCACAAAATTTGACAAAATTACGAAAATGCCCCTCATAAAGTTCACAATCATTTCACACAAAAATATTTCATAAACGACACAAACCAATATTTCCATTGAATTCCTTACGAAAAATCGATTCTAAAACATCCCGGAACATAAAAAACCGACTTAAAACGCGAAAAGTCCTCTCTAGGGGCAAAACAGGTAATTTCACAATTTTCATAATTAAAAATTTTGAAATTAATAAATAAAATATTAAATAATTAAAGTGAAATATTAATGAAATTAATTTAAAATTTTGAATTAGAAAAATCAATCAATCGGATTTTCAAGTAAAATTATTGAGGGTTCGTGAGATATTTCTTTAAGGACCCCTCCATTTGGGGGTCCAAAGAATTAAAGATATTTTAGAGGGGGGGTTTCCAAAAATTTAAAGTCAATCAAGCAAGACTAAGGTCAAGGTATTAAAGTCAATCAAGTGAGACTAAAGTCAAAATTAAAGTCAATTAAGCAAGACTAAAGTCAAAATATTAAAAGTCAATCAATTATGACTAAAGTCAAAATATTAAAAGTCAATCAAATAAGACCAAAAGTCAAAATCATAATAGAGTTCTAATTAAATAATAACTCTATCTAATAGAGTTCTAACTAAAAAATAATTCTACCTAAAAAAATTCTAATTAAAACACAATTCTACCTAAAACAATTCTAACTAAAACACAACTCTAATTAAAAGAACTCTAATTAAACACTAACTCTATCAAAATCAACCCCTAAAAAAATCTATAAATAGAGGTGCTCACACCCTATTTTCGTATCAAATCATAAATCCTAAGAGAAGTAGGTCTAAAAGCCCCCTTAGTCTCCCATAAACCCTAGTTTTGGAGCCCCAATTCCTTACCTAACATCCCTCCTTCGATTTTAGCCTAAAGAACACCCAAAAGCCCTCCAAAAACACTTCAAAATCCATAATAAACTCGAAGAGTCCGAATAAAAAAAAGGAGATACCTTACCTCGGAGATCCGAAATCAAATCCGGAGACAAAACGAAGCAAGGGAGTACGGTACAAGGAGTAATTTTTGTCGGATCTGAGGGAACAAAGTCTTTGCTATCGGAAAGGTATAATCTTTTTTTTATCATTATTTAGGTTTTTTTTAGCAATGTAATTTATTTGGGAAGTTAGTAGAGACCGACTTTGGCCGGGCGGGGTTGGTACCTAACACCTTCCAACCCCGTAACGTGATCCCCGGACCTTTTTTTTTCTTTCGTAGATTAGTTTGCCTTTTTTTAGAGTCAGTTTGGTTCCTAGACCTTAATAACTAGGTGGCGACTCCTAAATCTCAAGGGTCAAAAGTGGATTCGCGCACCCCGCTGATCGAGGGCGCTTTCAACCACACATTCTCATCCCAACTAACACTCAATCCCATTTTTCCAACCAAACACCTCATCATTTCACCTCACCAAATACTCAATCCAAATGGGTTGGGGAGGATCCAAACCATTTGGATAAAAAACTATCCATTTACCTCCCTTCCACAAATACCCTCATCCCAACTCCAACTTTCACACTTCTCATCCTCAAATCCCATGTCATTCTCTACTCTTCTAACTTTTCACCCCATCTTACCTTCAAAAGTAACCCTCCATCCTTATAAATACCCCTTCTCCCCACCTTCCAAAATGGGTACCAAGTCTACGTCTAAAAAAAAAAAAAAAAAAAAAAGAATTCTCTCAACTCTCCTTTACTCCCCTTACTTCACCTATTCTAAAAAATCTATTCTCACAATTTACTAAGATTTCAAAGAAAGATAAAGCATAGAAGAAGAAGGAAGGAAAGAAAGAAGGATCAAGCTAAGGCCTTAAGGTGAGTAAAAGGAAGCATTGTACCCCTGTCTCTCTCCTTTCTCCATTTTTCTCTTCTACCTTCCCCTCTTACCTCTTTTATTTTTATTTTAGAAAGACTTAAGATGTGATGTGCCCTTTCCCTATCAAGAAGACTCAGTTGTTGAGTCCTGACCCTCCCTCATGGAAGGCATTGACGTCCTATTGAATGGGAATTCCAACGAGAGTCTATGAGAGACAACAAGAGAACTTGCAAAAGTGGAAGTCATTGTAAGCAAAAAGAATGAATCCTGTTTTTCCATCAAACTCGACTGGGTATCAATCATCATCCACCAAGCTTGGAAGGGAACATTACCCCACTATGATAGTAGCCAGGCGGAGGTAATGGTCATCTCCGAACCACCAAGAGAACCACCTTTTTACTTCGCCTGATCCATCAGAGAAAAGGAAGTCTTGCACATTTGGAAAGAATTCCTTTTAACCTTTGAGGTTGCATCAACATAAAAAAAAATGTTGTTAGACAAATCTAATTTTCTCGAGGATCATAACGAGCCCTCATCCTTGAGGAAAAACTATTTTGAGGGATCCCTATCTTTACTAATGAATTTGCATGATTATTTTCTTATCTTAGATATCCAAAAAACAACAAGAAACAAATATTCCTCAAAAATAAAAAAAAATTAAAAATGTCTCAAAAAACAAAAAAAATAAAAAATAAAAAACCTTTCAAAATTGCAAAAATAAAAAAAAATATATTTTTTTAAAAATTTTAAAAAAAGTTTTCAAGGGATTTGTTTCAATAAAATAAGTACCCAGATAAAATAGAATTCGAAAGGAACGAATATGATTTGATCTCGAACTCGACTTCGACCTCATGGGGATCGAATAAAAGTATGAGGACAAAATGGAGTCCTACCTAAGAAAATCAAAGACTTGGTAGAACGTCATGAGAAAGGTGTTCAACCGAACATTGAGGATATAGATTCAATCAATATTGGTATCGAAGAAGACTCATGAATCGTCAATATCGAAATCTTATTAACATAGCAGCAAAAAGAAAAAATAGTCGAACTCTTACAAAATTATTAAGATGTCTTTGCATGGTCATATAGAGATATGTCTGGGTTAGACACAGATCTTGTTGTTCACAAACTATCAATCACTCCTAAAAGCAAACCAATCAAGCAAAAATTGAAAAGACTGAAGCTAGAATGGACCCTCAAGGTCAATGATGAGGTCATGAAGCAATTCCAAGCAAGATTCCTTGTAGTTTCTACCTATCCCGAGTGGCTAGCCAACGTCATCCCAATACCTAAGAAAGATGGGAAGGTATGAATGTGTGTTGACTATCGGGAGAACAAAGCCATTCCTAAGGATGACTTCCCGCTACCACATATCAACATTCTAGTCAACAATACAATAGGACACGACATGTTCTCATTCATGGATGATTTCTCAGGTTATAACGATATAAAAATGACAGAAGAAGACCAGGAAAAGACTGTATTCAATCACACCCTAGGGCACTTTCTATTACAAAATCATGTCATTCTGGTTAAAGAACGCAAGGCCAACTTATCAACGTGCGATGACCACATTATTCCACGACATGATCCATAAGATATGGAGGTTTACGCATGATCGCTAAATCCGACATAGGAAAGGTTATCTGGTAAATCTCAAGAAGTTGTTCGATCGACTATGGAAGTATAATTTAAGGCTCAACCCAATAAAATGTGTATGCAAGGTAACATCAACAGGAGAGGTATCGAGATAGATCCAACAAAGACCAAATATATCATCGAGATGAAAGCTCCCATTTTAGAAAGAGATGTTAGAGCTATTCTAAGGAGAATACAGTACATCAATCGATTTATTGCTCAACTCACACCTATTTGTGTGCCAGTCTTCAAGCTACTCAGAAAGAATACATTAAAGAAGTGGAACAAGGATTGTTGGAAGCATTCGACAAGATTAAGCAATATCTGTTAAACCTACCAGTTTTGGTCCCTCCCATGTCGAGGTGACCTTTGTTGATGTACATCTCAGTATAAGAGACGTCAATGGGTGTGTACTAAGGCAACACGATGAATCAGGGTGAAAAGAACAAGTTATCTATTATCTTAACAAAAAATTTATCGAGTATAAAGTAAAATATTCTACATTTGAGAAGACTTGTTGTGCATTAGTGTGGGCATCTCAACGACAACGTTATTATTTGTTTAATTATTCGACCATGCTAATCGCCATGATGGACCCCCTGAAATACCTTTTCGAGAAACTAGCGCTAACTGGTCGTATCGCAAAATGGCAACTATTGTTATCTGAGTTTGACATCACCTATGTCATTCCAAAGACCATCAAAGGGTAGGCCATCGCTGACCATTTAACCGAACACTCATTGCCCGATTACAAGCCATTGAAGACAAACTTTCCCAACAAAACCATACTACTTATTGAAGTTGAGGACGATGATGAAGAAACGGGTTGGAAAATGTATTTTGATGGAGCAATGAACCAGAGAAAGAACGGAATAGGGGCAACCTTGATCAAGCCCAATAGGTCCCACATACCAATTGCCATCAGATTAAAATTCCAATGTTCCAACAATGAGGTAGAATACGAAGCATGCATAGTAGAGTTGAAAGCAGCATTGAACCTCGAGGTAAATAAAATCGACGTATTCGGAGATTCAAGCCTGGTAGTCTATCAAATGATTTGAGAATAGAAAACCCGAAAGTAAAAAATTGATCCCTTACCAAGAGTATCTCGAAGAATTAACTTCAAACTTTCACAAGATTTTGTTCACATACATACCGAGAGCTAAGAATCAGGTTGTAGATGCACTAGCTACACTCGCCTCCATGATCAGCATTTCGGCATACCTAAACATTGACCCTATTGAAATTAGAATTCAAGATGAGCCAGCCTATTATCTACTCGTTGAAGTAGAAGAATCCGAAGAGAAGCCATGGTACTCGGACATCAAGGCTTACCTCGAAGACTGAACCCTCCCATCAGATGCAACACCAAATGATCGAAGGACCTTTCAAAAATCGGCAAGTCAATTCTTCCTAAGCATCGGAATTTTGTACAAAAAATCACATCACGAAGTCCTATTCCGATGCGCGATAGAAGCAAAAGCAAAACGATTGATCGAGACTGTGCATAGTGGAGTCTGCGGACCCCATATGAATGGTCACATGCTCGCTAAGAAGATCATGAGGATGAGATATTATTGGACAACAATAGAGAGTGACTGCTATCAACATGTTCGAAAATGCCATCTATACCAGATTTATGCCAACAAAATCAATATTCTACCTTCAGACCTACATAACATGACCACCTCTTGACCTTTCTCACTTTGGGGCATAGATGTCATTGGACAGATCTCACTGAAAGCTGCAAACGGGCACCATTTCATCTTAGTTGCTATCAACTACTTCACTAAGTATGTAAAAGTCGTATCCTATACCAATGTCACGAAAAGTAACGTCCTGAAGTTTGTCAAGAACAACATCATTTGTCGATATGGGCTTCCCAACGGAATAATAACTGACAACGTCAAAAACTTCAAGACAAGGTTATGATAAAGATATACAAAGACTTCCAGATCATTCATCACAACTCGGTACCTTACAGACCTAAGATGGACAGAGCCATTGAGGCAGCCAATAAAAACATTAAAAGAATTATCGAGAAGATGGCAATTACATACAAAGATTAGTACGACATATTGCCTTTTGCACTTCACACCTATCAAACCTTGTTTAGGACTTCGACTAGGAAAACTCCGTACTCACTAATATACGGGATGGAAGTAGTCTTACCCATAGAAGTCAAGATTCCCTCTTTCAGAATCTTGAGAAAAACATAGTTGGATGAAGTCAAATGGGTTCAAGCTTGATTTGACCAGTTAAATCTAATTGAAAAAAAATGCCTTGTAGCCATTTTCCATGGACAGATCTATGAGCGACGAATAGCTCGTGCTTACAATAAAAAAATTAAGCCCAGAATGTTTTCATTAGGATACCTTATCTTGAAGAAAATTCTACTAATCCAAGAAGATGTTAGAGGAAAATTTCGACCAAACTATGAGGAACCGTTTATTTTACAAAAGGTGATGATAGAAAGAACTCTGATCCTTACTGAAATGAATGGAGAAGTCTTCCCTCAACCAATCTGTAGACACCTTAATTTGAATGGGCCCCTACTCGAAAGGGTCCAAAAATACCAATTTTCCAAATAAATGGGCCAACACGCCTTAAGGGACCAAGTCATTGAAAAGTGACATTTTGATCAAACCGAGGCCCCTAAAACCTTTCAGTGGTTTAGGGGACCCACCAAAGGGATTTGAACTACCCTACACCTTCTTTACCCCTCACCACTTCGGTCCGAATCCGAATAAATTCTAAGCCCGCCTAAGGCCCATATACCCTTAATACTCACAAAATACATTTCTCACCTTATCCCCTAACCTAAATCCAATCCCACACCACCTAAAAACCTAAAACCTACCCACCTTCAAAAATCCAATCCAAAATGACCCAATCCGAAAAACTCCTTACATTTCTTAAAACCCAAGCCCAATGCCCCTAAGCCCAAATCCATATCCAATTCATCCCACAATCCTAACCCATAAACCACAACCCACATCTACCAATCACTTTTTTTATCATCAAAAGGTGACACATGTCATCACCCCCTCTCACCTCCCTCATCAAACCACCCACCCCATCACTTTTCTCTAAAAAATTAACTACCCACATCACCTTTCTCTAAAAAATCACATCAACCCACACCCTCCCCTAACCTACCCTCATTACTCCCTATAAACTTCCATTCTCTCAAATCAAACACCTCCAACCCATACCTCCCCCTAACCTACCCTCATAATTCCCTAATCACTATTCTCTCAAATCAAACACCTCTAACCCCACACCTCCCCTAACCTATCATCATCATACCTCTCCCTAATCTACCATCATCATTTCCTATAAATCCATCTCTACAATCTAAACCTACACCTATCCTCTCAAATCAAATACTCATTCTCTCACATCAATTAAATCTAAATCCTCAACCTCCACACATCTTGCAACATGTCACCATCTCCCTCACCCTCCCAACCACCCTCTTACACCCTCCATTCTTTTAAACCAAACACCATTCAATCAATCAACCACCCTCTTAAACACCCATCATCTCATCTCACCAAACACTCCACTCAAATGATTTGGGTAAGATCCAAACCATTTGGATCAAAATACAATCCATTTACCTCCATTACATAATTACCCCTTTTCCAACTCCTAATTTCATACCCTCACCTTTAAAACCTATGTAATTCTTTACTTTCCCAACCTCTCACCCCATTATATCCCTCAAACCATCTACAAACATATATAAATATCCCCTTCTTCTCTTTCCAAAAAGGTTACCAATTCTCACCCAAAAAAGAAAATTCTTCCCAACTCTCACTACTAATTCTGTCTACTAAGTCTTACTAAAAAACTTTACTCTCTAATCATCTCTTCTTCATTCTCACATCAATCCTCTAAGAAGAACAATATATTATCACACCCTTAAGGACCTTAGCAGACATTAAGGAAGACGAAGAAAAGCAAAAGTGAAAGCTTCAAGGTGGGTCAACAGAGTCATTCCCCCCCTCTTCTTCTCTACCCTCTCATTTTTCCTCTTATACTATCTCCCTCCTCTATTTTTTTATATTTTAGAATACCTCTAAGATGTAATGCTCCCCTCCCTTATCTCCGGTAGATTGGACTTCGATCCGATCGAAAGTATAAGGGTTGTAACCACTTTCTAAACAAAATTGATTTTAAACCCTTTAAACCGTTTTAAGGCAATGGTATTTGAATCTTTTTCAACTCATAAGAATCGATCCATCGCCATGGCCAACATTTTTCAATATGCTCAAGGCTAATGCCCTCTAAGATCATCTCCTTCAATGAGGTGATCTTTACAAGTTAAAGTCGACATTAAATCCCTACTTAGGGTACAAATGCACAACATGTGGCACTTTATTTTTCATTTCTTTTTAGTCAAAATGACCAAGTTCGTTGAGGTTACCACCACATGATGGGGAGAAAAGGGTGCCTAACACCTTCCCTTTTCTCCAACCGAGCCGCTTACCCCGAATCTCAAGGTCTGATTAGTTCTTATCCATCATGAGTCATCAAATGCCAAAATGTCATTTTTTTTAAATGTACATCGGGTGACCATTCATAGCCACTTACAATATGAATGGTGGCAACTCCAATCCTTAGTAGATGTGGTCGTCGTAATCTTGAAATCACGTATCTACACAATCAATGCTGACACTGTTAAGAAATACTATGCCTGAGATCTGACCTTGAGATGACGAAATGTCATCTTTGCTATCCTAAAAATAACTATCCAGCCCTAGTCAACCCGTTCGAGCTATCACGTTCATTTTTTAAACCTAAGACTGAGGCAAGTCAACAGAAATAAAACAAAACAAAACAAAACAAAATCAAAAAAAGAAAGAAACTGTGAAAGAAAAATATGAGAGTCACCAAAGAGTCAACTTACTCATGACCCGCATTAGGATAAACTGTAAACAGTTAAAAATACAAAAAAATCAAAAAAATCAAAAACTCGGACACTTGATCTTGAGCTGAACCCAAACCTCCAACCTAAATAAGTTCGAGAGGTGCTGGGAGAAGACATAGATCACCTTTTCGAAATAAAAATAGATGAATCCCATGTCTAGCCCACTCTAGATAAACCTACACTACGTCCAAAAAGCCCAAATTCTGCGCTTATTTAACGTTAAATTCGACAGCCCAAAAGCCCGCATTTAAGCCCAACATACTAATTCGACAGCCCCGGAACAACGACCCACTGATTTTTTATATTTTATATTTTATTTTTACTTTTATTCAACAGCTTAGATCTTCCTTCTCAAGAAAACCATCTCTGCGCAAAAATCCTTTCGAAATAATGCCATCTTAACCTTCTTCGATCTACTTTTCTCAAGCTCCCTCTTCGATCTACTCTTCTCAATCCTTTTCGACTCTGAATTTCTTACCAAACCAGACTTTGAAAGGCATTCGAGTAGACTTTCGAGAGGCATTCGAGCAGATTTTTGAAAGGCATTCGAGCAGACTTTCGAGAGGCATTCGAGAGGCAGTCGAGAACACTGATCACCGATCAAACCAGACATTCGAGAGGCATTCGAAAATACCGATTGATCAAACCGATCGATCACTTCGTCGATAGATTTTTTATCTGCTTCAAATCCAGAGATCATTAGTGTTTCTGCAAATCAAGAGGTACATCTTATAATTTTCTCTCTAATTTCAGTTTAATCTTGTTAAAATTCTACTTTAGATGCTTTAATCTAGTTTACCGAGCTTGTTTGTGTTAAAATGAACTTCTAATCGTAGAGTTATTAGCGATTTTTTTTTGTAAAAACCCTAATTTTCTAGTCGGTCATCTTCACTTCTTTTTATTTCTTATATTTTTATTCTAGTTTCTTTACTGCTTCTATTTTCACTTTAATATTCTCTAATTATTATGTTTTGATGGTGATTTATAGTTTTTTTTCGAGCTTTTCTGATAAATTTGGATCTAAAATTGGAGAAATCTAATTGGATGCATTTTTCTATGAATTTAGCTTAGTTGATATGAATGTAGTTTCTTTGATTTGAGTTTAGTTCGTTAAGAGTCTATTTTTGGAGCTCTCTGCCAATGGTCCATCTCACTGTCTTCTTGTTAGCCATGTCCAACTGAGATTATTTTTTGAATTTTGTTTTTCTTTTGGATCCGAGATTTTCTTTGAGATGTATAGGGCTGTTGTGTTGGTTTGCTAATTTAATGATTTATTTGAGCAAAATGACCCTTAAAATCTTATCAAGTTAGTAAAGAAAGTGTCACGTTAATTGATCCGAAATTTTCAAAGTGGAAAAATTTTCTATTGTCGAAATACAATATGACTAATAAACAATAATGTTTTTCCGACTTGTTTAGTGGTAGTTAGTTGGAGATTCTGAATAAACTGTAAAGTAGTATTGGTTATGTAAGTCAAATCACATAATTAATGGTAACTTGGCATATATTTGATATATATACATCTTGAATGAATTTTTGAAACCATGATACCAACACCCATATCAAGGGCTACCAATGAGCTAGGCCAAGCCTTATTGGACCTCAAAATCATAGCCTAAACCTGGACCCTCCAATAGGCTGGCCAGATCAAATAAAGAATGACTAGGTCTTTAGCCTGAATTAATGTAATCAGACCTATTTAAACATACATGTTATAGTTGCATAGACCAAAGGACCGGATTATTGCCACGTGGTCTAGATTGAGTTTGAAGAAAAAAAATCTAAAAACATTTTTTTGTTGGATCTTGAGTTAGAAAATGGATGACCATTGAATTTCTAAATTTAAATCCAAAGGTGGAAAACTCACATTTTCTTGTAGTGGGGGCAAAAAACATGATAGAGGATCCACTCCCAATGATTCCTTCTCCTCAATCCTCATTCTCATTTCCTCGATAAAGTTTGTTTTAATGTTTTGAAGTATGTAACAGATCTTTAGGTCTTGTTTTGACGATGGACCTTACTAACATAGTAAGGCATTTTTTAACCTTACTAACATAGTGAGGTCTTTTGGTCTTTTTTAACTTGTTTTGTCTCCCAAGTTTCACTTTCCTCTACTTCCATGTGAAGATCTCCAGCATGTTTTTAAGATGTTCTTTCCACGCTATGTGATCTCCGTATGTCTTGGATAATCCTATGGTCTTGTATAGAAACCATATTATGGCCACAAAATAAGCTTGGAAAATCCATTTGTGTGGTCCGAGTCAAAATAAAAGAAATCAACTTGGGATCATTGGTCAAGTCAGCAAGGAGGATCAACTCTTTTATTATCAAGATTGTAATTATGTACAATTTGAATCACTGTAATTCGAGGGCATTGAGATTCAGTTTGTATTTATATGATTAAGTCTATGATTGTTGTCACCCCCTTTCCACTAAGATCTGCCAACTTCTTAGCAATTGCCTCTATTCCAGCTCCAAACTTCTCAAACTCAAACACCCCCATAGGTCCATTCCAAATGACAGTCTTGGTAGTATCCAAAGATTCACTGAACGTCTTGATGGAATTAGGTCCAATGTCCAATCCCATCCAACCATCTAGGATACTAAATGCTGGCACAATCTTGCTGTTAGCATTAGCAGCAGATTTTTCAGCGATGACTACATCGATAGGCAACAAAAGAGATACCCTTTTGGACTTGGCCTTCTCCATAAGAGATGTAGCAAGATCGAGCTTGTCTTCCTCCACAAGGGAAGATCCAACTGAGAAGCCTTGGGCCTTGTGAAATGTGAAGATCATTCCTCATTTTTTTTTTCTTTTTTATTTGTTATTTGCTATTTATTATTTATTTGTAGTCTTTGCTTCTATTCTTATTCTCAATTAGATATCTTTTATGATTTCCATAGCTTTAGTATTGGTTTAAATCTCAAATTAGATTCAGAATTTAAGTACCCATTTGAGAATTGAAACCAATGGTTATCCTTAATTTTTAACGGCATTAGAAGTCCAACATCATTAGTTCATAGAAGTCTACTGATTTGATGGTCATGATCACATCAAATGATGTGAAAGACTATGATTAATGACAGTACCAACAATATATTTTATAATTAGCTTAGACATCTTTCTAAAAATATGTTATTTTTTTTTCCTTTTACTTATCAATTGTATGCTTGATGGAGAGGTTTGAAGTTCCAAGCAAAGAGTGGATGTCGAAACCTAGGCTATCAGCGGAATACATTGATGGTATAGTGTCATTTATTGAGTACTTGAAAATGAATAGACAGGATTTGGGTAATGATGATCATTATTTTTGTCCTTGTGTCAAATGTCGTAATACCTTACCGGGGAGGAAAAGTATAGAAACAATCTCAAAACATTTAGTCTGTGATAGTATAGATATTTCTTACAAGAGATGGACATTCCATGGAGAACATTGGAGGGATGGGGTTCATGCAACAGTCGGAGCTAGTACGTCTGTTCGTCAGTGTGATGAAAATATGATCCCAAGAATGACAGACATGTTGAATGATACGCTTGACCATTTTTCCAACGAAGAAGATGAAGTTACTTGTTTGGATGAGTGTTATGATAGAAACGATGACCAAGTTTATGATGATTCAACAGATGATACTCAATATCGCCAAATGACAGAGGAAACGATGCAACCCTTATATCACTCATATCGAAAAGATGATACAAAATTATCAGTTATAGTTGAGTTACTGAGTATGAAGACTAGACATCAATGGTCTCAGAAGAGTTTTGATGAATTATTGAAAATGATTAAAAGGATATTGCCACATGATAACTCCTTACCAAAAAATACCTACTCCGCGAAGAAAATGATCAAGACGTTACGGATAAGGTGCGAGATTATTCATGCGTGTTCTAATGATTGTATATTATATTGGAGAGAGAATGAAGATAGAGATAGTTATCCAAAATGTGACGAGAGTAGCTGGAAACCGGTTAATGAAAAGAAATCAAGGAAAAAACTTTTACCGATGAAAATATTGAGGTATTTTTCATTAACGCAAAGGTTGAAACGAATGTATAGTGTGCCATGGATTATGAAGAATATGAAATTGCATTTTAAAAGAGGTCAACAACGAAAAGAGTTTATGTGCCATCCAGTAAATTCATCCTGTTGGAGATAATTGGATAGTGAATGGGAAGATTTTGCTATTGAGTCACGCAATGTTCAGTTGGGACTTGCAACAGATGGATTTAATCCATTTGGGATGAAAAACAACTCATACAGTTGTTGGCCTATTATGGTTGTTCTATACAATCTGCCATCATCTTTATGCATGCGAAAGGAGTTTACGATGTTGACACTTTTGATTTTTAGGAAAAATGGTCCAGGATATGACATTGATGTATACTTGCAACCACTTATTGCAGAGCTAAATGAGTTGTGGTCTACAGGAATTGAAACATATGATGCCAGCACTAAACATATATTTACAATGAGAGCAATTTTGTTATGGGCTATACATGATTTTCCAGCGTACGGTCATTTATCGGATTGTAAAACAACGGGAAAATTTGCATGTCATGTTTGTAGTGAAGGAACATATTCAATGTGGTTAAAACATGATGGAAAATTCACTTATATGGGGCACATGAAATTTTTAACTGATCTCAACCATCCTTTTAGAAGTCAAAAATCTCAATTTAATGGGTATGAAGAAAAAAAAAAGAATCGTCGGTTGAGCGGAGTTGATCTATTAGACAAGTTGGAAACAATTCATACAGAGTTTGGAAAATTACCAGGTAAGAAAAGAAAAAAATCTAGGAATGATGAGACTCCATGGTCGAAGAGATCAATATTCTTTGACTTGCCTTATTGGAGGGATTTGTCACTTCGTCACAATCTTGATGTGATGCACATTGAGAAAATATGATTATGAATGATGACTGTGAACCTGCCTACCCTATTGATAAGAATGGGAAACGTTATGTTCTGAACAATGTGGAGTACGAGCAAGTTCGCAAATGAGTACTTCGTCAGTCTGTTGAGAATTTTCAATGGGAAAAGTATGTAGCAACAACTCAAATTTATTTCTATATTATATGAATTTAAACCTCATTAATTCATACTATCTTCTATAGGAAATATAATAAATACCTTCAAAGTCTTGCGTCAAGGGCTAATAGTCGAAAGACCAATTCACAAGCAGAGAAAGAAATGTCATACGCTCATTGGGTTAGAGAACAACTACATGAAGATTTCAGCCCCTCAATCACAAAAAAGCTTGCTATCGGCCCAAATGCTTCTGCAATTTCATATAACACATGCAGTAAATGGGTATGTTTTCTATACAGCGGAATATGAAATGAATTTATCAACACAAAACTCTAGGGTGTCAATGAAAGTTGTAACGAGTTTCTGGGCAAATGCTAGAGATACGAATTATGTAGATGAAGAAGTTACCTATTATGGTATTGTAAAGAAAATACTTGAGTTGGACTACCTGGATTTCAAAGAGACGTTATTTTATTGTGATTGGGTGCGTATAGAAGATTCAAATGGGTATATGGTTGATCGAGACACAAATTTACGATATGTTAATCTAGAGAGATTGATGAGAAATACAAAAGTGGACGATGAACCGTTTATTCTTGCCTTACAAGCAACTCAAGTTTTTTATTGTAAAGATCAAAGTCGGCCTATGAAAGCTTGGCACGTGATTTTAGAAGTTCCAAAGAGATTGAATAAAGATGTAGACGCTTTTGAAGATCCTTTAGCATTTGCGGCAAGTAACGTGGATGCTTTATCATCTGTTCTTAAATAAGATATCATTGAAAATGATGATGAAAACTAACTATATTGGTACGTTATATATATATTTATGAAAAATAATGTGTTATAATATTAATGATCTACTTTTATTTCTTTCAAATGCAAATTCATTGTTGATATTGTGTAATATTTCTGCTTTGATAAACTCACTAATTTTTTTAATGTTATTCCATACAGGCCTTATGATGTTGATAGAAGATTCTAATAGCTCGTCGATATCGGATTCTGATAGCTTGACACCTTCGATTTCTACACGAGATAGTCATCAGAGTTCGTCGACATCGGATCCACATTCATCATCTGATTCACATCTTCATGTGGAATTCAATGTATTGGGGATAATTCGACAGACTTATCGACCAATATAGCCCGCTATGTGATGGCACAAGTGCCACCTTTCTATTCTTCTTGGAGGAAGGTACCGACGGAGTTGCTTGAACTTATTTGGCATCTTCTCCAGGTAGTTTAAATATTTTATTGATTAGTTGTAATAATGATGAATATTTTCATTATATTAGAATTGATTTATTTGTTCATATTTTGACAGTCCCATTACGATATTTCTGAGGACTACAAGAAGTTTTGCCTACAGAAAGCTGGTCATGCATGGAGAGATTGGAAATATCGATTGGGGAAGGAATATTGCAGAGTTGGTAATACTGATGCAGAGCGAAAGTTGAATAAGCCCAAAAGTAGATGGATCAAATAGGATGATTGGGAGAAGTTTGTTGATTTAAAATCAACATCGACTGACTAAGAAAATGTGATAAAATGGAAAAGCTTCGTAAATAAAATAAAACTCCACACACAACCGGTAGAAAGGGTATAGCAAAAAAGGCAGAAGAAATGGTAAGTATTAATCTAATTATTAATTTACATACTTTGTTTCAAATGTTCATTAATTTGTATTGTTTTTAATATTGTATGCATTTTTGATGTGGCACATTTTTTATTTAAACAGAAAAAATATAAGACGGATGGTCGGCATCCCACAAGAACAGAGCTTTTCATCGATAGTAATATGAGGAGTGATGGTACTGCTCTCACTCCTGAGTTGGCCAAATCTCTCGTAAGTGATGTCATTTTTTTGGTCAAATTTTTTATTTTTATTTTTGAAAAAATTACTTATCATCGTAATGTTTTCATTGTTTTATAGGTTAATTAAACAATCTTATTAAAGAAGATCCTAGTTTTACCCATAAGGATATCGACCATGATCATATTTCCATTGTATGTATGATTTAGATTATTTAATTTTAATTTTTTATTTACATACATTATATTAATCATAGTTGTGCATAGGTGTTTGGGAAAGATGGAAAAGGCAGAGTAAGAGGCATGGGGGGTGGAGTTTCAAAGACTTCATTACGTTATACAACTCAAAGTCAAAATTATATGGATAAGTTTGAAAGAGACATGGTTAACTTAACCCAACTAGTTCATACACTAATGAAAGATAAGAAAAAGAAAAAGAAGAACAAGAACAAGCACAAGAAGAAAAAATCATCTACATTTGAAGTTGGAGGTCCTTCTACTCAGGTAAGATGTAAAAATACTTTTACTTTAGAGATTCTTCATTTAATTTTTCATTAATATTTAATTCATATAAATGATGGATTTTAGCTTACATATCTAATCATAAACAATAATTCTATTTTATAGGCGACATCAGATTCCACAATTCCTAATAGGCGAGGAGGTAAAGAACCAGTATCAGAATCATTACCATCATTGAATAATGGTAGGGTATGCTTATTGATGAACTTTAGAAGGAATGTGATCTACGCCAAAGGAGCACTAGTAGATCCTGAGAAGCCAGATATAAAGTATTATTCAATCTGTATCAATGAAATCATTGACTCTTCGGTTGAGCTAATGGATAGAGATGGACCCCAATGGACTTTACTTGATATTCTTTGTGGTGAGGTGATTAGATGGCCTAGGAGTCATTGTTGTCTATTTTGAGGGTTAAGTCAAGACAACGCTTGGGGTAAGAAGGTTTTTTACCTTTTGTTTGGTAACTTCATGGGCTAATTGTCAATGTTATTATTGTTATTTGCATTTGCTCACATGTTGGATCTAATGTTTGTCTACTTTAGGGAGTCATGGAGGCTATACAGATAAGGAGTTTGAAGCTCTTGACCAAAAGGAAGATGTCGTAGATGCTGAAAGAGAACTTAAGGTGGCAGAAAGAAAGGACCTTGAAGAGATCGAAAAGCTGGAGAAAGGTAATCCATAGTAGTTGTTTCTTAGGTATCTGTTCTTTTTTCTCTTCATGGGTTACTTCAGCAAAATAAAATGTTGTCGGGTGTGTTCTAACTGTTACTTTTAATTGTATACATCATGTGATTTTTACTTCAGTTTTTGGGGTGATGTAGAGAGAGGTTTGTCGGCTGCTCCTCTCTACGAAAGGCGAGTATAAAGGCATAAGTAGTTATCTCTTTTGTAATTTGGTGTCTCCAATATGTAAGCTATGAACTGCACTTGTAATTTGACTTTGTAATTTAGTTACTTTGTTGTTAGATGATGACTGCAGCGTTTAACATTTGTTAAGTTAGCTATATGGCATAGTATCTGAAAAGTGGATTGTTTATGAGGTGTATATTACAGGTTATATGAAAAAATCACAAACCAGATGGATCATCTACAATTGATAAGACTCCCAGGTTATATGCAAAAATTAAGATTCTTTTGTTTTGTTGGAAAATAAGTGTTATTCAGTGGGGTTTTCTTGAAATTTGGACTAAAATGTGGTATTTCTTGCAGATCCTGCTTACACCTACTCATCTTGGCATAGTCATGGAATTTGCTGCAAGTGGTGAGCTCTTTATGAGGATATGCAATGCTGGTAAATTCGACGAGGATGAGGTAAGCTTAAGAGTTAAGATGGCATTATTTGATGAAAATGTTGCATAGTGTACGCTATATTCAACACTAAGTGATGAAAATAAGTGTTATCTTTGATTCTAACTATTCTTCCTTGTTTGGAAGTTGTCCCTGATGCATTCGCAACCCAAATCCACAGTAGGAACGGTGGCCTACATTGCTCCAGAGGTCTTATCTAGAAAACATTATCACGGAAAGGTGAGATAACTTTCTTTTTCGACTTCAAATCACATTATGCTTCGTATATTGCTCACCATCAATACGTAATTCTTGATATAGATTGCAGATGTTTGGTTTATTGGTGTTACCTTATATGTGATGCTCGTAGGGGCCTATCCCTTCGAAGATCTTGATGATCCAAAGAACTTTAAAAAAACGATCGAGGTTTGTTATAAATAACAAAACCATTTAAGAAATATCTACTAGGTCAAAACTTTGCATTAGAGTTTATAAATCAGATTAAAAAATTTGCAACTTATGGCAGCGGATACTTAGTGCCCAATACTCGATTCCAGACTGTGTGAGTATTGATGGAATGTAAACATCTTTTATCTTGTATATTCATGGCTAACCCAGAGAAGGTACTCATGTTCTAATCTTATTAAATACAAGTTACCATTCAACTTTAATCTTAGTTTGATCTATGTTGATTTCTGTGCAGAGGATAACTATTTCTGAAATTAAAAGCCATCCATGGTTTTTGAAGAGCTTGCCATTAGAGTTGACAGGAGAGAGTGATAATTTTCAGATCGATAATGAGTAGGTGAAGGCAGGTTGAATTTTAAGCTTTCCTACCAAAGATGACCCAATCCTAGTAATTGCAATCATATGTAAGCACCTCTGAAATGCAAATAGAACTCCAGAATAACCTCCTTAAAAAGTTAAATTGCAATTATAATAATAATATCATATTACTATTTTTCCTTTTCACATTATACTATTACATTGTTCCTCCTTTTCTAGTTCACTGATTAATAGCTCCATCATCTTCTTATACATTAGCATATAGTAATCATTAATCATAAATACCCATGCTTTCTACATTTTTAGCTTCTACGTACTCCTATCGTATATATGTGGTTGGATATATAGATTTTTATTTTTATTTTTTCTTTGAAACAATCTTGTTTTTGGAGGGAGGATTAAGCTAATTAGCTATGCATGGTTCTTTGTATGAATAGAGGAACGCTACAACCATGACACAACAAATGGTGGATCTATTCAACGTGTTTGGGATCATCCATTTTGGAACTTCTGGTAATGGGGACAGCTCCTTATCCATCGGAGACGTCGTTATCCCCAGGAAATTTATTCACACAGGCCTATGGGATTGGCTGGTATGTTTAATTATCGAAATTTTAATATTTATTAATATCTCTTCATCCTCTCGTCCTGATTTAGTTTTAATGCTCACAAAGTTTCTATTTACGTTTTACAGAATTATGGGACACCTTCCGCTGCCATTGGCAAGGTAATGCTTCTCTGCTATTTATGTGATCATCAACATTGGACATGGCCCACACATTGACGAAAGAAGCAAGTCCTATGAACTCTGCTAATGAAACATCTGATGATGGTGATGATGAGTTCCTCAAGCAATATAAGCTGAAAGATATCAATGACCTAACTCCTCTCCAACGGGTGGCCATTAAAGGGAGTGTGAACGACTTGCGCAGAATTCTTTTGGCTTGTCTGATAGCTGTTCTGGATGTAACAGCTTGGGGAGACACAGTGCATTTTGACGTTTGTGCCATCACTATCAGTGTGGTTGGGGACATATGCAAAGCATTTGAGGAGGTGTTACCTTACTGTGATGGCATAATGACACAGCTCCCCAAGGACTTATTGTCAGTTGCATCAATCTGTGAAGTCGCCCATCTTCTCGGTCTGTGAAGCTGCCCATCTTCTCGTGCTTTGGTGATATTGCAAAGTGCAGCAGAGCTATCTGCCCATGTAGCGGGTGCTAATGTCGTATGCACCTCACCATCTTCTAAGAAATGGAATATTGAAAGTGGGATTTTTTTTTCAGATTTCAGTACATTGATGTATATGAACATGATCTCAGGAATTCTTCCAACATGTGATTTATAACTTTTTATATAAGTAATTTTTTTAAAAATCTTATTATTCTTCAATATGAGAGTGGATGGGATGAGATGTGAGTGGATGGGGATGAGAGTAGATGGGATGGGATGTGAATGTCGATGTGGATGGGATATGAATATGAATGTGTGATTTTTTTTACAGGTATAGGTTGAAGACAAAAACATTTGGGCATGAAAAAATGAGTTCAATATGATATGGTGTTTAAAATAATTCGACGGTCTTATTCCGTCAATAATATGGTATAATTACAGATTCGACGGCCTATAATCGTCAAAAATAATTTATTCGACGGCCTATAGCCGTCGAATATTAATATAATCGATGGTTTAAGACCGTCGAATATTTATAAAATTCTATGGTTTTGAGCCACCGAATATTTTTTCGACAAGCCCTAATTCGATGGTCCAATTCGACGGTCAAAACTGTCGAATTGACCCATAATTCGACGGTTTTGGGCCGTCGATATTTGGGTATTTTCACATAGTGTTAGACCCTAACTTTAGTCTTTTTGTATCCTTCCATTACCATTAGCCTAAGCTAACGTTTCGTCCTACTAAAAGTTCTTTCAGATCAGGGAATGATTTAAGGTACCATCAAGACAACGACAGTATGGCATGAAATCATCATTTATCTTGAAGCTCGGTTCGAACCTCAAGTCTTATCTGTCGTTGGAAGATTCGAGAGGAGAATTTAGATCGGATATTCGAAAAAAATAGCGTCTTGGAGTGTAGAGTAATCGATCTCATGGCTCAACTTGAGTTACCGGGCCACGAAAAGCCATCAGAAAATCCGAGAGGAGAATCTTGATCGATCACTCAATAATGTAGGTCACTACAAGAGTAGAGTCTCGAACTCGCAGCTTAACTTGAGTTACTAAGTTACAAAGACATATAGACTCCAAGTAGGAATTGTAATGTAAAAATCTAATGAAAATACAAGAATAGTCTAAAAGGGCATAACGAAAATCCGAAAGGACACTATGAGTAAAAGAATCAGACTATGACAAGATCAAAATCACTGGCACGATGAAAATCCAAAAGGGCGTCGATGCACAAAAATGTAAAAATCAGGTTTGGTGAAAATCGTAATTGAAACCAAGGGCAAACAAAAAAAAAGAGGACTCTTGGCCCGCAAAAGTATAAATTGTGAATGGCAAAATCTCTCCAAAAATCTCAAGGACCGAGTAGATAATAATCTTCCAATACCAGGGCACTGGAAATGACTCTAAAGGAATCGAAAAAATAATCGACACTTGTATCCCCTGTGGTTGGCAAAAACACCAAGACCGTTATAACCAAAGATTCTACAAATTTTGAATTTATCATACTCATTTGATAAAAACATTTCAAAAAATTTCAAAAAAAAAAAAAAACTATTAAGATATGATGCTCCCCCTCCCCTATCTCCGGTAGATCGGACCTCAGTTCGGTTGAAAGTATAGGGGTCGTAACCACTTTCAAAATAAAATCATTTTAATCCTTCAAATCGTTTTGAAGCAACCGGTATTCGAGTCCTTCTCAACCCATGATAATGGACCCAAAATCATTAGCCAACACTCTTTCAAAAACATATATTGTTCCTAAGGCTAAGTCCATATAAAGACCATCTACTTAAGGTACAAGTTGTCAACATGTTACACTTATTTTATTTGCGTTTTCATCCAAAATGACCAAATTATTTTGAGGTTACCATCATTTGATAGAGAGAGAGGGGTGCCTAACACCTTCCCTTCTCCCTAATCGAGCCGCTTACCCTGATCTTAAATTGATTGGTATTTTATCCGTACGAGAGTCATTAAATACCAAAAATGACACTTTTTCTAAAAAATGTATATCGGATGACCATTCACACCCTTTTACAGAAATGAATGGTAGCGACTCCAAACCTTCGTAAAAGTGATCTTCGAAATAAAAAATCACACATTTACACTTTCACTCATATAAATACATGGATAGTGATATAAAAAATGTATGTTCTTTCATCCCCTACACTTTATCTCTACATTTTTTTTTTTTTATACTTAATCTTACTTGGGTGTTGGAAAAGCTATACTACCAGCAAACCTAGGAGTTCAAAGATTGTGAATCTAAAGTAGTTGGTCAGGATCTTAAGGTAATACAAGTTTTTTGTATCTACAGTTATCAAATCGGGTCCCTTTTGGTCATGTCCTTAAGCCCAAATACTTGATTTGGACCTATAATTATCGGATCAATTAATATATTAGATTAGATTAAAACCCTATTGTACAACACAAAGTATTGATGCCAAGAGCTTAGTAGGTTCAACACTCGAGGGTAATAACATTTCATCAAAATACAAAGAGAACACCATCCACACTCTCCAACACAAAGATTAAAAGACTCATCATAGCCGTCGGTCAAGCTTGATGATCAGATTGTGAGACCCGAGGAAAAGGTGATTCCAGCCATGATCAAGCCTTTCCTCCACTCAGGTAGTGGGATCCACTCCCAAGCCCTCTGCTCCAAGTCATAAGAGAACCAAATTAAGTCCCACAAACCCTCGTAATTAGACACCAAAACAACTCTTATAATTCCATTTCTCCCCTCCAAACAACCCATTATAACCCTATAAGGCTTCCTTACCCTCTCCAACAATCCATTTGGTACCTCTGAAATATACTCCCAACGTCTCCCATTCAAACCCACCCCCCACAGTTGCACATGTGTGAACACACTCACTCCTGAACTCGCATCAACGCCCTCCGATCTAACGATCACCATCCAACCATCGCCATACACGTGTAGCCGATCGGTCCCATTTCCCGTACTAAATCCAATAGCCAATCTTTCTTCGATTTCCACACCATCAAATCTCAGCCGTAGGATCACTGGTGCATCATTCCCCAGTCCGACCGCAAGAACCACGCTCTCTCTACGATGATGAATCACACTAAGAAAAACTTTACCTAAAAGTGACTCGTTCCCCTCGCTTTCTCTCGCTTCCACAGAACGCCACATGTCAGTTTCTGACATGTATTCAAACAAAACCGGGCGGTTCTCATATAACTCGGTGAATAAAAACCTGAACTGGTCCGAACCAGGTGGTCCAGCAATTAACTTCAAACCGGATCGTCTCCAAGATGACGTGCCACGTGGACCTAACGGACTCGGAGGGATCTTTTTAACGGAATTCAACGTAATGTTAACGGCGATTAATTCCCTGCAATTATTTGATGCGAAGAGGAAAAAATTCCCGGAAGCAGCAAGAAAGTAGAGATCTTCTCCAGGATGAACGATTGGAAACAAAAACTGGGTTACTGGAATCTTGAACCATCGATCCGACTGGTCTGTGAACCCATAAAGAACCGAATCGCGTGGAGATCGCTTCTTGTAAACGAAGAGCCAGGTGTCTCTACTCGATCGAATGTTGTACTCACGATAGAAATCGTTGCTGGAGATAACGGACGTTAAATTCTTGGAAACGGATTTCAAAAGGACGATTTCGGGTATGGATAGACGGAGGAAAATTTCTTGTAGAAGCTCTGATGGGAGGAAACAGAGACTAACGCCGTTAGACGTTAAATTCCGGCTTCCGTCCATTTCTTGGCTTCTCATTACTGTGTAGTGTTTAATTATCCGGTTTAGCAAGAGCGGTTATATTGTGGTTGTTTTCTCTTGGCTTTTTATGAGTTTTTTTTAATTAAAAAATAAGGAATTATTTGTTGTTTAATTGGAAGACAAAATGCCAACAAAGCATCCTACGTGAACTGTCGTACTAATTGACAATCAAATGGTGAGGGCGGTGGAGACACCGAGTTTTGGTTAATTTTAGACGTACTTGATTGGTGTCGGATTATATAAAAATAGTAAAAGTCAACTAAAGCGTGATTTGGTGTGGTGCATGCGTACGTAAGGAAATAGAGCACGCGAGCACTTATGAGTGCATTTAATAGAGATGTTTGGTGTCATATAAAGGGCTGAATATAATTTTTTTTTTGGACGATGATCTCAAAGATCTAATTTTTTTAAAATAAGTATCAAAAAGTTATTTCTTAAAAAATATGGAGTGTTTAATACTCATTTTCTCAAATATTAGTCTAAAAGGAAATTTTGAAACGAAACTTCTGTAATTACCCTTTTAATAAATTTTGAGATTTAAACAAACATATTTATTTGAGAATATTGAAAGTAATCTCATGTTATAAAATCAATAACATGCCCTTTGACTATAGTCATCTATTATATAACAAAGAAAAAATAATATTTAAATTAAAAAAGTAAAAAGATTTCTTGTTTTCTCTTCCAAAACTAATGATTTTTAACTCACACAGATGATTATGATGATGGAGATGAGTATGATTATTATCATCATCAAACTATAATAGATTTATTAAAAAATATAAATAATTAAAATATCATCTTAAAAGTCGACTAAAATATTCATCAAATTGATTCGACTAAAAACTTAGCAAGCTTACTTAAATAAGTAAAATAAAATTATATTGAATTTATCAATATATTTTAATAAATAAAAATATTTATCTTTTACTGTCACAAAAATATTAATAACCAAATAAATTGGTCAAGGTTTTTTATTTGACTTCGTATATTTTTAGATTAAATCACTTTGTAAAGTTGTTAAAAGGGTATTTCAAGTATTTTTCTTAAAAATTCTTCAAAAGATCCTTAATATGTAAATGTTTTATTAAGTATGAGGCTTAAATGCTCCATAACCTTTTTTAGGGGACAAATCGGTACATATTCTCAATAAAAAGTCCCTTACAGTCATTGTCCTCTTTTATTCGAGTAATGCTGGGGTGACATTATCCATACTACTGTGATTCTCACATTTTAAAAGTGGAGGTCTGTGCATAACCGTAGTTATTTTTACTTGTATCTCGAGAAAATACATCTATGACTATCACATCAACACAGTGAAAATAAAGTCCCCCGTGATTTTCCCTTTCTTTAAAGAGAGATTCACCCGGCAAACCTAGCTGTTGTATTCTTATTACAAAAACTCCCTTGGAGTTGACAACTCCAAGGAAACCTTACTTTATCAAGCTTGTTATCAAGCAAATCTTGGAGTGGGGATACACCTCATAAATTTTAAATTGGTGGGTTAATTATTACTTAACATACCTTGGAGTGGATCCTAACCACATCAATTTGCAGTATCTAAAAACATGATCTAACAAAACATGAACTTTGAAAAAAAATAAAAATAAAAAAAGAAGTTATTTTTAACTGTTGAATTTTAGTTTTAAAATTAGGAGCTCAACAGCCATCCATTTTTAATACCTTCGATGAAGCTATAAAAAAAATTTTGGTTTTTTTTTTTAATATCTTTTGAATCCAAGTTTTTCCCTAAAATTTGAAAGTCTGTGGTGTTGGATTGCCAATTTGATAATCCATGTAGGACCAACAATCCTTAGTAAGATTTGAAATCTTACTTAGTATTCATGCTAGCTTGATCCATAAGGCAAGGCTTGATTCAGTAACAAACTTGTTAAAGTAAGGGAGTTTTTGTATTAAAATTGGTTTAGATAGGTCTGTTGTGTATTCTGGTTCTGGGTTTTGGTCATGTATTCTTGAAATAGATAGATTATAAACAGTAGAAGAATGTAAAAGCATAAAGAAATTGGAAGAACTTATCTGTGACTAAGACACAGAGAAGTCACTGTCTTTAAAACCAATTTTGCCCCATCAGGATTGAATCCACAGTGTAATCGATCTCAGGTGTCTAGTTTCCTAGATTTAATAGTCATACTCTCTTCTAACCATGCACTTGGAAATACCAAATCTATATCGAACTCGATTGTATCAAATGTTGTACAAGTAGCTGAATATTTGTGAGGGAGAATAAAATGTTATTCGAAAGATAACAGTAGAGAAGATTAGAAGATAGAGATCTTAAGGATTTCTGTGTACTTCAAAAACTAGAGCACAACCTCTCTTAAGGACTTTGGGTCTAATGGTCTAATAGATTAATAATAAAATGTTTGGGCCTTAATTGGTCCATTTATGAGTTGTAGACATGAAATGTTCACAATGAACCTCAATACTACATTGTTTGGAGTCGCCACCATTCTTTTTTGGAAATGGGTGTGAATGGGCACCCGAATTGATTTTTTGAAAACCATTTTTTCCATGGCATTGTAGTGACTCTCATTTGTTGGAAAGGGCAAGGTCTACCTAAGATCTAGGTAAGGAGGTCCGATTAGAGGATGGGGAAGGTGTTAGGCACCCCATCCTCTCCACCAAAGGTGGTTACCTTGCTTGGCCATTTTATTTTGTAAAAAATTCAAGAAAACAAATATTAAAATGCATGAGAATGTATGGTAAGAGTGGTGTGTGCATTAAGTGGAATATTCCCTTAACAAAGGGTTTTTGATTTTTAACATGACATTAGGGGCATTCTATGGAAAAGAATGACCCATGTAGCCACATTAAATTTATGAATATGAATGTAGGTTTGAACTTTTAGAGAGACTCCATGATGGAGTTCCCTTAAAGCCACAATCATGATGCATGTATGCATGGCTAGAAACTTAGTGTTTCACCCCATCAAGAGGGTGACACATTTCTTCATCATTGCCATGCATAGGTGAGTGTGTGCATTGTGTACAATATGATGCATGAGATTGAGGTGAAAAGGGCTTCAACCCCCATCCTTTCGATCGAACCTTAGTCCAATCTACCGGGGATGGGAGAGGGTATACATTACATCCTAAGGCTTTCTAAAAATAAAATAAAGAGAGGGTTAGAAGAAGAGAATGCAAACTTTGAAATAAGTAAACTACATCTTAAACCCTACCTTGTCCCTTGATGGTGAACTTGGACCTTGAAGAGTAGGCTTGAGAGATGAATGAGATGGTCAAGGGTTGAGTTGAAGTTTAGAAGATGAGAGATGGTCAAGGGTTGAGTTGAAGTTTAGAAGATGAGAGAATGAGTAGGAATTTTTGTAGAGTTTTAGGTTGAGAGATGGGGGCTTTAGAGCATGCCTTGCTCATAGGAAATGAGGGTATTTATAGAGTTTTTGGAGAACTTTTGGGGATAAAGTGGTCCAACCCTAAAAATAAAGAACATGGACATGAGATTTAGGTTATTTCTTTTTGGATTTTTCATTTGTATGAGGGTAAAGATGACATTTGTGAAGAAACCCTAAAAGCATGCTTTGATCCTTGGTTTTTTGGTAAATAGAGGTGAGAGAACAAATGTACTTTTGGGAGGATGAATGGGGGAGTGACATGTGTAAAGGTGGAGAGTGGTAGGTAAAAAGTAGATCTTGGTTTATTTGTAAATAACTCATAAAGCAAGGGTGGAAGTGTAGTTTTGAAATGGACCAATGGGAAAAGAAAAGCACATTTGGGGGGTGGTGAATAGGAGGATGACATGTGTAAAGGTGAAGTGGTAGGTGAAAAGTAGACTTTGGTTCATTTGTAAATAACTCATAAAGCAAGGGTAGAAGTATATTTTTGAAATGGACCAATGGGAGGACTCCATGTATGTACTTGAAGATTCCCACCTTTTGAGGGCATAATGGGAAGTTCTCTCACCTTTATAGATTATTACCAAAGACCAACTAACCTTTTTGGTTGGACTAAACTTTTTGAGAAGGGCATTCTTGAGTTTTCACAAAAGAAAGGTTGACTCTCCAATTAGATGATGCATTGGGTGTTGGAGGCTTATGAGGTATCAACATGTGTCATCTTGTGAAGGGGTGAGAGAATGGACTTGGTGTTGGGCTTGGGTATGGACTTGGTGTTGGGTTTGGATATGGACTTGGGTTTGGGCTTAGGATGGACTTGGTTTTGGGTTAAGGATGTGGACTTAGGTTTGGGCTTAGGATGGACTTGGTTTTGGGTTAGGACATGGACTTGGATTTGGGCTTGGGATATGGAATTAGATTTGGGTTTGGGTGATGGGCATAGGTTTAGGTGGATTAGGGACAAGGTATGGGCATGCGATGATATGAGATGATGCATGTATGCATGAAAATGATGCAAAATAGCAATGTGGGTCTGTCGAAGAACTTGAGTTCTAAATCGAAATTAATTCGAGAAAATTTGGATTTTCCTATGGGTTCGTGCAAATTGTTGGGGTGTCTACAGCTGCCCCTCTTTGCAGGAGTTGCTTGCAAAGAACTGCAAAGAATAAATTAGACCCTTTATTTGCACGAATCCGAAATAATTTATTGCATGACGATTAACAACGCCGGATGGATTGAAGATTTTTTGTAAAATGTGGCTACCCAAGCACGGGGTCTGACAGGATTAGCCTTTTTGAAACCCTTGATTTCGTGGCACGGAGCTCGTTTGAAATCTTAGATACCATTTTTTATGATTTTTTGGAAGTGATTGACGTTTTGAACCATGCAATGCAATTTTGAGATTTTTTTCTTTTTTCCTCCTTGATTTTGCAATTCGAACTTAGTTTCCCCTTCATGGAAGTTATAGGATCATCTTGAGAGAGCTTAGTGTGACGTGACCATCCTTGAGAAAGACTTGCATGATGGTATAATATTTGAGTATTTGGTATGTCATCAAGCCTCGGATGTGAAGAGAATCATCGTTGACCAAGCTGCTCAGGTCAAGCCCTAGAGGATGGCTTGTTGCCTTCTACGCTTGCCAGAGAAATGCTTGAGTGGTACTTTGCCCGTTATTCCTTCTTGTACCCTGCTTTTAATGATAATGATGTAACACTATTTGAAATGAATGAAATAGGTTTTTTTTACATAGTGGCCTCAGATATATCTACTACTTTCGAAAACACTTGATTTTAAGAAAAGTCCTAGATTCTTCGTCATAGGCCAAGAATAGTAATTTTGATGATGCATTTTTTTTTTTTTTAGGTTTTAAAAGATTCCCTTTGTCGAATAATCTGTGACAAACTGTGTTTGAAAACTCTGAAAGTTAACGATCATGGTGCCTTTGCCAAATGTCGAGGATACAAGTGTCAGCTAATATTTAGCCTCTTTAGAGTCATCCCCGAGATTGATAATTTTGACTCAGTTATCTTCGTTGTATCCGTTAGAATTTTGAGGATTTCGAGATTTTTCGCCGTTCACAGTTTATACTTTTGCGGGCCAGGAGTTTTTTTTTTTTTTTTTTTTTTTTTTTTCTTTTTTTTTTTATATATCATTTTTGCCCCTGGCGCCAGTTACGGTTTTCACCAGACCCGATTTTCACATTTTTGCGCATCGACGCCCTTTTTAGATTTTCATCGTGCCGGTGGTTTTGATCTTGCCATAGACTGATTTTTTTACTCATAGTGCCCTGACGGGTTTTCACCATGCCCTTTCAGTCTATGCTTACTTTATAGGTTTTCACTTTGAATACCTCCTTGATTTCTCTGTGCCCCTCATGGCTTGGTGATCAAGTTGAGCTACGAGATCGAACACTCTACTCTTCTAGTGGCGCTCTTTCTTGAGTAACAAATCTGGACTCCCCCCTCTCGAGTTCTTCTGACGATTTTCATGGTACGGTGACTCAAGTTGAGCTTCGAGATTAATGACTCTACACTTCGAGTCGCTCTTTTTTTTCGAATATTCGATCTGGTCTCCCCTCTCGGGTCTTCCAACGACTTTGGTAGCTTGAAATCTGACTTAAATAGCAAAATCAATTATACCCTGACGATGTTTTTCATGACATGTTTCCACCGTGATCGAGTTACCTTGAGCCATTCCTTGATCTGAAAGGACTTTAAATAGGATGAAACATAGGCTTAGGCTAGGGTTGTGAAAGGATGTAAGAAAGGCTGAGTCTGGATTTATTGATGGGTAGATTGGACATGGGGTTTGTCTGTTTTTATTTCGAAAATATGATCTATGTCTCCACCCATCGTCACACGACTTGTTTAGGTAAGAGATTTGGGTCGAGCATAAGATCAGACATTCGAGGTTTTTGACTTTTTGATTTTTTTTGTTTTTTTTTAGCCGTTCACAGTTTATCCTCATGCGGGCCAGGAGTATGCTTTGGTATTTTTGTTTTGACTTTTGGTGATTTTTTTTTTTTTTTTAGTTTTTTTTTGTGGTGACTTGCCCCGGTCTTGGGTTAAGAAATGAATGTGATGGCTCAAAAGGGTTAACTAAGGGTAGATAGTTGTTCAGGTAGTGGAAAGATGGCCTCTCTTCATTTCAAAGGATGACTTCAGGCGTAATATTTTTTAACGGTGTCAGCATTGATCGGTTGCGGAAAGACTTCCCCGTCCATCTCTGTGAGAATCAGCGCTCCTCCGGACAGTACCTTTTGGACGACGAATGGCCCTTCGTAATTTGGACGAAACTTTCCTCTCGCATCTTCCCGTATTGACAAGATCTTCTTCAGAACTAAGTCTCCGGGTACAAACTCTCGAGGTCGAACCTTCTTGTTATAAGCACGTGCTATTCTTCGTTGATACGTTTGGCCATGACAAATTGCTGAAAGACGTCTCTTCTATTAAGTTCAACTGATCAAATCGAGCTTGAACCCATTCTGCCTCATCTAATTCAACTTCTTTTAATATTCGGAGGGAGGGAATCTCAACCTCAACGGGCAAGACTGCTTCCATTCCATAGACTAGTGAATAAGGCGTTGCCCCAATCGAAGTTCGGATTGATGTTCGATAAGCATGTAGAGCAAATGGTAACATTTCGTGCCAATCTTTGTAAGTAACGGCCATTTTCTCAATGATCTTCTTGATGTTTTTGTTGGCGACTTCAACTGCTCCATTCATCTTTGGTCTGTAAATGACTGAGTTGTGATGGGTGATCTGAAAATCCTTGCACATCTTAGACATATCTTTGTTCTTGAGATTTTTAGCGTTATCGGTTACTATCCCGCTTGGGAGGCCATACCGACATATGATGTTGTTCTTCACAAACTTCAAGACATTGCCCCTCGTAACATTGGCATAAGATGCCGCTTCTACCCATTTCGTAAAATAGTCGATGGCGACTAGGATGAAGCGATGCCCAATGGAAGCTTGAGGATTGATCTGTCCGATGACATCCATGCCCCAGAGTGAGAAGGGCCAAGGAGAAGTCATATTGTGCAATTCTGAAGGTGGTGCATTGATTTTGTTGGCGTAGATTTGACACAAGTGACATTTTCGAACATGTTGATATCCGTCGCTCTCCATAGTCATCCAGTAGTAACCCATTCTCATAATCTTCTTTGCGAGCATATGTCCATTCATGTGAGGTCCACAGACTCCTCCATGCACAGTCTCGATTAAGCGTTGAGCTTCTGTCTGTGTTACACACCTGAGGAGGACCTCGTGATGCGATTTTTTGTACAAGACTCCGCTACTCAAGAAGAACCGTCCTGCCAATCTCTGAATAGTCTTTCGATCCGTCGTTGTGGTATCGGGTGGGAAAGTTCGATCCTCTAAGAATGCCTTGATGTCTGCATACCATGGTTTTTCTTCAGGTTCTTCGATCTCCACAGGTAAGCAATACGCTGGCTCGTCTTGAATACCAATCTCAATAGGGTCGACTATGGTATCTTCAGAGATGCTGATCATTGAGGCTAGAGTAGCCAATGCATCTGCAAACTGGTTCTTAGCCCTCAGCATGTAAGTAAAGGAGATTCGGGTGAAGTTTGAACTTAGATCTTCGAGATACTCGTGATACGGAACCAGTCTCTGTTCTCGGGTCTTCCATTCTCCCGTTGTCTAGTAGACTACCAGACTTGAGTCTCCAAATACATCTATTTCATCCACTCCGAGGTCGATCGCTGCTTTCAACCCCACAATGCATGCTTCGTACTCGGCTTCATTGTTCGAACACTGAAACCTTAATCTGACTGCAATAGGGATATGCGTTCCGTCTGGCTTAACCAAGACTGCCCCAATTCCGTTTCCCTTTTGGTTTACTGCTCCATCGAAATACATTTTCCAACTAGATTCTTCATTGTCGCTCTCGGCTTCAGCAAACAAAATGGCTTCATCAGGAAAATTTGTCTTTAGCGGTTCATAGTCGGGCAGAGGGTGTTCCGCTAAGTGGTCAGCAATGACTTGTCCTTTGATGGCTTTTTGAGTGACATAGGTGATGTCGAACTCAGATAATAGTAGCTGCCATTTTGCAGTGCGTCCCGTTAATGCCGGCTTCTCGAAGAGGTACTTCAAGGGATCCATCCGAGCAATGAGCATAGTCGAGTAACTGAGCAAGTAGTGGCGTAGCCGTTGTGATGCCCAAACAAGGGCGCAGCATGATTTTTTGAAAGTCGAATAGTTCACCTCGTAACTTGTGAACTTCTTGCTAAGGTAATAGATGGCTCGCTCTTTTCGACCTGTTTCATCATGTTGCCCCAATACGCAGCCCATGGAGTTTTCTTGCACGGAAAGATACATCAGTAGAGGTCGACCCGATGTAGGAGGAACTAGAACAGGCGGATTAAGCAAGTATCTCTTAATCTTGTCGAAAGCTTCATGACAGTCTTCATTCCATTCTTTCGGCTCATTCTTTTTTAGTAGTTTGAATACTGGCTCACAGATCGGAGTTAGTTGCGCGATGAACCGACTAATGTACTGAATTCTCCCTAGGAATCCCCTGATCTCTTTTTTTGACTTGGGTGGCTCCATATTTATGATGTACTTCGTTTTAGCTGGATCGATTTCAATGCCTCTTCTACTGACAATGAACCCCAATAACTTCCCTGATGTTGCCCCAAATACACACTTTGCCGGATTAAGCCTTAAGCTGTACTTCCTTAATCGATCAAACAATTTCTTCAAGTTTACCAGATGATCCTCATCGAGGTTAGATTTGGCTATCATGTCGTCCACATATACCTCTATCTCCTTGTGAATCATGTCATGAAATAAGGCAGTCATGGCTCGTTGGTAAGTTGCCCCAGCGTTCTTGAGACCGAATGGCATGACCTTATAGTGAAAGGTACCCCAAGGTGTAATGAATGCAGTCTTCTCTTGATCTTCTTCTGCCATTTTTATTTGGTTGTAACCCAAGAATCCATCCATGAACGAGAACATACCGTGCCCTGCTGTATTATCGACCAGAGTGTCGATGTGCGGTAATGGAAAGTCATCTTTAGGACTGGCTTTATTCAGATCACGGTAGTCCACGCACATACGTACTTTTCCATCTTTCTTTGGTACAGGAACGACATTAGCGAGCCACTCAGGGTAAGTGGATACTGCGAGAAATCCTGCTTGGAACTGCTTCATTACTTCATCTTTGACCTTAAGTGTCCACTCTGGTTTCAGCCTTCGTAATTTCTGTTTGATCGGCTTGCTTCCCGCTTTGATTGGTAATTTGTGAACGACTAGATCTGTGTCTAAACCAGGCATGTCTTGGTAGGACCATGCGAAGACATCTTGGTACTGCTGTAAGAACTTTGTCGTCTCCTCTTTCTGCTCAATTGTTAATAAGGCTCCGATTTTAACGATCCGTGGGTCATCTTCAGTGCCTAGGTTCACTGAGTTTGTATCCTCTATATTTGGCTGAACACCCTTCTCGTGACGTTCTATGAGTTCTTTGATTTCTCTTGGAGAATATTCAACCTCTTCCTCTAACTCTTCTTCAATCCCCATGAGATCAAAGTCGAGCTCGAGGTCAAAGTCGTATTCTTCTCTTTCATACTCTGTTCTGTCACAAGGCTCATTCAACTGAGAAAATTCTTTGAAAACCTTGGGTATTTTGAAGATTTCTGATTTTTTTGAATTTTTGAGAATATTTGATTTTTTTGAATTTTGGAGAGTTTTTGATTTTTTTGAGTTTTGAAAGATTTTTGATTTTTTTAGATTTTGAAAACTTTTTGATTTTTTGGATTTTGTGGACTATCTGTATTCCTGAAACACGATAAAGAAAAATCATGCAAATTCATTAGCAACGAAGGTGAGCCCCCAAAACAGTCTTGCTCCGAGGACGAGGGCTCATTATGGTCCTCGGGCAGATGAGATTTTGCTAATGACGTTTTTTTTTGGAGGCCGTAGGGATTCTGGACCCCATGGCGGCCTCGTAAGTGATTGGGTATTCCTCCCAATTCTTGAAAACTTGCCCTTCTTGTGCAGGGCGGATAGGTTGGGTGAATGACTCCCTTGACGGTTCAGATATGACCATCACTTCCGGATGACTGTCGTCAAGTCCGGGTGCTTGTAGGGTGGGTGAAATTATGACAGATTGGATTAATTGGTAAAGTTGTTTTAAGAAAATCCTGAATTTCGTTGAGGTTCGATTTTTTGTTAGCACGGAACTGGGGTTTGTCGGCACGGAGCCAGATATTGATTAGCACGAAACTGGGGTTTGTCAGCACGGAGCTGAAGGTTTATTGATGCGGAGTCGGAAGATTATCGGCACGGAGCCAAAGGTTTGTCAGCGCGGAGCTGGAGGTTTGTTAGCACGGAGCTGAAGGTTCATCAGCACGGAGCCGAAGGTTTGTCAGTACGGAGCTGAAGGTTTATCGGTACGGAACTGAAGGTTCATCAGCACGGAGCCGAAGGTTTATTGGCACGGAGCCAAAGGTTCATCAGTACGGAGCTGGAGGTTTATCGGCACGGAGCCGAAGGTTCATCAGCACGGAGCTGGAGGTTTATCGGTACGGAACCGAAGGTTCATCAGCACGGAGCCGAAGGTTTATTGGCACGGAGCCAAAGGTTCATCAGCACGGAGCTGGAGGTTTATCGGCACGGAGCCGAAGGTTCATCAGCACGGAGCCGGAGGTTTGTTAGCACGGAGCTGGAGGTTTATCGGTACGGAACCGAAGGTTCATCAGCAAGGAGCCGGAGGTTTATCAGTACGGAGCTGGAGGTTCATCAGCACGGAGCCGGAGGTTTATAGGCAGGAGCCGAAGGTTCATCAGCACGGAGCCGGAGGTTTGTCAGCACGGAGCTGGAGGTTTATCGGCATGGAGCTGAAGGTTCATCAGCATGGAGTCGGAGGTTTGTCAGCACGGAGGTGGAGGTTCATCAGCATGGAGCCGGAGGTTTATAGGCACGGAGCCGGAGGTTCATCAGCACGGAGCCGGAGGTTTGTCAGCACGGAGCTGGAGGTTTATCGGCACGGAGTCGAAGGTTCATCAACACGGAGCCGGAGGTTTATTGGCACGGAATCGGAGGTTCATCAGCACGGAGCCGGAGGTTCATCAGCACGGAGCCGGAGGTTTATAGGCACGGAGCCGAAGGTTCATCAGCACGGAGCCGGAGGTTTGTCAGCACGGAGCTGGAGGTTTATCGGCACGGAGTCGAAGGTTCATCAACACTGAGCCGGAGGTTTATCGGCACGGAATCGGAGGTTCATCAGCACGGAGCCGGGGGTTTGTCAGCATGGATCTAAAAAGGCATTTTGTAAAGGTAGATTAATTGATAGCTCTGATTTGGGTTGGGTATGAGTTGTGGCCCTGACTCGAAATATACGTGGGCCATGGACCCATCTGAAAGTGGGTATAGGTCATGGATAAGAGTCATAGACCCAGTTAGAAGTAGATAAGGGTTGTGGACCCATTTTGAGGTGGGTATGGGTCATGGACCCGATTGGATACGGATATGGGTCATTGCCTCATTTGGATATGGACATGGGTCGTGGACCCAATTAGAAGGATATGGGTCGTGGACCCAGTTGGATATGGATGTGGGTCGTGAACCCAATTGGATATGGATATGGGTCGTGGACCCAATTGGAATTATATGGGTCGTGAACCCAATTTGATATGGATGTGGGTCGTGGACCCAATTGGATATGGATATGGGTCGTGGACTCAATTAGATATGGATATGGGTCGTTGACCCAATTGGAAGTGGATATGGGTCATGGACCCATTTGGATATGGTATGGGTCATGGACCCATCTAGAAGTGGATATGGGTTGTGGACCCAATTGGAAGTGGATATGGGTTGTGGACTCATTTGGATATGGTGTGGGTCGTGGACCCATTTAGAAGTGGATATGGGTCGTGGACCCAATTAGAAGTGGATACGGGTCGTGGACCCATTGGAAGTGGATACGGGTCGTGGACCCAATTGGAAATGGATATGGGTCGTGGACCCATTTGGATATGGTATGGGTTGTTGACCCAATTGGAAGTAGATATGGGTCATGGACCCATTTGGATATGGACATGGGTCGTGGATCCAATTGGAATGATATGGATCGTGGACCCAATTGGATATGGACATGGGTCATGGACCCAATTGGATATGGATGTGGGTCGTGGACCCAATTAGAAGGGTATGGGTCGTGGACCCAGTTGGATATGGATGTGGGTCGTGGACCCAATTGGATATGAATATGGGTCGTGGACCCAATTGGAATGATATGGGTCGTGGACCCAATTTGATATGGATGTGGGTCGTGGACCCAATTGGATATGGGTCGTGGACCCAATTGGAAGTGGATATGGGTCATGGACCCATTTGGAAGTGGATACGGGTCGTGGACCCAATTGGAAGTGGTATGGGTCGTGGACCCATCTAGAAGTGGATATGGGTTGTGGACCCATGTGAAAGTGGGTATGGGTCGTGGACCCAATTGAAAGTGGATATGGGTTGTAGACCCATTTTGGTGTGGATACGGGTCGCGGACCCAATTCAGAGTAGTTATGGGTAAGGTTGATAGTGTGTCACATTGGGTCCGGATCAACTTTGATAGGTAGAGTGGAGGCGAGCTCCATTTGGGTCAAACACAAAGTGGCTAGGGGTAGACCCTAAGTTTAACGAAGAAATGGTTTATTTAATCATTTTCAAGTCCTAAAACTTAAAAGAAAAATAAAGTCCAAGAGAAAAGTTGTCAAGACTGATGTAAGGAACAAAATGAGCAAAAAAAAATTTTTTTTTTTTTTTTTTGGGTCCGTTTTTAATGAACGGACCGAAGAGATTTTGTACTGGTCCGCTCTTTAAAAACGGACCAGAACCTTAATTTTTGCAAAAAAAAAAAATTTTTTTTTTTTTTTTTTTTTAATTTTTTTTTTGAGATTTTGAGGCACATAGCCTCTGTTTTTTGGCTTGGGGTACAATTTTTTTTTTTTTTATGATGCAAAGCATAAAAATATATAGAGATTTCCCCCTTTACCTAGGGGGACATGTAAGAAAATAAAGGAAAAAAAAACCTAAAATCTATACAACTTTGCCCCTTTGGACATTACAACCTTGCCTTCAAGGGCTAAAAAAGAACATTACAAGATACCCAAGGGTTGATACATCTTGACATTTGTGTCCTATGCCTCTAATCGTATTTTGATGCATGCGGCTATAGGTGGTTTGAGGTTACTCAATCTTCAAACCTCCATGCACATTGAAATGTACACTTCTTAGGTTGGTGATTGAGGTGGATGTTCTCCTCCCCGCCTCCCCAAATGAACGATTTAGGGGGCTTGAGAGTACCGGCATCCGGGGTTAGATTTTTAAAATAGGAGAAGGTGGTTTGTGCAATGAGATATGAATCGAATGTGCACAAGTGCATTACAAATGTGTATCAACCTTTACAACCTTGAACAAGTACAAACAAAATAAATATTACATGCATTCCCACAAAGAAGATAACATCATAAGCACAATAAAGTGAATCAACCAACAAATATGTTAGTAACAAAAATAAACTAAGAAATAAAGTTGAATATATATATTTTTTTTTGAAAGAAAATGGCCAAGTCAAATTGGTTTGGACCCACAAGTTCCCCAGCGGAGTCGCCAAGTTGTAGACATGAAATGTTCACAATGAACCTCAATACTACATTGTTTGGAGTCGCCACCATTCTTTTTTGGAAATGGGTGTGAATGGGCACCCGAATTGATTTTTTGAAAACCATTTTTTCCATGGCATTGTAGTGACTCTCATTTGTTGGAAAGGGCAAGGTCTACCTAAGATCTAGGTAAGGAGGTCCGATTAGAGGATGGGGAAGGTGTTAGGCACCCCATCCTCTCCACCAAAGGTGGTTACCTTGCTTGGCCATTTTATTTTGTAAAAAATTCAAGAAAACAAATATTAAAATGCATGAGAATGTATGGTAAGAGTGGTGTGTGCATTAAGTGGAATATTCCCTTAACAAAGGGTTTTTGATTTTTAACATGACATTAGGGGCATTCTATGGAAAAGAATGACCCATGTAGCCACATTAAATTTATGAATATGAATGTAGGTTTGAACTTTTAGAGAGACTCCATGATGGAGTTCCCTTAAGGCCACAACCATGATGCATGTATGCATGGCTAGAAACTTAGTGTTTCACCCCATCAAGAGGGTGACACATTTCTTCATCATTGCCATGCATAGGTGAGTGTGTGCATTGTGTACAATATGATGCATGAGATTGAGGTGAAAAGGGCTTCAACCCCCATCCTTTCGATCGAACTTAGTCCAATCTACCGGGGATGGGAGAGGGTATACATTACATCCTAAGGCTTTCTAAAAATAAAATAAAGAGAGGGTTAGAAGAAGAGAATGCAAACTTTGAAATAAGTAAACTACATCTTAAACCCTACCTTGTCCCTTGATGGTGAACTTGGACCTTGAAGAGTAGGCTTGAGAGATGAATGAGATGGTCAAGGTTGAGTTGAAGTTTAGAAGATGAGAGATGGTCAAGGGTTGAGTTGAAGTTTAGAAGATGAGAGAATGAGTAGGAATTTTTGTAGAGTTTTAGGTTGAGAGATGGGGGCTTTAGAGCATGCCTTGCTCATAGGAAATGAGGGTATTTATAGAGTTTTTGGAGAACTTTTGGGGATAAAGTGGTCCAACCCTAAAAATAAAGAACATGGACATGAGATTTAGGTTATTTCTTTTTGGATTTTTCATTTGTATGAGGGTAAAGATGACATTTGTGAAGAAACCCTAAAAGCATGCTTTGATCCTTGGTTTTTTGGTAAATAGAGGTGAGAGAACAAATGTACTTTTGGGAGGATGAATGGGGGAGTGACATGTGTAAAGGTGGAGTGGTAGGTAAAAAGTAGATCTTGGTTTATTTGTAAATAACTCATAAAGCAAGGGTGGAAGTGTAGTTTTGAAATGGACCAATGGGAAAAGAAAAACACATTTGGGAGGGTGAATAGGAGGATGACATGTGTAAAGGTGAAGTGGTAGGTGAAAAGTAGACTTTGGTTCATTTGTAAATAACTCATAAAGCAAGGGTAGAAGTATATTTTTGAAATGGACCAATGGGAGGACTCCATGTATGTACTTGAAGATTCCCACCTTTTGAGGGCATAATGGGAAGTTCTCTCACCTTTATAGATTATTACCAAAGACCAACTAACCTTTTTGGTTGGACTAAACTTTTTGAGAAGGGCATTCTTGAGTTTTCACAAAAGAAAGGTTGACTCTCCAATTAGATGATGCATTGGGTGTTGGAGGCTTATGAGGTATCAACATGTGTCATCTTGTGAAGGGGTAAGAGAATGGACTTGGTGTTGGGCTTGGGTATGGACTTGGTGTTGGGTTTGGATATGGACTTGGGTTTGGGCTTAGGATGGACTTGGTTTTGGGTTAAGGATGTGGACTTAGGTTTGGGCTTAGGATGGACTTGGTTTTGGGTTAGGACATGGACTTGGATTTGGGTTTGGGATATGGAATTGGATTTGGGTTTGGGTGATGGGCATAGGTTTAGGTGGATTAGGGACAAGGTATGGGCATGCGATGATATGAGATGATGCATGTATGCATGAAAATGATGCAAAATAGCAATGTGGGTCTGTCGAAGAACTTGAGTTCTAAATCGAAATTAATTCAAGAAAATTTAGATTTTCCTATGGGTTCGTGCAAATTGGGGTGTCTACATGAATGTTTGAGGATTCAAATGGTCAACACATTAACTCTAACGGTTAGTCAGATCAACGATTGAGATGAAAAAAAGCAATAGATATTAGAGTAAAATGAATCAAATAAATTTTAGGAAAAGTGGGCCTTTTATGTGAGGCTTAATCTGAGATTTGCATCCCCCCTGCGCACGCATCATATGCGCACACACAAACTAAGGTTTTCCGATAGATTAGCCCCAAACATAATAGGTTGCAGTCCCATGGTGCCTTGGGTCCCCATGTGCTTGCGAGGCCCACTCTCTTTCTCACTCACATCCAAATAAGAGAGAAAGGAGATCTTTTATTAATTGAACACTATTCTTGTATTTATTCGATGTAAAACTAAAGATTTGAAGAGATGTCTCTACAACTTTCACAAACAAGAAAGCTAAGAAATTTTTTGATTTTCAGCTTAAATAAAAAAGAACAAGTTTTTAGCTTATGTTTCATCAATTAAAGAAATATTTACACTCAATAGCTTATGTTTCAAATAACACTCAAGAGGTCTTGAGTTCAAAACTTGCCCCAACAAAACACATAAATAAAATACATGAATAAAACTATGAAATTTACAACAATCCCCCATAGATTCATAGTTAAAAGAGAAGGAAATGCTACTTGTACAAGATGAAATTTCAGATACCTAATGTCAATATCTTTTGGACTTAATCGACACTTAGTATAGATAGACAAAACTTATAGGGATTTGGTGTAATTAGGTTATTTAACCCTTTGCCTTTTAGTTTAAGTTAACTATCATATCATACATATCTTTCTTTTTTAAATCAATTAAATTATTACGATTTGACACTTTTAGGCCATGTGTCGAATCTTAATTCTTTCATGAATGCTTTAGAATATTCACTCATAGTTCTCATAGTAAGTAGTCTTACTCCCACATTCACATAAGTAAGTCCATCAAGTGTATTCTATGACTTAATATTACACACCACCTAAAAAGGCTATGGATTTTTTGTTTATCTTTAACTCGTCATAGATAAACACTAATTAACACCATAGGACAAGGACAAAGAGTTTGTTAACTATTTTTCACTCATGTTTTATCAATTAGTTTAGTGACTTGTATTACTTATTGAATCTATTTATTGGGATCTCCATTCATGTAGATTTGGTTCCCATTATAGACTAATTATTTACATAAGCTTTAGTCCCTTTTCCCTCGATGTTTTTCTCACTAACCTTCTAGTTAATGGTTTTGTTAACGAATCTACTAAGTTTCTTTCTGACCTCACAAAGTCAACAACAATCACTCTATCCTTCAATAATTGCCTGACCACATTATGTCTACGATGAATGTGTCTACTCTTACCATTATATATATGGTTCTTAGCCTTGGCTACAGCAGCTTGACTATCACAGTGAATAAATACTGATGGTATTGGTTTCTCATATCTATCAATATGTTTTTCAGTCCTTCAACATCAGTTCCAGCTAACTCTAATGCAATGGACTTTGATTCTATTATAAATTTAGCTATACATGTCTATTTGGATGATTTTCAAGAGACAACTTTTCCACCTAGTGTTAAAATATAACCATCAATAGACTTGGATTCATCAAATTTTGATATCTAATTCGCATCATTGTACCCTTCTAACACATTTGGACTTCTACTAAAATGTAAGGTTATCTAGCTCCTCTCAAATATCTGAGAACTCTCACTATTGTTATCTAGTGGTCTCTATTAAGATTACTAGTGAATCTACTTAACACCTCTATAATAAAAGCTATATCTAGATGAGTGTAGTTTATTAGATACATCAAACTTCTTATGATCCTAGCATATTTTGTTTGTGTCACACTATCACCTTTATTCTTTTTTAACTTCATATTCGGATTTAAAGAAGTCAAAACAAGAACACTTCCAAAGTACCCAAACTTCTTTAAAACTTTCTCTACATATTGATTTTGTGACAATACAATCATTCTCTTTCATTTGTTATTTTCATCCCTAGTATAACATTAACTTCTCCTAAATCCTTCATTGTAAATTTGGATTTTAGAAAAGATTTAGTATCCTCAACTATTTTCAAATTTGTTCCCAAAATCAACATATCATTTACGTACGAGCAAATGATTACACAAGTCTTGCCACTAAATTTGTTGTACACGTACTTATCACAATCATTGAAGATATATCCACTAAATTTTAGTATAAAATCAAAATTTTCATGCCATTGTTTAGGTGTGTGTTTTAATCTAAATAAAGACTTTACTAACTTACACACTTTGTTCTCTTGGGTAGAAATCACACACTTTTCAAGTTGTTATATATAATTTTTTTCTTTTAAATCACCATTTAAGAATGTCTTTTTGACATTCATTTGTTGAATATCTAATTTGTAAATTGAAGCTAAGGTGACTAATATTTTAACAGTAGCAATCCAAATAATTAGAGAGTATGTGTCAAAGTAATCTATCCCCTTATTTCTGTTTAAAACCTTTTGCAACCAACCTAACTTTAAATTTATCTATTGATCCATCAGATCTTAACTTCTTTTTAAATACCCATTTCCATCCAATAAGTTTGATACCTTTGGATAAATCCACTAATTCCCAAGTATAGTTTAACATAATTGATTCTAATTCATTATTAATTATTTTTTTTAGAAAAAAAATAACATCATGAGATGTCACCTCTTCTTGGTAAGATAACAGATCATCATCCACTAAGTAGGTATAAAAATCATGTCCTAGGTTAGTTTCTTTTCTAACTATTTTACTCCTTCCAGGTTCTATTTGTTCTACAACCTTAATAAGACCTCTAAGAAGACAATGAAAGGATGTAATTGTAGACACCCCATTTTTGCACTCACCTGATTAATCAACTCGTCAACCCGATCGCGACGATTCCCAATGATGGATGCTTTATTTGTTACTAGATATGTTTCAGAAATTCGGATGAGATATCTCAAACTAACAAAATTGTAGAAACCACCACGCTACGTTAGGAAAATATAACCCCCAAAAACATAGAAATCATTATTTTGCAAACAAAAAGAAGTTTTATGATAAAAATCACTAAAAATGACTAAATTACCAAAATACCCCTAACATCAAAACACCCTTAGAGCCCACATTACGCTTAGGAAAATCCTTTCGAACCCATAAAATAACAAATTGAATCAAATAAACCATTACCCAATTTTCACCAAATTTGACAAAATTACTAAAATGCCCTTCATAGGGTCCATGATTATTTCATACCAAAAATCCATAAATGACACAAACCCATAATCCAATTGAATTCCTTACGAAAAATTGATTCCAAAATGTCCCGGAACATCGAAAAACGACTTGAAACGCAAAAATTCTCTTCGGGGGCAAAACAGTAATTTTTCAATTAATAAAATTTTAATTAATGTAAAGTGAAACCTCAATAAAATTAAAAATCTGAACCAAGAAAATTAATCAATCAAGCCTTTAGAAAAAATTGTTGATAGTTGCCCACTTATTTAAGTGGAGCCCCCTTGATATTTATTAAAAGACCACTCCAGCTGGGGGTCCAATTAATTAAAGATATAATTAGGGGGTTCTCCACAAAATTTAAAAATATATTCTTTTATTGTACAAAAGATTAAAAAATCTAATTTAAAATACCAAGTCAATCTCATAAGACTTAAGTCAAAATCCTAATCTAAAGAAACCTAGTCAATCAAATAAGACTTAAGTCAAAACTCTAATTCACCTTATCTAAAAGAAGACCTAATCAAACCTTAATTCTTATAAAAAACTCTATAAATATAGAGCTTCTACAACCTAATTTCGTAGGTCAAAAGAAATCCTAGAAGAAGTAGGTCAAAAAGTCTCCCCAGCCTTCCCAAAATCCTAATTTTGAAGTCCTAACTCCCTACCTATCATCCAAACATCAGGTTTTACTCAAAAAAACCCATAAACCTTCTAAAAAATACTCAGATCTAAAAAGAAGACACCTCAACTTAGAGATCTGAAGCAGATCTAATGACGGAGGGAAAACAAGGAAACTCATACAAGGACGCTCCCCCGCTAGTACTGAGGGAACAAATCGTGGCGATCATCATGGTATATATATATATATATATTATATATATATATATATATATATATATATATATATATATATATATATATATATATTTTTTTTTAGGCCTTTTAGCAATGTAATCTAGTTTTTGGGATATATAGAGACCGACGTTTGCTAGGCAGGGTTGGTACCTAACACCTTCAAATCTCGTAACATGATCCTTGGACTTGTTCTCTTTGTAGATTAGTGTTTTATCTGTTAGAGCCAATATTTGGTTCCTAGACCATAATAACTAGGTGACGACTCCCAAACCTCAAAAATCAAAAGCGGATTCGCACACCCCACGGATCAATGGCACTTTCAATGGCAACTCTATTGGGAATTATTGATGATCAAACTTGAAAAACCCCAAGTATGGGAGCATTGCTAAAACGACCTAGAATGTTTTTATTTTTAGTTGTTTGTTTATCTATTGTTTTTTATCATTCTTTTTTATCATGTGTTTGGACTTTGAATATTCAGCATTGGCATGTTATTTTCTGTGGTTCAATCAAGGGTCATTTGGAATGACCCTAGATAATTTAAGGAAGTTAGTTGAGGATGGAGTAGTGCTCGTCGAATCGTGAAGTTTTTTTTTAGGTGTATGATTTGTCCTTTAATTAATAGTTTTTTTTTTTTAAATATAAAAAAAAAATTTAGGCGTGTTTAATCTATCCTCGGACAGTATGTTTTTCAAAAACAAAAAAAAATCTTTTCATGTTTAGGAATGTAATTTGTTTTTTCTAATAGTATTTTCGTTAAATATATATATATTTTCTTTAGATGTGTTCAGTTTTTTTTATTTTTATATACAAGTTGTACTGTTCGTTGACAACAAGCAAAAAAAAAGGAAGATTTGTTTTAAGAGGCACTGTTATCGTTTTAAATCAATTTTAGGGATGGTGTGCCCCTAGTAGAAACTCATTTTTAAGTGTCAAACCCTTAATGTTTTTAGATTGATGGGTGGTGTGCCGTTAGTAGAAGTGTTTTTTTTTTCTATTTTCTATATTCTTCTCACAAGAGAAAGAAGAGTACAACAAGAAGGGGATGTCCCTCTCACCTCTCTCTCTCTCTCTCTCTCTCTCTCTCTGTGATGGAGCCTCTCGACATATCCAAGGCTCCTCTTTTTTAGGGAACCTCACCCACCAATTGAATTTCACATATTTTTGTTAAAAAAAAGAGCCCATTTCAAACGTTATCGATCTTTAATTCCAATTCAAAAACTTAGATCAAAGATCTTGGATGTGTGCTCAAGAGATTCAATGTTATTGGATTCGGATTAGGTATCTCAAACTAACAAAACTGTAGAAACCACGCTACGCTAGGAAAATATGAGTCCAAAAACATAGAAATCATCATTTTTCATATAAAAAGAAGCTTTACGGTAAAAATTACTAAAAAATGACTAAATTACCAAAATACTCCTAATCTCAAAACATCCCTAGAGTCTACAATACGCTTAGGAAAACCTTTTCAAACACATTAAATAACAAATCGAAATCAAATAAACCATTTCGCCAATTTTCACAAAATTTGATAAAATTACGAAAATGCCCCTCATAAAATTCACGATCATTTCGCACAAAATTTTTATAAATGACACTAACTAATATTTCCATTGAATTCCTTCTAAAAAATTGATTCTAAAACATCTTGGAACATTGAAAAATGACTTAAAACACAAAAAGTCTTCTCCGAGGGCAAAATGATAATTTTACAATTTTAATAATTAAAATTTTTAAAATTAATAATTAAAATTTTCAAAATTAATAATTAAAATATTAATTAATGTAAAGTAAAATTCTAATTAAAATTCTAGTCAATCAAGTGAGACTTAAATCAAAATCCTAATCAATTTAATAAGACCAAAGTCAAAACCCTAATAAAATTATAATTAAACTCTAAAACTATCTAAAAGAAACCTAATTAAACTCTAAAACTATCTAAAACAATTCTAATTAAACTATAAAACTATCTAATGTAATTATAATTAAATACTAACTCTATTTAAAATAATTCTAATTAAACACTAACTCTATTTAAAATAAGTATAATTAAACACTAACTCTATCTAAAAAGCACTTAAAAAAATCTATAAATAAGGGTCCCTACAACCTATTTTAGTATGAAAAAATAAACCCTAAGAAAAGTAGGTCGAAAAACTTCCCTAGCCTCCCACAAACATTAATTTTGAAGCCCTAACTCTTTACCTAACATCCATACCCCAATTTTAGCTCAAAAAACACCTAGAAATCCTTCAAAATCACCAAGAAATCTATAAAAAAATCAGAAAAATTCAGATCTAATAAGGAGGTACTTCGCCTTGGAGGATTGAAGCGAATTAGGTGACAGAACGAAGCGAGGAGTGTTGTACGAGGAACTGTTTTATCATATCTGAGGGAACAAAACCGTTGCATTCGTAAAGGTAAATATTATTATTATTTTTTATTATTTAGATCTTTTTAGCAAAGTAGTTTTATTTGAAAATTAGTAGAGACCGACGTTTGTCAGGCGGGGTTGGTGCCTAACACCTTCCAACCCCATAATGTGATCCCCGGACTCAATATTTTTTTTTTAGTAGATTAGTTGTTTTTATCTGTTTCAAGTCGATGCTCGGTTCCTAGACCGTAATAACTAGGTGGCGACTCCCAAACCTCAAAAATCAAGAGCAGATCCGCGCACTCCGCGGATCGAGGACGCTTTCAGTGGCGACTCCACTGGGGATTATTGAGGATCAGACTTGAAAAAATCCAAGTACGGGAAGCATTGCCAGAACGACCTAGTTTTTAGTTTATTTTTGGTTGTCTGTTTATCTGTTTTTTGTTTCTATTATTCTTTTTGGTTCAGTTATTGATCGTTTGTTTGACTTTTGAATATTTTGTCTTGGCACACTTTTTTTTATGATTCAATCAAGGGTCATTTGGAATGACCCTAAATAATTTGAGATGGTTTTATTGAGAATGGGATAGTAATTGTTGGATTATGAAGTTGGTTTTTTTTACTTTTATGTGCCGATCTGTCCGTAGACAGTATTTGAAAAAAACTTTATTTGTTTTTATTGGGAGTATCTATTAAATTTGGGCAATTTTAAGAAATTTTTTTTTGGGGGGCGTGTGCTGCTTTGTCCATTGACAGTAAAAAAAAACAAAAAAAAAGAGGATTTTGGGGTGCTGTTAGTAAATCCATCGTTTTAAATCGTGTTGGGGATGGTGTGCTGTTTGTCTTTTATTTATTTATTTATTTATTAAAAAAAATAGAAGAAAAAATTTCATAAAGTAATGTTCTGTTAAGAACAATAACATTCTTTTAAATGGTTGGTGTGTAAAAAAGAAAATTCTTTTTTCCTTTTTTTATCTTCTTCTCCAAAGAGAAAGAAGAGGCAGCAAGAAGAGAGGCGTCCATCTCTCTCTCTTTCTTTCTATATATATATATATATATTTCGAGATCTTCCTCCACCTCTGAACTAGCAGCCCCTTCAACCTTTCACCCAGATCTAAACTAATCTCCCAAATATTCGAATTTGTGATCAATTATTTAGAAAACGGTATCTAGAGATGGGGCTTCTTCTGCAATGGCTTCGATTGCTCAAATAGGTTACAGAACCATCCATGTTTTACCAGCTTCGACTTTGAATTCGAATTGAAGGTTCGGATTCGTCTTTTTAGCAAAAGTGAAGGAAAATTCTCATGAATGAACAAAATGGCTAAAAATTAGCCATCATGGCGTCTCGGATCATAGGTAGCAATGGTGTGTTGAGTCGATCGATCTCTTCTTTGTTGCATCATTGACTTCTCAATGTAACTCTCAATAGGTGGTGTTAATATCGCCGTGAACCGATTTTTTTTCAGGAACAAAGTCAAACCCAGAACCAATGTTGCTACTTTCAGATCTTCTGGAAGTGTTTCGATAGCTTCTTTCTTCAGCTGCAACAAAGTCGATTCCGCCGCCTGTTTTACCTAATGCTTCCTCACACATTTTTTACTCTCTTTATATAGAGATCTCAACGAAGGTTTCTTCTATTGCAACCTATCCATGGCAGAGTTCAGTCGATTTCACGGTTGTTCACTTTTTTAAATCTCAGGTTTAGTGTTTCCTAGCTTGGTTGCATCTCGAGGTCTATTGCGGGATCACATGATAACGAAGTTGATTGGCAACTGTTGAATCATTCAATGGGTTTTAAATAATGATGCTAATGGTTTTCAAATGTACATGTCTTTTTTTTCTTTTTTCTTTCTTCTTTTTTCAAATGAAAGTGAGAAATATAAAAAACAAAAAAATAAGAAAATCTGTGTGCTGGCAGCAACACAACAAATGTTTATTTTATAAAATATTTCATTTAACGAACTATGGATGGGGCTAGCCTAACTAACTTAGTAAGGCTTCTTTGTTAGTAAGAGTTGTTGAACTCATCGTGTGTCACTTGAAATCATCATCCAATGTCATAGGCCTATGGAAGCTGAAATTTCTAAAACTTTCAAAAGAAAATGTTCAAGAAAAATCATTGATTTTTATTTTGATTTGAGATTTTGTGATTGCCCATTTTCAAATCATTGGATCAAAGAAAAAGTGAAGTTTAGATCCAAACTTTTCTATTAAATCTAGAATTTTGTGACATTGGATTACCAACATGATGAACCAATGACCTAATGACCCTTAGTAAAATTTGAAACCTTATGAGTTGGTCACGCTAGCCTATGTTCTCAAAGGATTTGCCATGTATGTTTTTCAAAAAAAATGTGTTCATCACTCCTTACCTCAACAATTATCATTCTATCATCGATGCAATATTCGTTAAAGTCTTGATTTTGTTTGGATCGCCTAAAGTAACCCTTGATTGGACCATAGATAATAAATATGTGTGCCTATCTCAATGTTGAATCTAATCAATTATTCTGTGATTGATTTGCCATGATCTTAATCGATGATATGCATGTTTCAACTTTGAATTGTATATAATGGATGCTTGTGTGTATATTTTGTTTGATATTTGAAATCAAAGTTGTAATGATATGATCAGGCCCATGGGCCCCTGTGTTTGAAAAGGGCACACCCCACTTTATTTTGCATACACCACTGGCACGTTTATTGCTTTGCACTTTTGTATATCCCATATAGCCAACGTGGCACTAGTGCGTGGCCCGATCTCTTCGGAGATGCAACTTCATTCATGAAAATCACAACTCCAGTTACATACCTTAGGATATATAAAACTATGGCATTAGTATCGTTTGATCAGGTGACTCTGAAAGGTATATCGATGTACCCAAGCTGGAGCGACCTGAGCCATTGACCTATTGTAAACCGCACATCACATGTCCTGTTTGCCAAGGTAATACTAGTACGTGGTCTATCCCCTTGTGGGATGCCAAACCATTTATGAAAGCTACAACTCTTGTCTCGTACCCATAGGTATATCAAAGATAATATAAGTATATCAATTGCACTTCTTGGTCAAAACCAGTACCAAATCGAGATTCTGCTCCAATGTACTACAGTACTAGGAGGATAGACTACGTTTATTCTATAAAAGAGGTGATTTAAGAGTGTCCTTGCTCAAGCATCGCGCGCTACCTCTGATCTGGGGATTAAACTGGCTACTTTTGGCTTTAGAGAAGTGAGTTGAAATTTTAGATTATTACCTATACGGTATATCAAACCAAGTCACCACGTACCGTTTGATTGAGTACGCTCGAGAGGTATATAGGTGTACTTAGGCAAGGGCGGCTAGATAAAAATGCATCGCATGTAGTAAGCTTAGAGTCTAGAAACCTCCCTTGTAGGTCACGACTCGAACTTATCGTGGTACTCCCGGGTTGTTTATTGAATGGGACTTTGTGAATGATAAATGCATATGAATGATGAGATCAGAACGTATGGCTGTCCTCAAAGATTAAAGTTTTTGTTTCACTTGATTAAAATGGGTGCCCCGACCTGTAGACACCTCATTTTTGCATCCGCCTGATTAATCAAGTCGTCAACCTGATCGCAAAGGTTCCCAATGATGGATGTCTATTCCAATGCTTTATTTTGTTACTAGATATGTTTCAGAAATCCGGATGAGGTATCTCGAACTGACAAAACTTAGAAACCACACTACGCTAGGAAAATACGACCCCAGAAACATAGAAATCATCATCTTGCAAACCAAAAAGAAGCTTCACGATAAAAATCACTAAAAATGATTAAATTACCAAAATACCCCTAACCTCGAAACAACCTTAGAGCCTACATTACGCTTAGGAAAATCCGTTCAAACACATAAAACAACAAATCGAAACCAAGTAAACCACTTCGCCAATTTTCACAAAATTTGACAAAATTACGAAAATACTCCTCATAAAGTTCACGATCATTTCATACAAAAAACTTCATAAATGACAAAAACCAACATTCCCATTGAATTCCTTACGAAAAACTGATTCAAAACATCCTGGAACATTGAAAAACGACTTAAAACGTAAAAAATCCTCTCCGAGGGCAAAACGGTAATTTCACAATTTTCATAATTAAAAAATTGAAATTAATAAATAAAATATTAAATAATTAAAGTGAAACATCAATGAAATTAATTTAAAAGTTAAACCTAAAAAATCGATTAATTGGACTCTCAAGCAAAATTGTTGAGGGTTCGTGGGATATTTCTTTAAGGACCCCTCCATTTGGGGGTCCAAAGAATTAAAGATATAATAGAAGGGGGTTCTCCAAAAATTAAAAGTAAATCAAGCAAGACTGAAGTCAAGGTATTAAAGTCAATCAAGTGAAACTGAAGTCAAAATTAAAGTTAATCAAGCAAGACTGAAGTCAAGGTACTAATCGAGTCAATCTCATAAGACTAAAGTCAAAACCCTAAATCAAAACCCTAATCTAAACTAATCAAGTCAATCTCATAAGACTAAGGTCAAAACCCTAAATCCAAACTCTAATCTAACACTAATCAAGTCAATCTCATAAGACTAAAGTCAAAACCCTAAAACCCTAAAGACTAAGTCAAAACCCTAATTGAAACCCTAAAAGAAACCCTAATAAAATCCTAAATGCTTCTAAAAACTTTATAAATAGGAGCCTCCACACCCTATTTTCGTATCAAAGAAAAAATCCTAGAAAAAGTAGGTGAAGAAGCCTCCACAACCCCTCCAAAACCCTAATTTTGGAGCCCCAACTCCTTCCCTAACACCCCTACTCCTATTTTAGCCTAAAAAACACCCAAAAACCTCTCAAAAACATCCCAAAAATCCACCACAAATTCAAAGTCTCCAGATCCAAGAAGGAGACACCTTGCCTCGGAGATCAGAAATCAGATCCGAAGACAAAACGAAGCAAGGAGTACGGTACAAGGAACTGTTTTTCAGATCTGAGGGAATAATACTTTTGCAGATCGAAGGTAAGGTTTTTATTATTTTTAATCTAGGTTTTATCATTAGCGATGTAGTTATATTTGGAATAAGTAGAGACCGGTATTGGCCGGGCGGGGTTGGTGCCTAACACCTTCCAACCCCGTAACATGATCTCCGGATTCAGATTTCTATAGTAGATTAGTTCCTTTTTTATATCCATTTTAGAGTCAGTTTGGTTCCTAGACCACAATAACTAGGTGGCGACTCCCAAACCTCAAAGGTCAAAAGCGGATCCGCGCACCCCGCGGATCGAGGGCGCTTTCAGTGGCGACTCCACTGGGGACATTGAGGATCAGACTTGAAAAACCCCAAGTATGGGAGCATCGCTAAAATAATCTAGATTTTTTTTGTTTGTTCGTTCATTATTTGCATCTTTGTTTTTGTTTTTTTTGTTATTTTTGTTTCGTTCGATTATTGAGCATGCCATTTTTTACTTTAAATATTTGACCTCGGCATATTATTCTTGTAAATTAATCAAAGGTCATCTTAAGTGGTCCTAAATAACGAACGGTTTTGGAATGGTTAATTTTGTTGAAGATAATATAGTAATTGAGAGACTGTGACGTTCGATTTTTTACATGTGTAGATTTTTTATTTATTTTTATTTTTATTTTTTTTGTAGGGTGAATGCGATTGATTATAGGATAGTGTGTTGTTTTTGTAGTTTTCTTTATAAAACAATTTTTTTTTAAAAAAAGTATGTAATTAGTTTAAATAATTTGTTTTTTTTAGGAAAATAATGTTGACGGCAAGAAGGAAATCACAAAAAGAGTTTATTTTTTAAAAAAATTTTGTTTGGAGGATGTCAACAGCAATATGGGGGCTGATGTGTAGTAAAAAGAAATCCATTTCTTTTTAAAAAAAATTCAGTTTTTTTTGTGTTCTATTCACAGCAACCTTCAAATGGTGTGTGATAAATAAAATGATGTTGTTCTATTCACACACCATCTTCCCCAAATGAATTAAACGCAGGTTCAATGTTCCAACAGTGAGTTTTCCTTTGAATCTTGATTTTTTACATTTTGTTTCATCGTCCCCAACAAAGAAACCTTTTAAAAAAATCTGTCTCTCTGCATTTTGACTCATTTTGTTCAAAGAAACGACTCTACCCGATTGGTTTTTAAGAACGAGTTCAGCGTCCTCAATGGTGATTGATTTTGCAAATTTGTTTTTTGTTACATCTTATTTCATCGCACCCAATAAAGAGACCTTTTTTAAAAAATCTGTATCTCTGCATTTTGACTCATTTTGTTCAAATAAACGACTCTATCCGATCGGTTTAGATCATATATGTAATCGATCTAAGGGTTGGATCATCGAAAAAGGCAGATTTTTTTTTTTTACAGAAAACTCATGGATTCTTCCTTCGTTATTGGGTTTTCAAAATGGAAGCAAGAAATTGTTTTCAACGAAGAGAGGAAGTGAAACTGTGGTTTATACAGAATTTTTCAATCTCAAGCTCGAACTTTAATGGGTCGTTAATGGCAGCGTTTCTATCAAACAATCCAGGTTTGAATCACAAGAGATCATTGATAAGATTTCTAAATCGATCAAACTGACCTCAACCAATCGGGGAGAGTCTAGATCAGTTTTGTAAAAAAAAAAAAAAAAAAAATGTGACATAGCTGCTGGAGAAGATGGTGTGAGGGTAATAGCTACATTTTACTAAGGGCACCCCCTTGTATTGAATATGATGGTCCTAACAATTGGCCTTTTGTTTTAATTTTTTTTTTAAATAGTTTTTTTTTTTGTTTTTGTTGTTGCTTTTTAATTTATCTATAATATATATATTATATATATATATATATATATTAAAAAAATAAAAAAAAGGAGAAAAAAAGGTGATTTCACGTGTTATGGGTAGATGAAAATCTAGCACATCTATTTTCATGTGATTTAAACATGTCAACGATTCTAATGTCACCTCAATTATAATGATTGTTTATTTATATGAAATTGGTTGGGGTGACGTTAGTAAAAAAATGATATGATAATTCATTTATGGATCAATTTTTAGGCCTTTGTTTTAAAAAAAAAATAAAAAAATAAAAAGAATAAAAAATGGGTTATTTGATTTTGGATCTCCATGCTAGTGATCATCCATTTATCTTCAATCCAATGTGCCTTAAAATTCGGAATTATTTTGGACCATCCAAAATGACTTTTGATTGAAATACATGAATAAATATTTCGGATTAAATGTTTGCTTTTAACATGGATATATGCTTAATATGTTTATTTTCAATCATGTGATTCGAATAGTGTTGATCTCGATTAAATATTCATGTGATTGGGATAGTGTTTTATTGCGATTAAATATTCATGTAATCCATTTTGTAATGATTGGTTTGATTGGATCCATGGGCCCACGTGTTTGAAAAAGGCCCCGGGCACACCCCACCCTGTTTTGCACACACCACATGCACGTTTACCGTTTTACTCACTTACACGTCCCATTTAGCCAACGTGGCACTAGTGCGTGGCCCGGTCTCTTTGGAGACGCGACGTCATTCATGAAACCCACAACTCCAGTAACGTACCTTAGGGTATATCAAACTGGGGGCATCAATACCATCTGATCAGGTGATTCTGAGAAGTATGTTGATGTACCCAGGCTGGAGCGACCTGAGCCTTTGACCTATTGTAAGCCACACAGTCACATGTCCCGATTGCCAACGTAGTACTAGTACGTGGTCGGTCCCCTCGTGGGATGCCAAAACCATTTATGAAAGCTACAACTCTTGACTCGTACCCGTAGGTATAAAAGGTAATCTAAGTATATCAATTGCACTTCTTGGTCAAAACCGGTGCCTAAGCAGATCTTGCCCCGCTGTACCCTACTGTACGAGGGGGATAGACTACGTCTATTCTAGACGAGAGGTATTTAAGTGGGCCCTTGCTCAGCATTGTGCGCCACCTCTCAACTGGAGATCAAACTGGCTGTTTTTGGCTTCAGAGAAGTGAATTGAGGTTTTAGATTATCACCTATACGGTATATCAAACCAAGTCACCACGTATCGAAAGGTATATCGGTGTGCTTGGGCAAGGGTGGCCAGATAAAAATGCATTGCACGTAGTAAGCTTAGAGTCTAGAAACCTTCCCAATAGGACACGACTCGAACTTATCGTGGGTGTTCCCGGGTTGTTTATTGAATGAATGCATGTGATTGAGTGATGTGAATGGTGTAGATCAGAGTGTATGATTGTCCTCAAGGATCACATGTTGTTTTTGAAAATTAAAATGGGTGCACCGACCCAATAAAGAATCCATTCTTTTACAATAATGACCCAGTCCATCCCGATCCAACAATCATGGTGGGCCGAGCCATTTAAATCGAAGATGGAAATCAAATTTTCAAATAATTTACAGGAAGAAAATCTTTTCTAGAAAAGATTGTTTTCAAAAAGAAGTGCTCTTTAGAAGAAATGTTTTCCAGAAAAAATATTTTCCAGAAAAGATTATTTTCCAAAAAGAAGTGTTCTTTAGAAGAAATGTTTTCCAAAAAAAAAAATATATATTTTCCAGAAAAATATCTTCCAGAAAATATTTTCCATAAGAACAAGATTTTCCAAAAGAAGATAAAAAACTGATATTTTTACATGGACCTTGGAAAAGTACTAAAATACCCTTTTGTGTCAAACCAGGATGCTTGTCGCAGGCGATAATCCAATCGAACAGTTAGTCAAAACGACCGTTGTAGGGATGCACCCTGTAGAGAAGATCAATTTTGGGAGATTCATGTTGAGGAGTGCTCTTTACTTCCATGAGTTTGAGATAGACTGGAACCTCCTACATGCTATGGTTAAGCGATGGAACCCCCACCTTCATATATTCCATATGGGGTATATGCATTTGTGCCCCACTCACGAGGATTATTGCGGCATCATGAGGATATCCACTTCAGGACCTCTAGTCAGGCCCTCATTGAAGACCGGATATTCTGGTGAACTCGCCACAGGACTAAACATTTCCAAGGAAGAAGCCAAAGTCTTAGTCAATGACGGGAGATTGAACTTAGTACCCCTACTGGGCCCGTATCGCTCTCGCAGTCACCCTATCGATGTAAAACCCGAAGCCTGGCGAGCTACTAGAGATTATCGATTGTGCCTAGGAATCCTAGCCCAATACATGCTGACCTCCAATAGTGATGGCCAAACTATCCCTGAGTCCTTCATAGATATAGCCTCACAACTCTCAAGGAAAGCCAACCCAGTACCTCTCATCCTAGCTGAAACCTTCTCAGGGTTAGATGCCATAAAAAATGGTGAGCGGGAAAGCTTCAAGGGAAGCCCCTACCTACTCTATATGTGGCTTTGTGATCGTCTCAAAATCATAGAGGTTCCCTCAAACCTCGAATATGGCCCAGAACATTTTTCCAAGAGAAACCTATTAGTGCGTCACAATTCAGTCAAAGCTTGGAGCAAATGGTTAGACTCTCGCCTCGCCTGTCATTTTGATTTTAGGTGCCCTTGGTGGATGACTGATCCCCCTGTTCTAGGAACCAAAGGATCATACTATGTCCGTCTGATTGGTTTAGAAGAAACATCTTTCTACCATCCTAATCTAATCCCAGAACAGTACGATGTACCTACAGAGTTATCCTTACCTCAGCACAAAGCTTTTTTTCCCCCCGAGCCTCTGACTGAAAAGTTAGTACACCTTATTGAGAAAGCTTGGAACAAGCACACCTTAGGGTATCCAGACGGACCAGCAGAATTCAAAGAGCCAGTTGTTAGAGCCAAGAGGGTCAAGCCTAACAGCAATCCTGATGACCGTCAAGACAAAGCCAAGCGTCCATGTAAAAATAGTTCAAGTTAAATTTGTTGAAAGATGTTTTTAATGAGAACATTTATTTGTCAATCATTTTCAATAAAGTTATTTTTCTTTCAAATGAATATTGATTTCTTCTTTGAATGTTCATTATGTGAATGGATTAATTAATGGATTGGTGCACAAACCTCAATGAAATGATTCCTTAAAATGTTGTCAAGAGGGTAATACTGAAATTGACTAAATTTACCTTTGATGGGGTCATATATGATTATCATTGCGCCCAAACTCAAGCGTCCACCTCCTAGTTGGAGTCGTAAGTCCAGTCGGTTAGAACGAGCTACGGTACCAAGTCAACAAGCAGAGATGGCTTCAGAATCTGAACTGACAGAGATCCGTAAGATCTTGGCAGCCTTTGCCAATGATATCACCAGTATAAAGGGCAAAGTGGAAGTGCTAGAACAGACCTCGGAATCAACAGGCAATCTCCTAAATGATCCAAAAGGAAAGAAAGTAGAAGAGAGACGTCCACATGAAGTCTTCGAACTCGACGGAGATGAAGAATATGTCAATGAAAATCCGATGTTAGTTAACAGAATGTCTCAGTTAGAGTCGGCTATGAAAAGTATAAAAGGCATCGATGAAATTGCAGCAGGTATTGAAGCTCTGAACCTCATCCCTAGAATTCATCTGCCCGAGAAGTTCGTGATGCCAGAAATGGACAAGTTTAGTGGTATAGGGTGTGCAAAAACACATCTTAAGGTTTATGTTACTAACATGCGAACTATGGGGCTCAGTGACGAACATATGACATTGTTGTTTCAGAGGACTTTATCAGGGTCAGCATTACGTTGGCTAATGTCTCAAGATCCAGTTACTGTGGGCACCTGGGAGAACATGTCAAAGGCCTTCTGGCATCAGTATAAGTACAGTACCGAGATTGAGACTTCAAGAAGAGATTTGGAGGCGACTAAGCAGAGAAATGGGGAGACATTTACCGATTTCATTGGTCGTTGGAGGGCCAAGGCTGCCCAAATGTGGGATAGACCGTCAGAGAAAGAACAAGTATCGATTATCCTAAAGAACCTCTCGCAAGGATATGATCAACACTTAGTGGCCCAATATCTCCCTACTTTCGAGTCATTGTTACAAGCTGGAAGCCAACTCTAGGACGCATTTGCCTCTGGGATTCTTTCTAACCCCTCGGATAACAAGTTTAAGAAACCTTATGTTTCTAAACCTAGCACCAACCATGTCTACATAGCCAACACATCAGCTACCCCAGCTCAACCCCCAATCCGAACTAATAACCAAGCTCACCCAAGTCAACCTCGAACTCCACGTCAATTTACCAATTTAGGGATGACCCTTACTGTAGCTTTGCAAAAACTATTGAAAAAAGGATTGCTTACCCCGATTCAACCCCGGCCTTTACCAAATCCCTTGCCAGCCGGACACAATCCCAACTTATTCTGTGAATTTCATCAAAATCCTGGCCATCACACGGATCGATGTATTATCCCTACGTCATGCCATTCAAAACCTGATCGACAACAAAAAGGTCACAATCCCTAGCCCACCGAATGTCACCACTAATCCACTGCCTACCTATCAACCTCCACCAACTTTGAACATGATGTCTCATACACCATTACCATTCGATCCTGTCTCTCTTATCCATCCCATTCAAGTCAAACCACCAAGTTACCCCCTTGCCGGGATAGCCTTCACTGATGAGGTTTTCACTACAAATTACGAACCATTCGATTTAACCTCAGATGATACGTATTGTTTGTCCCCGCCTCGATACAGTAGCCCCACATTCACCAGTTACCTGTTGGCCCAGATGAACTTAAAAAGCCCGGTACCTTTAACATATAACAGATGAAGATCCATACGTGCTGTCTGAAGAAGATGAACCTTATCCTCTCTCCTGTGATGAAGTTAGACATATGACTCGAGGGGGAAGAGTTTTTAAGCCACAAGAACTTTGTGTTGATAATCCGGCAACCTTGGCAAGAAAAAAAGAGAAGATCCTATCAAAGAAAACATTGAAGAAGATAACTCCGTGATTAAGCAATTGAAGAAATCAGGAGCCAATATCTCGGTTTGGGGATTACTTATGGCTTCCACTGCCCATAGGGAGGCTGTTCTCAAAGCATTAAGTACAGCCCAAGTCTCCCTTGACACTTCTCCAGATCAGCTAGCCAACATAGTAGGGGCGACCTATGTGAAAAATATCTTGTCATTCTCGGACTCCGATCTCCCAAAGGAAGGAGCAAACCACACTAAGCCATTGCACATCACAGTTGACTGTAACGGGATGAGGGTACCTCTGGTATTGATCGATAATGGGAGTGCATTGAATGTTTGCCCTTTGAAGACCGCCACTTGCCTTGGGTTTAAAACTGAAGATCTCAATCCCACTAATCAAGGGGTTCGGGCCTATGATAACACTAAAAGGGACGTACTGGGAATTCTGCACATTCGATTGTCCACGGGCATAGCTGAATTTCTGGTAGAATTTCAAGTCATAGACATCCAGTCCTCTTTTAATCTGTTATTAGGAAGACCGTGGCTACACCAAATCAAAGCTATACCTTCCACGCTGCACCAGAAGGTCAAATTTATCAAGGATGGGCTAGTGATCACTCTCCATGGAGATGCTGAAATTGTAGGGATCATAAATAGTACTGAAGCTAAGGATGAGCCGCTGCTTGAGATTCAGCCAGAACAACAGGGAGTAGAGCTCAGTGGGTTCGAGTTCGAGAAAATATGCTCAGTCCAATGGGATCAAGCCATGAAAGAATATTTTCCAATGGAAAATACTTCTAACTGCAACATAGCCAATATATTCAAGAAAATGAGATTTTTCCCTGGTATGGGCTTAGGCCGCAAGCAGCAAGGTATAAAAGAGGCACCAGTGATTAAAGAGGTCATTGGCACATTTGGGCTAGGATATAAGCCTACTAATGAAGATTGGGCCCAGTACTGGAAGACAAAGCGAGACAAGGCAATTGCGAAAAGACAAAGACGCACCACGGATCTTATCAAAATGAAGCCTTATCGTAAGACCCTTAATGGCTATTTTGTGAAGGAAGGAGAAGATTTCCGTTACTGTGGGTTCCCCGAGCCATTCATCGACCATATCACAGGTATTCGTTTGCCGGGATTTGAGATCTTCTTTGGCATGGATTGGCCTGAAGATGAAGCAAGCACAGAAGCTGAAGAGAAGGAAATTGAAGACTGGCAGTTCAACATCGATTCCCTCAACATCGACCAGTTATTCATTGAAGATCACAGTGTCTTGGTGTTGTCAACTGAGAAGGGGATCCCAAATCCTCAGTCTACAATCAAACCCGCGGTAGGGTGTCTCTCTAGCTATCATGTAATTAGTCTTGTATTGCATGTCAAGACTGAGTCTATCAGTCCCCTTAGTCCTGTTCAGTCTGACATGCCAGATGAGTCATTTGTTTCTGTTGAGTCAAGTAAGTCCACTATCGCTGCTAAGTCAAGTTGGCAATGAGTCCTGTTACCCCATCTTCTTTTAATAAAATGAAAGAAATTCTTGATTACCCCGAGCGCAATAATAATTTAACTAATAATCTGACTTCGGAGGGAGAATCTTCTGATGAAGAACCTCCCCCTGAAATAATCAAATTACTTGAACAAGAAAATGAACGTCGGGCTCAACCTCCAATGGAGGAAGTAGAGGTTATCAATCTCGGAACAAAAGAAAATCCTCAAGAAATTCGGATTGGGATCACATTATCCCCTGATGAACGCAAAGGGATAGTAGAGTTGCTCAGAAAGTTCAAAGACGTGTTCGCGTGGTCTTATGAGGATATGCCGGGAATAAGCACAGACATTGTTCAACATCGGATTCCGTTATATCCAGATGCTCGACCCATTAAACAGAAACTTCGACGTATGAAGCCGGAATGGACTCTGAAAATAAAAGAAGAAGTTACGAAGCAGATTAACGCTGGATTCTTGGAAGTAGTATAATACCCTGAGTGGATTGCCAATGTCGTCCCGGTGCCGAAGAAGGATGGAAAAGTCAGGATGTGTGTGGACTTTAGAGATCTAAACAAAGCAAGTCCAAAGGATAGTTTTCCTTTACCACACATAGAAGTTCTAGTAGATAGTACGGCAGGGCACGCTTTATTGTCCTTCATGGATGGTTTTTCGGGGTACAATCAGATAAAAATGGATCCTCGGGATATGCAAAAGACGTCGTTTATCACACAATGGAGAACCTTTTGCTACAAGGTTATGTCTTTTGGTCTGAAAAATGCTGGAGCCACTTATCAAAGAGCAGCTACCACTCTACTACATGACATGATACACAAGGAAGTTGAAGTCTATGTAGACGATATGATAGTCAAGTCCAAAGAACGACTGGGGCATGTTGCTGCTTTAGAAAAATTTCTCACAAGGATTCAAAAGTACAAACTCCGTCTCAACCCGCAGAAATGTGTGTTTGGAGTAACTTCTGGAAAATTGTTGGGATTTGTGGTCAGTCAAAGAGGGATCGAAGTAGACCCTGTGAAGATTAAAGCTATCCAAGAGATGCCACCGCCAGAAACCGAAAAGCAAATTCGAGTTTTTTAGGCAGAATCCAGTATGTCAGCAGATTTATTGCTCAACTCACCAACGTCTGCGAACCTATTTTCAAGCTTCTCAAGAAGAATGAACCAACAGTTTGGAATGAGCAATGTCAAAAGGCCTTTGACCAAGTCAAGGAGTATCTCTTGAACCCACCTATTTTGGTTTCGCCCACACCGGGTGAACCACTTCTTCTTTATCTGACAGTCACAGAAGAAGCTATGGGATGCATGCTGGCACAGTATGACAAAGATACTCGTAAAGAAAGGGCTATCTACTACATCAGTAAGAAGATGTTAGAGTATGAACGAAAGTATTCAGCCCTGGAAAAAACTTGTTTGGCACTAGTATGGGCTACTCAGAGACTTCGACACTATATGCTATCCCATTCAATTATCTTGTTATCTCGGATGGATCCTCTCAAGTATCTTTTCGAGAAACCGGCACTGACAGGAAGAACTGCACGATGGTTATTGTTATTATCAGAGTTTGACATCACGCACGTTACACAGAAATCCATCAAAGGGAGAGCTGTAGCAGAATACTTGGCAGATCACCCAGTAGCAGAAGGATTAAGGCCTATTGATCAGTTCCCAGATGAGAATATCTTACATGTTGAAGAAGAGCCTCAGAACCAAACATGGCAGTTGTATTTCTATGGAGCCGCCAATCAGAATGGGTATGGAATAGGGGCAGTCCTTTTTTCTCCAGAAGGATGCCACATTCCGATCGCTATTAAGTTAGCTTTCTCTAATACCAATAACACAGTCGAATATGAGGCATGCATCGCTGGACTTGAAGCTGCTTTGAATCTGGGCATTACAGAAATCGAAGTTTTTGGAGATTCAGTCTTGGTCATACACCAGTCATTGGAAGAATGGAAGACTAGGGATGAAAAGCTGAAGCCTTATCATGGATATTTGTTAAACTTAGTGAGTAAGTTTGAAGCTATTCTGTTTCAACACGTGTCAAGGGAAGATGATAGATTTGCTGACTCGTTAGCCACTCTATCTTCAATGATCCATTTGCCCCCTGGCATGGAATTGAGGCCGATCACTATTGAAGTCAAAGACAAACCTGCATATTGCTGTCAGATCGATATTGTTACTCGACTACCCGATGGAAAGCCGTGGTACACAGATATTACAAAGGTGTTGGAAAAACAAGAATTTCCAGAAGAAGCATCGAGAAAGGAACGGCAAACCCTTCTAAGATTAGCATCTCAATTCATCCTGTGCGTTGGAAGTTTGTACAAAAGGTCTTATGATGGGATTCATTTGTTGTGCGTTGATGAAGATCAAGCTGAACAGATAATGGTTGAACTACATTCAGGAGAATGCGGCCCTCACATGAGTGGGAAAATGTTAGCTAAGAAAATTATGAGACAAGGGTACTACTGGCCTACGATGGAAACAGATTGTCATCACATGGTCAAGACCTGCCACAAATGCCAAATACATGCAAATCTCATACATGTACCACCTTCTCGATTAGTTGGTCTAACTTCACCATGGCCATTCTCAGTTTGGGGAATCGACATTATTGGTAAAATATCGCCTAAAGCATCAAATGGGCATGAATACATTTTGGTTGCTATCGATTATTTTACTAAGTGGGTCGAAGCTGCCTCTTATGCTATTCTCACTGCGTCTCGAGTTGCAAAATTTATCCAAACGAACATCATCAGCCGATACGGGGTACCTTCAGAACTGATTTCTGATAACGGGTCACATTTCAAAGCTGAGGTTATTACTTCGTATTCAAAGTTCAAAATCTCACACCACAAATCATCTCCTTACCGCCCTCAGACTAATGGAGCAGTCGAAGCAGCTAATAAGAATCTTAAGACTATCATTAGGAAAATGTGTCAATCACATCGAGATTGGTCTGAAAAATTGCCATTTGCACTATGGGCATATCGAACTTCAATTCGATCCTCTACTGGAGCTACTCCCTACTCTTAGTGTATGGCATGGAAGCAGTCTTGCCAGTTGAAATGGAAATTCCATCTCTGAGGGTCTTGTTGGAAAGTCAGTTGTCAGAAACAGATTGGGTTCGCCAGCGGTATGAAGAATTGAATTTGATTGAAGAAAAACGACTGAGAGCTTTGTATCACGTGCAAGCTTATCAAAGAAGAGTTGCCCGTGCATTTGATAAAAAGATCAAGGTTTGTCACTTACAAGTCGGGGATTTAGTACTCAAAGAGAATCGGGCACCTATCTTTGACCCTAGAGGGAAGTTCAAACCAAATTGGGGAGGTCCGTACATCATCAAGGAGATACTACCAGGAAAAGCTGTCAGGCTTCAAGATAATGATGGAATCGAGTTACCAGAACCAACCAACCTTGACCAAATCAAACGGTACTATATTTAAGGAGGCCATTTTTGGCCGAATCAATTTTCCTATTACCTAATTCTTTATCTTCTTTCTCAACCCCTTTGCAGCTTGTTCAAAAAGAGAAAAATTGTGCCTTTTATTCCTTAGCCTGATCACCTAACCTAGGGGAGGGAAAAATCCGAACTACGTTTTGGTCTGATCCCAAAAATTTGGGGTACGTAGGCAACCTGAGAAGTTACTTCAGGCCCGACCACACCAAAATAAAAAATAGATTCCCCGATAAAGAAAAAATCTAAAAAGAAAAAAATTCAAAAGAATGGGGAAGAAAGTTCAAGAAAAAGTTTAAATGAAATGCCACACAAGGGGCATTTGGGTTTTTGAGCCTCAAAATCCCTTTCATTTTATGCCTAGTCCCAAGCCTACCTATAAAAGTCCTCCTAAGTACCATGTGAAAAAGTCAAGGAGGGTAGTAGAACATGATCAGACAGTGATTCTAGAAGGTCAGAGGAAAAGAAAAAAGATAAAAAAAAATGATGAAGCCTGCTAAGTTGAAAACCCGAAAAGGGCGACTTAGGCAAAAATTAAGGCAAGCTCGCAAAGTTGAAAATCTGAAAGGACAACTTTGGCAACAATCAGAGCCAAGAAAAAAAAGAAAAAGCTCGCTAGATTGAAAACCTGAAAAGGCGATCTAGGCAAAAGTTAGAGCAAGCTCGATAGATTGAAAACCTGGAAGGCGATCTAGGCAAAAATTAGAGCAAAAAAAAAAAAAACAGAAGAAAATCCCAAGCTGAGAGCAGTTCGAGCCGAAACGTCAGAAATCCGAATAATCAAGTTCAATACTCAGCTTAAACCAGGCATAGATTCAGAAGCCACAAGTATCTTGTCTACGATCGATCTGAAAATTCTTACTTCCCCAAGTAAACCAATGGAGAGAAAGGTGAATTCTATGATGAGTCTCAAAAGGAAATATTTTGTTCTCTTGAGCCTGACTCAAAATCTTTAATAAAATTAATCAAAATTAAAAGTTGAATCTTTATTGCGCTTGTGGTAATCAAATATTTCAAATCTTCATACCAGGGGCATTTTTCTTTTTCATCTAGATATGTAATTTCCTCCTTATACCAGGGGCATCTTCTTTATGATGTGTTCAATTATTTTCAATGCCATGTTTATTGTCAAACTAGGGACATTTTGTTTTTGAGCAATGTTAATCCTAAAATGAGAATTCCAAACTTAAGGTTACCCTCTTGATAGCAGTTTTTCAAAAAACTCTTGAGGTGCAAACTCAGATTTTAAATTTACAAAACTTTTTTAAAACCTTGAGGTTCAAACAAATGCATTCTGAATCTCACATAGGAGATAGGACATCCATTCTGTCCCAAATTTATTCATTCCCAGATTCAACCACTCTTCTCCAGACTCATTTTCAATCGTTTCTCTCCCAGATTTATTTCTTTGTTCTCAGTTTTACTCAGTCAGTTTCCGCCAAGGGTTATCTTGGATTTTGCTCAGTTGCCGCCAAGGGTTATCTATTTTGCTCAGATGCCGCCAAGGGTTATCTTGGACTTTGCTCAGATGCCGCCAAGGGTTATCTTGGATTTTGCTCAGATGCCGCCAAGGGTTATCTTGGACTTTGCTCAGTTTCCGCCAAGGGTTATCTTGGATTTTGCTCAGATGCCGCCAAGGGTTATCTTGGACTTTGCTCAGTTTCCGCCAAGGGTTATCTTGGATTTTGCTCAGCCAGTTGCCGCCGAGGGTTTGCTCGGATTATGCTCAGCCAGTTGCCGCCGAGGGTTATCTCGGATTTTGCTCAGTTGCCGCCAAGGGTTATCTTGGATTTTGCTCAGCCAGTTGCTGTCGAGGGTTTGCTCGGATTATGCTCAGCCAGTTGCCGCCGAGGGTTTGCTCGGATTTTGCTCAGCCAGATGCCACCGAGGGTTTGCTCGGATTATGCTCCGCCAGTTGCCGCCGAGGGTTATCTCGGATTTTGCTCAGTTGCCGCCAAGGGTTATCTTGGATTTTGCTCAGCCAGTTGCCGCCGAGGGTTTGCTCGGATTATGCTCAGCCAGATGCCACCGAGGGTTTGTTCGAATTATGCTCAGCTAGTTGTCGCCGAGGGTTATCTCGGATTTTGCTCAGTTGCCGCCAAGGGTTATCTTGGATTTGTGCCAGCCAGTTGCCGCCGAGGGTTTGCTCGGAATATGCTAGCCAGTTGCTTGCCGAAGTTATCTCGGATTTTGCTCAGTTGCCGCCAAGGGTTATCTTGGATTTTGCTCAGCCAGTTGCCGCCGAGGGTTTGCTCGGATTATGCTCAGCCAGATGCCACCGAGGGTTTGCTCGGATTATGCTCAGCCAGTTGCCGCGAGGGTTATCTCGGATTTTGCTCAGCCAGATGCCACCGAGGGTTTGCTCGGATTATGCTCCGCCAGTCACCGCCAAGGGTTAACTTGGATTTTGCTCAGTTTCCGCCAAGGGTTATCTTGGATTTTGCTCAGTTACCGCCAAGGGTTATCTTGGATTTTACTCAGATGCCGCCAAGGGTTATCTTGGATTTTGCTCAAATGCCGCCAAGGGTTATCTTGGATTTTGCTCAGTTTCCACCAAGAGTTATCTTGGATTTTGCTCAGTTGCCGCCAAGGGTTATCTTGGACCTTGCTCGATTGCCGCCAAGGGTTTCTTGGATTTATGCTCAGTTTAAATTTACTTCATTTTGACTCATTTCCAACTCAAACTCTTTGAAATCTATCTCAGATTTTGAGCCCACACACTTGCACAGTTGTTATATCAGTCAAGGAGAATTTTTCAAAATTCAAGGATCTGACACTGCCAGTGAGAGCTCGCGCTCAAGGACCTGACATTTTTCTAGTTCGGGGAGAGTTTTATGCTCAATGATCCGAATACCCCGACGAATTGTTAAATCAGGCTGCAAAATGAACTGTCACTAGCTTTGGCATTCGGATATCGCACTAATCTACCAAGAGATTTGCTATCTAGTTTGCTTCAACCCTCTGCCAAAGAGGGACATCTGTAGACACCTCATTTTTGCATCCGCCTGATTAATCAAGTCGTCAACCTGATCGCAAAGGTTCCCAATGATGGATGTCTATTCCAATGCTTTATTTTGTTACCAGATATATTTCAGAAATCCGGATGAGGTATCTCGAACTGACAAAACTTAGAAATCACGCTACGCTAGGAAAATACGACCCTAGAAACATAGAAATCATCATCTTGCAAACCAAAAAGAAGCTTCACGATAAAAATCACTAAAAATGATTAAATTACCAAAATACCCCTAACCTCGAAACAACCTTAGAGCCTACATTACGCTTAGGAAAATCCGTTCAAACACATAAAACAACAAATCGAAACCAAGTAAACCACTTCGCCAATTTTCACAAAATTTGACAAAATTACGAAAATACTCCTCATAAAGTTCACGATCATTTCATACAAAAAACTTCATAAATGACAAAAGCCAACATTCCCATTGAATTCCTTACGAAAAACTGATTCCAAAACATCCTGGAACATTGAAAAACGACTTAAAACGTAAACAATCCTCTCCGAGGGCAAAACGGTAATTTCACAATTTTCATAATTAAAAAATTTGAAATTAATTAATAAAACATTAAATAATTAAAGTGAAACATCAATGAAATTAATTTAAAAAGTTGAACCTAAAAAATCGATTAATTGGACTCTCAGGCAAAATTGTTGAGGGTTCGTGGGATATTTCTTTAAGGACCCCTCCATTTGGGGGTCCAAAGAATTAAAGATATAATAGAAGGGGGTTCTCCAAAAATAAAAGTAAATTAAGAAAGACTGAAGTCAAGGTATTAAAGTCAATCAAGTGAAACTGAAGTCAAAATTAAAGTCAATCAAGCAAGACTGAAGTCAAGGTACTAATCGAGTCAATCTCATAAGACTAAGGTCAAAACCCTAAATCAAAACCCTAATCTAAACTAATCAAGTCAATCTCATAAGACTAAGGTCAAAACCCTAAATCCAAACCCTAATCTAACACTAATCAAGTCAATCTCATAAGACTAAAGTCAAAACCCTAAAACCCTAAAGACTAAGTCAAAACCCTAATTGAAACCCTAAAAGAAACCCTAATAAAATCCTAAATGCTTCTAAAAACTTTATAAATAGGAGCCTCCACACCCTATTTTCGTATCAAAGAAAAAACCCTAGAAAAAGTAGGTGAAGAAGCCTCCACAACCCCTCCAAAACCCTAATTTTGGAGCCCCAACTCCTTCCCTAACACCCCTACTCCTATTTTAGCCTAAAAAACACCCAAAAACCTCTCAAAAACATCCCAAAAATCCACCACAAATTCAAAGCCTCCAGATCCAAGAAGGAGACACCTTGCCTCGGAGATCAGAAATCAGATCCGAAGACAAAACGAAGCAAGGAGTACGGTACAAGGAACTGTTTTTCAGATCTGAGGGAATAATACTTTTACAGATCGAAGGTAAGGTTTTTTTATTATTTTTTAATCTAGGTTTTATCATTAGCGATGTAGTTATATTTGGAATAAGTAGAGACCGGTATTGGCCGGGCGGGGTTGGTGCCTAACACCTTCCAACCCCGTAACATGATCTCCGGATTCAGATTTCTATAGTAGATTAGTTCCTTTTTTATATCCATTTTAGAGTCAGTTTGGTTCCTAGACTACAATAACTAGGTGGCGACTCCCAAACCTCAAAGGTCAAAAGCGGATCCGCGCACCCCGCGGATCGAGGGCGCTTTCACGACCCAATAAAGTGTCTATTTGTTGCAATAATTCATAATGACCCATTCCATCTCGAACCAATAATCATGATGGGCCAGGCCATTTAAATCAAAATGGAAATCAAATTCTTTTCTAAATTCGAGTTTCAACCCATTTTCGAAGAAGAAAAATGGTTTACAAAAGAAAAGTATTTTCCAAAAAAAATGTTTTCTAAAAGAAGTATTCTCTAGAAAAAAAAAATTTCCAAGAATAAGTGTTTTCTAGAAAATGTTTTCCATAAAAATAAGATTTTTCAAAAGAAAAAATAATTGATATTTTACATGGACCTTGGAAGTGTACTAAAATACCTTTTTGTGTCAAACCAGGATGTTAACCATAAGCAATAACCCGATCGACCAATTAGTCAAAACAACCGTCATAGGGATGTACCCTGTAGAGAAGATCAACTTTGGAAAATTCATGCTGAAATGTGCTCTCTACTTCCATGATTTGAAATAGACTGGAACCTGTTACGTGCTATGGCTAAGCGTTGGAACCCCTACCTTCACATATTCCATATAAGGCGTATGCACTTCTGCCCCACTCATGAGGATTTTTGTGGCGTTATGGGGATATCCACTTCAGGACCTCTAGTCAGGTCCTCATTGAAGATAGGATATTTTGGTGACCTTGCCACAAGATTGAACATTTCAAAAGAAGAAGCCAAGGCCATAGTCCATAATGGGAGATTGGACTTAGTACCTTTACTGGGCCTGTATCGCTCCCGCAGTCATCCCTTCAATGTAAAACCAAAAGCCTGGTGAGCCACTAGAGACTATCGATTGTGCCTAGGAATCCTAGCTCAATACATGCTGACCTCCAAAAGTGACGGTCAGACTGTCCCTGAGTGCTTCATAGATATAACATCCCAACTCTTAAGGAAATCCAACCCTGTACCTCTTATCCTAGCAGAAACTTTCTCGGCTCTAAATGCCATAAAGAATGGTGAGAGAAAAAGCGTTAAGGGAAGCCCACACCTATTCTATATGTGGTTGTGTGATCATCTCAAAATTGTAGAGGTCTCTTCAAACCTCGAATATGGGCCAGAACACTTTTTCAAAAGAAACCTGTTAGTGCGTCACAACTCAGTCAAGGCTTGGAGCAAATGGTTGGATTCTCGCCTTGCCCATCATATCGGTTTAAGGTGCCCTTGGTGGATGACTGATCCCCCTGTTCTAGGAATCAAAGGATCCTAGTATATTTGTTTGATCGGACTAGAAGAAACATCTTTCTACCAACCTGCATTGATCCCAGAGCAGTACGACGTACCCATAGAGTTATCTTTACCTCAACATAAAGTTTTCTTCCCTCCCGAGCCATTGATTGAAAAGTTAGTGCATCTCATTGAGAAGGCTTGGAACAAACACACCTTAGGGTATCCAGACGAACCAGTAGAATTCAAAAAGCCAGTTGTTAGAGCCAAAAGGATCAAGCCTGATAGCAATCCTAATGACCATCAAGACAAAGCCAAGCATCCATGTAAAAATAGTTTAAGTCAGATTTGTTGATAGATGAGAACGTTTCTTTGTCAATCATTTTCAATAAAGGTATGTTCCATTGAATAAATATTTATTTCTCTTTTGAATATTCATTGCGTGAATGGATTAATTAATGGATTGGTGCACAAACTTCAATAAAATGACTCATTAAAATGTTATCAAGGGGGTAATACTAAAATTGATTAAAATTATCTTTAATGGGGTGTCTAGGATTATCATTGCACCCAAATTCCCGCGTCCACCTTCTAGTTGGAGTCGTAAGTCCAGTTGGTTAGAACAAACAACAACACCTAGTCAACAGGCAACGATGGCTTCCGAATATGAGCTTACAAAGATCCGTAAGATTTTGGCAGCCTTTTCTAATGATATCAATAGTATAAGATGCAAAGTGGAAGTTCTAGAACAAATTTCAGAATCAACGGGCAATCTCCTTGATGATCCAAAAGGAAAAAGGGTAGAAGAAAATGCAACAAGACGTGCACATGAAGCCTTTGAACTTGATGGGGATGTAGAGCATTTCGATGAAATCCGGTGCAAGCCAACAGGATGTCTCAGTTAGAGTAAGCTATGAAGAGTATAAAGGGTATCGATGAAATTGCAGCAGGTATTGAAGCTCTGAATCGTATCTCTAGAATTAATTTGCCAGAAAATTTTGTAATGCCTGAAATGGACAAGTTTAGTGGGGTAGGTTGTGCAAAAATGCATTTCAAAGTGTATGTTACCAACATGCGCACTATGAGGCTCAGTGATGAACAAATAACATTGCTATTTCAGCGAACTCTATCTGGGTCAACTCTACGATGGTTGATGTCTCAAGATCCAACTATAATAGGTACATGGGAGAACATGTCAAAAGCTTTCTGGCATCAGTATAAATATAGTACAGAGATTGAAGTTCAAGGGATTTGGAATCAACTAAGTAGGAGGATGGGGAGACATTCACTGATTTCATTGGTCGTTGGAGGGCCAAGGCTGCCCAAATGTGGGATAGACCCTCGGAGAAGGAATAAGTAGCGATTATCCTAATGAACCTCTCACAAGGATATGCTCAGCACTTAGTGGCCCAATATCTCCCTACTTTTGAGTCCCTATTACAAGTTGGAAGTCAACTTGAGGATGTTTTTGCCTCTGAGGTTCTTTTTAACTCCTCAAACAACAGGTCCAAGAAACTTTTTGTTTCCAAATCCAGTACCAACCATGTCTACATAGCTAACACATCAGCTACCCCAGCTCAACCCCCAGCCCAGACTAATAACCAGGTTCACCCAAGTCAACCTCAAACTCCGTGTCAATTTACCAATCTAGTGATGAGTCACACTGTAGCTCTTCACAAATTGATGAAAAAGGACTTCTTACCCCTATCCAACCCCGACCTTTACCAAATCCCTTGCTAGCTGGACACAACTCTAACTTATTTTGTGAATTCCATCAAAACTCTGGTCATCACACTGATTGATGTATCACCTTGCGCCATGCCATTCAAAACCTTATTGACAACAAAAAGGTCACAATCTCTAGCCCAACATCACCAAATGTCACCACTAATCCATTACCTGCCTATCAACCTCCACCAACCCTGAACATGGTTTCCAACACCCAATTATCATTTGACCCTGTATCTCTCATCCACCTCATCCAAGTCAAACCACTCAGTTACCCCATCGTCGGAATAGTTTTTACCAACGAAGTCTTCACCATGAGCTACGAGTCCTTCGATCTAACCTCAGATGATACATACTGTTGGCTTCGCTATAGTAGCCCCGCATTCATTAGTTACCTGTTGGCTCAAATGAACCCAAAAAGCCCTGTCGTCTCTTTGGCAGATGAAGATCCATACTTATTAACTGAAGAATATGGGTCTTTCTCCCTCTCTTGCAATGAAGTTAGACATATGACCCGAGGGAGAAGATTCTTTAAGCCACCAGAACTACGTGTTGACAATCCTATAGTCTTGGTAAGAAAAAAAATAGATCCTATTAAAGAGAATATCGAAGAAGATGACTCCGTGATCAAGCAATTGAAGAAATCAGGGGCCAATATCTCAGTTTGGGCTTTACTCATGGCTTCCACTGCTCATAGAGAGGTCGTTCTCAAAGTATTAAATACAATTCAAGTTTTCCTCGATACTTCTCCAGATCAGCTGGCCAATATAGTAGTGTAGAAATCATAATTTTTCAGACAAAAAGAAGCTTCATGATAAAAGTCACTAAAAAATGACCAAATTACCAAAATATCCCTAACCTCAAAACATCCCTAAAGCCTACATTACGCTTAGAAAAATCCTTTCAAACATATAAAACAACAAATCGAAATCAAATAAATCATTTTGTCAATTTTCACAAAATTTGATAAAATTACGAAAATACCCCTCATAAAGTTCACGACCATTTCGCACAAAAAATTTCATAAATGACAAAAACCAATATTCTCATTAAATTTCTTATAAAAAATTGATTTCAAAACATCCTAGAACATTATAAAATGACTTAAAACGCAAAAAGTCCTTTCCGAGGGCAAAATGATAATTTTACAATTTTAATAATTGAAAATTCTAAAATTAATAATTAAAACATTAATTCATGTAAAGTGAAATGTTAATTAATATTCAAGTCAATCAAGTAAAACTTAAGTCAAAATCTTAAAATTCAAGTCAATCAAGTAAGATTTAAGTAAAAATCCTAAAGTCAAGTCAATGTAGACTTAACAGACTCCCTCAATATTGATCAGTTATTCATTGAAGACCACAATGTTCTAGTGTTGTCAGTTGAGAAGGGGATCCCAAATCCTCAGTCTATAATCAAACCTGTGGTCTGATTTCTTTATAATTATCATATAATTAGTCTTGTACTACATGTCAAGATTGGGTATGTCAGTCCTATTACTCCTGTTTAGTCTGACGTGTCTGATGAGTAATTTATTTTTGTTTAGTCAAGTAAGTTAGTTGTTTCTGTTGAGTCTATTATTTCTAGTAAGTCTGTTATTCTTACTGAGTCAAGTGAGTTTGTTAAGTCTGCAATGAGTCCTATTACCCCATCTCTTATTAATGAAATGAAAGAAATTTTTGATTACCTTAAGCGCCATAATAATTTAACTAATAATCTGACTTCGGAGGGAGAGTTTTCTAACGAAGAACCTCTCCCTGAAATAATCAAATTACTTGAACAAGAAAATGAATGTTGGGCTCAACTTCTAATGGAGGAAGTAGAGGTTATCAACCTCGAAACAAAAGAAAGTCCTCAAGAGATTTGGATTGGGATCACCTTATCTCCCGATGAACACAAGGGGATAGTAGACTTGCTCAAAATGTTCAAAGACGTGTTCACGTGGTCTTACGAGGATATGCTGGGAGTAAGCACATATATTGTTCAACATCAGATTCCATTATATCCTGATGCTCGACCAATTAAATAGAAACTACGACGTATGAAGTCGGAATGGACTCTAAAGATTAAAGAAGAAGTTACAAAGCAGATTAACGCCAGATTTTTGGAAGTAGTGGAATACCCTGAGTGGATTGCTAATGTTATCCCAGTACCTAAAAAGGATGGAAAAGTCAGAATGTGTGTGGATTTAGAGACCTAAACAAAGCGAGTCCAAAAGACAGTTTTCCTTTACCACACATAGATGTTCTAGTAGATAGTACGGCAGGGCATGCTTTATTGTCCTTCATGGATGATTTTTCAGGGTATAATCGGATTAAAATGGATCCTCGGGATATGCAAAAAATGTCCTTCATCACACAGTAGGGAACCTTTTGCTACAAGGTTATACCTTTTGGTTTGAAGAACGTTGGAGCCACCTATCAAAGAGCAGCCACGACTTTACTGCATGACATGATACACAAGAAAGTCGAAGTCTATGTAGATGATTTGATAGTCAAATCTAAGGAACGACTGGGGCACGTTGCTGCATTAGAAAAGTTTCTCACAAGGATTCAAAAGTACCAACTCCGTCTCAACCCGTAGAAATATGTATTTGGAGTAACTTCTGGAAAATTGTTAGGATTTATGGTCAGTCAAAGAGGGATCGAAGTAGACCCTGTGAAGATTAAAACCATCCAAGAAATGCCACTGCCTGAGACTGAGAAGTAGATTTGAGATTTTTTAGGCAGAATTCAGTATGTCAGCAGATTCATTGCTTAACTCGCAAAAATCTACGAACCTATTTTCAAGCTTTTCAAGAAGAATGAACCAACAGTTTGGAATGAACAATGTCAAAAGGCTTTCGACCAAGTCAAGGAATATCTCTTGAACCCGCCTATGTTGGTTCCACCTACACCGGGTGAACTACTTCTTCTTTATTTGTCAATCACAGAAGAAGTTATGGGATGCATGCTTGCACAGTATGACAAAGATAATCACAAAGAAATGGCTATCTACTACATCAGCGAAAAGATGTTAGAGTATGAACGAAAGTATTTAGCCCTCGAAAAAACTAGTTTGGCATTGATATGGACTACTCAGAGACTTCGACACTATATGTTATCTCATTCAGTTATCTTGTTATCTCGGATGGATCCTCTCAAATATCTCTTCGAGAAATTGACATTGACAGGGAGAACAGCACGATGGTTATTGTTGTTATTAGAATTTGACATCACACATGTTACGTAGAAATCTATCAAGGGGAGAGCCGTGGCAGAGTACTTTGCAGATCATCTAGTGGTAGAAGGAATAAGGCCTGTTGATCAGTTCCCAGATGAGAATATCTTGCATATTGAAGAAGAACCGCAGAACCAAACATGGTAGCTGTACTTTGATGGAGCCGCCAATCAGAATGGATATGGAATAGGGGCAGTCATGTTTTCTCCTGAAGGTTGCCACATTCCTATTGCTATTAAGTTAACCTTTTCTAACACCAATAATACAATAAAATATGAAGTGTGCATCGCTGGGCTTGAAGCTGTTTTGAATCTAGGCATTACAGAAATTAAAGTTTTCGGGGATTCAACCTTGGTCATACATCAGTCATTGGAAGAATGGAAAACTAGGGATGAAAATTTGAAGCTTTATCGTGAGTATCTGTTAAACTTAGTAAGTAAGTTTAAAGCTATCCTATTCCAGCACCTGTCAAGGGAAGATAATAGATTTGCTGACTCTTTAGTCACTCTCTCTTCAATGATCCATTTGCCCCTTGGCATAAAATTGAGGCCGATCACCATCAAACTCAAAGATAAACCTGCATATTGCCATCAGATTAACATTGCTACTCGACTATCTAATAGAAATCCATGGTATACAGATGTCAAAAGAGTGTTGGAAAAACAAGAATTCTTAGAAGAAGCATCGAGGAAGGAACGACAAACCCTACTAAGATTAGCATCTCAATTCATCTTGTGCGCAGGAAGTTTATACAAAAGGTCTTATAATGGGATTCATTTGTCATGTGTTGATGAAGATCAGGCTAAACAATAATGGTTGAACTACATTCAGGGGATTATGGTCCTCACATGAGTGGGAAAATGTTAGCCAGGAAAATTATGAGACAAGGGTATTACTATCCCACGATGAAAATAAATTATCATCACATGGTCATGACCTGTCACAAATGCCAAATACATACAAATCTCATACATGTGCCACCTTCTCAATTAGTTGATCTGACTTCATTGTGGCCATTCTCAGTTTGGAGAATTGACATTATTGGTAAAATATCACCTAAGGCATCAAACGGGTATGAATACATTTTAGTTGCTATGGATTATTTTACTAAGTGGGTCGAAACTACCTCTTATGCTGTCCTCACCGCATCTCGAGTTGCAAAATTTGTCCAAACAAATATCATCAGTCGATATAGGGTACCTTTAGAACTGATCTCTGATAATGGATCACACTTTAAAGCTGAAGTTATTACACTGTGTTCGAAGTTCAAAATCTCGCACCACAAATCATCTCCTTACCATCCTCAGACCAATGGAGCAGTTGAAGCAGTCAATAAGAATCTGAAGACAATCATCAGGAAAATGTGTCAATCACATCGAGATTGGTCAGGAAAACTGCCATTTGCACTATGGGCATATCGAACTTCAATTCGATCCTCTACGGGTGCTACTCCCTACTCCTTAGTATATGGCATGGAAGCGGTCTTGCCAGTCGAAATGGAAATCCCATCTCTTAGGGTATTGTTGGAAAGTCAGTTGTCAGAAGCGATTGGGTTCGTCAACAGTTTGAATAGTTTGATCGAAGAAAAATGACTAAGAGCTTTGTACCACATGCAGGCTTATCAAAGAAGAGTCGTCCGTGCGTTAGACAAAAAGATCAAGGCCCGTCACTTACAAGTCAGAGATTTGGTACTCAAAGAGAATCATGCACCTATCTTTGATCCTAGAGGGAAGTTCAAGTCAAATTGGGGAGGTCCGTTCATCATCAAGGAAATATTACGAAAAGCTGTCAAACTTCAAGACCATGATAGAATTGAATTATCAGAACCAACAAACCTTGACCAAATCAAACGGAACTACATTTAAGGAGATCATCTTTTGTCGAATCAATTCTCCTATTACCCAGTTCAATATATCTTTTATCAAGCCCTTTGCAGTATTTAAAAAAAAATATACCTTTTTCTTTCTTAGCCTGATCACCTAACCTAGGGGAGGGAAAAAATTCGAACTATGTTTTGGTCTAATCCCAAAATTCTGGTGTACGTAGACTACCTGAGAAGTTACTTAAAGCCCGAGCATATCAAAATAAAAAATATATATATAAATTTCCCTACAAAAAACAAATTCAAAATATTGTCAAAATAGGGAAGAAAGTTCAAAGGAAAAGAGAAAATTTAAGAGAAAATGCCACACAAGGGGCATTTGGGTTTTTGAGCCTTAGAATTCCTTTCTTTTTATACCTAGTCCTAAGCCTACCCATAAAATTCCTCCTAAGTACCGTGCGAAAAGTCAAAGAAGCAAATTATGATCAGGCAATAACTCTAGAAGCTCACAAGGAAAGAAAAAAATGGGGCATGTTAAGTTGAAAACCGAAAGGACGACTTAAGTAAAAATTAAGGCAAGCTCGCAAGGTTGAAAATCTGAAAGGAAGGTCTTGACAATAATTAAAAAAAATGGGGCTTACTAAGTTGAAAATCTGAAAGAGCGACTTAGGCAAAAATTACGATAAGCTCGCAAGGTTGAAAATCTGAAAGGACGACTTTGACAACAATCATAGCAAAGAAAAAAGAAAAAAAAGCTCGTTAGATTGAAAATCTAAAAATGCGATCTAGGCAAAAGTTAGAGCAACAAAGAAAAATAGAAAAAGATCTAAGGAGGTTTTAGCTGAAACATCAGAAGTCCGAATAATCAAGTTCAACACTTAGCTTAAACCAAGCAAAGACTTAGAAGCCACAAGTATCTTGTCTATGATTGATCTGAAATTTTTTGCTTCCCCAAGGGAATCAAAGGGGGAGAAGGGTGAATTCCATGATGAGTCTCAGAAGGAAATATTTTGCTTTCTTGAGCCTACTTAAAATCTTTAATATAAAAAGTTGAAATTAAAATTTGAATCTTTATTGCGCTTGTGGTAATCAAATATTTCAAACCTTCATATAAGGGGCATTTTCTTTCTTCTCTGATATGCAGTTTCCCCCTTATACTAGGGGCATGTTTTTGTTTTTTTACAAGATGTGTTCAATACAATGTTTCCTGTCAAACTAGGCACATTTTTGATTTCAAGCTTGATCAATGTTAATCCTAAAAGACAATGGGAACCCCAAATTTAAGGTTACCCTCTTGATAACATTTTTTTGAAAATCCCTAAGGTTAAAAAGAAGTTAAAATTCATAAAATTTTGAAAAATCTTGAGGTTCAAACAGAAGCGTTTCTGATCTCACATTTGTTTGTGTCCAGAGATTAACTCATTACCCTTAAACCTATAATAGGAGATAGGACATTTTTTCTTTCCCAGATTCATTCCTTCCTTCCCAGTTTTACTTAGCCAGATGCCGCCGAGGTTTTCTCGAAATTAAGCTCAGATGCCGTCGAGGGTTTCTCGGAATTATGCTCAGATGCCGTCGAGGGTTTTCTCGAAATTATGCTCAGATACCGCCGAGGGTTTCTCGGAATAATGCTTAGATGCCGTCGAGGGTTTCTTGGAATTATGCTCAGATACCGCCTAGGGTTTCTCAGAATTATGCTCAGATACCGCCGAGGATTTCTCAGAATTATTCTCAGATGCTGTCGAGGGTTTTCTCGGAATTATGCCCAAATACTGCCGAGGGTTTCTCGAAATTATGCTCAGATGTTGCCGAGGGTTTCTCAGAATTATGCTTAGATGCCGTCGAGGATTTCTCAAAATTATGCTCAGATGCCGCCAAGGGTTTTCTCCTAATTATGCTCAGATACCGCCGAGGGTTTCTCAGAATTATGTTCAGATGCCGTCGGGGGTTTCTCGAAATTATGCTCAGATACAACCGAGGGTTTCTCAAAATTATGCTCAGATACCGCCTAGGATTTTCTCAAAATTATGCTCAGATACCGTCGAGGGTTTCTCAGAATTATGCTCAGATGCTGCCGAGGGTTTCTCGAAATTATGTTCAGATGCCGCTGTAGACACCCCATTTTTGTACTTGCCTGATTAATCAACTCGTCAACCCGATCGCAACGGTTCCCAATGATGGATGATTATTCCAACGCTTTATTTTGTTACCAGATATGTTTCAAAAATCCGGATGAGGTATCTCGAACTGACAAAATTCTAGAAACCACGCTACGTTAGAAAAATATGACCCCAGAAACATAGAAATCATCATTTTGCAGACAAAAAGAAGTTTTACGATAAAAATCATTAAAAAATGATCAAATTATCAAAATACCCCTAACCTTAAAATATCCCTAGAGCTTACGTTACGCTTAGAAAAATCCTTTCGAACACATAAAACAACAAATCGAAACCAAATAAATCATTTAGCCAATTTTCACAAAATTTGATAAAATTACGAAAATGCCCCTCATAAAGTTCACGACCATTCCACACAAAAAATTTCATAAATGACACAAACTAATATTTCCATTGAATTCCTTACGAAAATCGATTCTAAAACATCCTATAGCATAAAAAACTGACTTAAAACACGAAAAGTCCTCTCCAAGGGTAAAATGGTAATTTCACAATTTTCATTATTAAAAATTTTAAAATTAATAAATAAAATATTAAATAATTAAAGTGAAACATTAGTAAAATTAATTTAAAAATTTAAACTAAAAAAATCGATCAATCAGGCTCTCAGGCAAAATTGTTGAGGGTTGCCAAGATATTTCTTTAAGGACCCCTCCATTTGGGGGTCCAAAGAATTAAAGATATAATAGAGGGGGGTTCTCCCAAAACTTAAAGTCAATCAAACAAGACTAAATTCAATCAAGTAAGAGTAAAGCCAAAATTAAAGTCAATTAAGTAAGACTGAAGTCAAGATATTAAAGTCAATCAAATAAGACTAAAAGTCAAAATCCTAATAGAGTTCTAATTAAATAATAATTATATTTAATAGAATTCTAACTAAAATACAACTCTACCTAAAACAATTCTAATTACAATACAACTCTACCTAAAATAATTTTAACTAAAATATAACTCTAACTAAAAGAATTATAATTAAACAATAATTCTATCTAAAGAAACCCTTTAAAAAATCTATAAATAGGGGTCCTCACACCCTATTTTCGTATCAAAGAAAAAACCCTAAGAGAAGTAAGTCAAAAAGCTTCCTTAGCCTAACATAAACCCTAATTTTGAAGTCCCAACTTCTTACCTAACACCCATACTTCGATTTTAGCCTGAAAAATACTTAGAAGCCCTTCAAAAACACCCCAAAATCCATAAAAAAGTTCGAAGAATCCAGATCTAAGAAAGAGATACCTTGTCTCAGAGATCAAAAATCAGATCTGGAGACAGAACGAAGTAAGGAGTACAGTACAAGGAGCGATTTTATCAGATCTGAGGGAACAAAATCGTTGCGCTAAAAAAATGTGAGTATTTTTATTTTTTTATTATTATTTAGGTCTTGTTAGCAATATAATTTTATTTGGAAATTAGTAGAGACCGGTTGGTGCCTAACACCTTCTAACTCATAACGTGATCCCCGGACTCGTATTTTTCTTTCGTAGATTAGTTTATTTACCTTTTAGAGTCAAAGTTTGGTTCCTAGACCGTAATAACTAGGTGGCGACTCCCAAACCTCAAAGGTCAAAAATGGATCCACGCATCTCGCTGATCTAGGGCGCTTTTAGCCACCGAGGGTTTCTCGAAATTATTTTAAGATGTCGCCAAGGATTTTCTCGGAATTATGCTCAGTTATGCTTAGTTTACACCTAGTTTATGCCCAATTTATGCTCAGTTTATGCTCAGTTTATACTCAGATTTTACTCAATTCTCACTTAAACTCTTTGAAATTTATCTTAGATTTTAAGTGCACGTACTTGCACATGTGTTTTGATAGTCAAGGAGAATTTTCAAAAAATCCAAGGATCTGACACTATTAGTTAGAACTTGCCCTCAAGGATCTGAACGGCCAGACGAATTGATAAATCAAACTGCAAAATGAATTGCCACTAGCTTTGGCATTCGGATATCGCATTATCTATCAAAATAGATTTTGCTATCTAGTTTGCTTCAACCCTTTGCCAAAGAAGGGCATATGTAGACACCCTATTTTTGTAATCGACTGATTAATCAACTCATCAACCCGATTACAACGGTTCCCAATGATGGATGATTATTCCATTGCTATATTTTGTTGTTAAATATGTTTCAGAAATTCGGATAAGGTATCTCAAACTAACAAAATTGTAGAAACCACGTTACGCTAGGAAAATATGTCTCCAAAAATATAGAAATCATTATTTTTCAGATAAAAAGAAGTTTTACGGTAAAAATCACTAAAAAATGACCAAATTATCAAAATACCCCTAATCTCAAAACATCCCTAGAGCTTACATTACGCTTAGAAAAATCCTTTCAAACACATAAAATAATAAATCGAAACCAAATAAATCATTTTGTCAATTTTCACAAAATTTGATAAATTACGAAAATGCCCCCATTTCTTACAAAATTTTTATAAATGACACTAACCAGTATTTTCATTGAATTCCTTATGAAAAATTGATTCTAAAACATCTTGAAACATTGAAAAACGACTTAAAACGTAAAAAGTCCTTTTCAAGGGTAAAATGATAATTTTATAATTTTAATAATTAAAAATTTCAAAATTAATAATTAAAATATTAATTAATATAAAGTGAAATTCTAATTAAAATTAAAGTCAATCAAGTAAGACTTAAGTCAAAACCTTAAATTCTAGTCAATCAAGTGAGACTTAAGTCAAAACCCTAATCAATCTAATAAGACCAAATTCAAAACCCTAATAGAATTCTAATTAAACTCTAAAACTATCTAAAAGAAACCTCATTAAACTCTAAAACTATTTAAAAGAATTATAATTGAACTATAAAACTATCTAATGTAATTCTAATTAAATACTAACTCTATTTAAAATAATTATAATTAAACACTAACTCTATCTAAAATAATTATAATTAAATACTAACTCTATCTAAAAATTACTTAAAAAAATCTATAAATAAGGGTCCCTAAACCTATTTTCGTATGAAAAAATAAATCCTAAGAAAAGTAGGTCAAAAAACTTCCCTAGCTTCCCACAAACCCTAATTTTGAAATCCTAACTCCTTACTTAACACCCATACCCCAACTTTAGCTCAAAAAATACTTAGAAACCCTTCAAAATCACCTAGAAATCCATAAACAAATCAGAAAAATTTAAATCTAAGAAGGTGGTACTTCGCCTTGGAGGTCTAAAACGAATCTTGTGACAGAACGAAGCGAGGAGTGCTATACGAGGAGCTGGTCTATCAGATCTGAGGAAACAAAATCGTTGCATTCGTAAAGATAAATATTTTTTTTATTATATAGGTCTTTAGCAATGTAAATTTATTTGAGAATTAATGGAGACCGGTGTTTGCTGGGCGGGGTTAGTGCCTAACACCTTCCAACCCCGTAACGTGATCCTTAGACTCAGTATTTTTTTGAGTAGATTAGTTATTTTTATCTGTTTTGAGTTGATGTTTGGTTCCTAGATCGTAATAACTAGGTGGCGACTCCTGAACCTCAAAAATCAAAAGTGGATCCGCGCATCTCGCGGATCGAGGACACTTTCATTACCTTTATGGTATATAAAACTGGTGTATTAGTACCGTTAGATCAGGTGACACTGAAAGGTATATTGATGCACTCAAACTGGAACGACCTGATCCTTTGTCCTATTGTAAGTCGCAAAGTCACATGTCCTAATCGCCAACCCTAGACTCGTACCTATATGGTATATCAAAATTCACCAATTGCATTTCTTGATCAAAATCAGTGCCTAAGCGAGATCCTACCCCAGTGTACCCTACTGTACAAGTGGGATAGACAACGTCTATTCTAGACGAGAGGTATTTAAGTGGGCCCTTACTCAGCATTGTGCGTCACCTCTCAACTGGGGATTAAATTGGTTGCTTTTTGACGTCAGAGATTTGAGTTGGAGTCTTTAATTATCACCTATACGGTATATCAAACCAAGTCACATGTATTTAGAGGTATATAGGTGCACTTGGGCAAGGGTGGCCAGATAAATTATATTGTACGTAGTAAACCTAGAGTCTATAAATCTCCCCATAGGTCACGACTCGAACTTATCGTAGGTGTTCTCGGGTTGTTTGTTGGAAATGGAGATTACAAAGGATGAGATCAGGAATGTATTCCTATACGGTTTTGTCCTCAAGGAATAATCTTTTTGTTTAAACTTGATTCGAAATTACTGTATTACTAGGTGCACCAACCCAATAAAGAGTCCATTTTAAAAAAAAAAATTGAAAATGATTCATAATGACCCAATCCATCTTGATCCAACGATCATGATGGGCCAAGCTATTTAAATCAAAATGAAATTCAAATTATTTCTAATTCAGGTATCAACTTATTTTAAAAGAAATGTTTTCCAAAAGAAAAGAAAAAGAAGAAAAATGATTCACAAAAGATTTATTCCTTCATAGAAAAATGACTTACAAAAATATATTTTACATGGACCTTGGAAACATACTGAAATACCCTTTTGTGTTAAATCAGGATGCTAGCTACAGACAATAACCCAAACGACCAATTAGTTAAAACAACCATCGTAGGAATGCACCCAGTAGAGAAAATCAACTTTAGAAAATTCATGTTGAGATGTGCCTTGTATTTCCATGATTTGAGATAGATTGGAACCTTCTACGTGCTATGGCAAAGCATTGGAACTCTCATCTCCATATCTTCCGTATTGGGCATATGCATTTGTGTCCTAATCATGAAGAATATTGTGGCATCATGAGGATATCTACTTTAGGACCTCTAGTCAGGCCCTCATTGGAGACAGGATATGCTGGTAAGCCACAAGACTAGACATCTCAAAAGAAGAAGCCAAGGCCCTAGTCCATAACGGGAGATTGGACTTAATAACTTTACTAGGCCCGTATCGCTTTCGCAGTCATCCCGTCAATGTAAAACCAGAAGCCTGGCGAGCCAATAGAGACTATCGATTGTGCTTAGGAATCCTAGCTCAATATATACTAACCTCCAAAAGTAATGGTCAAACTGTCCCTGAGTCTTTCATAGACATAGCCCCCAACTCTCAAGAAAAGTCAATCCTGTACCTTTCATTCTAGCTGAAATCTTCTCTGGTTTAGATGCAATGAAAAATGATGAGGGAAAAAGATTCAAAGGAAGCCCCCACCTACTTTATATGTGACTTTGTGACCGTTTCAAAATTGTGGACGTTTCTTCAACCCTCGAGTATGGGACAGAAATTTTTTTCAGAAGAAACCTGTTAGTGCGTCATAATTCAGTTAAGGCTTGGAGCAAATGATTAGATTCTCGCTTTGCCTGTCATATTGGTTTCAGATGTCCTTATGGATGATTGATCCCCCTGTTCTAAAAATCAAAGGATCCTACTACGTCCATCTAATCGATTTAGAAGAGACATTTTTTTACAGACTTGACTTGATCCCAAAACAATACGAAGTGCTCATAGATTTCTCTTTGCCTCAACACAAAGATTTCGTTCCCCCCGAGCCATTGGCTGGAAAGTTAGTACATCTTATTGAGAAGGTTTGGAACAAGTGCACCTTAGGGTATCCAAATATACCAGCAGAATTTGAAGAACCAGTTGTTAGAACCAAAAGGAGCAAGCCTGATAGTTTTAGCAATCCTTATAGCCATCAAGACAAGGCCAAGCGTCCATGTAAAAAATAGTTTAAGTCAAAAAGATTTTATTCGATGATTTTTTTTTGTCAACAATTTTCAATATGTCCAATAAAGTTATTTATCTTTGGAATAAACATTTATTTTGAATGAACATTATATGAATGTATTATTTAATGGATTGGTACACAACTTTAATAAAATGACTCATTAAAATGTTATCAAGGGGGTAACACTGAAATTAATTAAATTTATCTTTGATGGGTTCCTATAGGATTATCATTGCACCCAAACTCAAGTGTCCACTTCCTAGTGGAAGTCGTAAGTCCAGTCGGTTAGAATGAACGACATCACCAAGTCAACAGGTAGAAATGGCTTCAGAGTCTGAGCTTACAGAGATCCGTAAGATTTTGGCAGTCTTTGCCAATGATATCAAAAATATAAAAGGCAAAGTGAAAGTTTTAGAACAAATTTAGAATCAACAGACAATCCCCTTGACAATCCAAAAGGAAAAAAAGGTAGAAGAAAATACAATGAGACGTACATATGAGGTCTTTGAACTTGATGAAGATGAAGAACATGTTGAAGAAAATCCTGTACTAGCAAACAGGATGTCTCAGTTGGAGTCAGCTCTGAAGAGTAAAAAGGGTATCGACGAAATTGCAGCAGGTATTGAAGTTCTGAATCGTATCCCTAGAATTCATTTTCCAGAGAAATTTGTGATGCTTGAAATGGACAAGTTCAGTGGGGTAGGTTGTGCAAAAACGCACCTTAAGGTGTATGTTACTAACATACGCACTATAGGGCTCAATGATGAACATATGACATTGGGGCTCAGTGATGAACAGATGACATTGCTATTTCAGCGGACTCTATCAGGATCAACTCTACAGTGGTTGATGTCTCAAGATCCAATGACAGTAGGTACGTGGGAGAAAATGTCAAAGGCTTTCTAGCATCAGTATAAGTATAGTACCGAGATCGAGACTTCAATGAGGGATTTGGAGTCAACTAAATAGAAGAATGGGGAGACGCTTACTGATTTCATTGGCCGTTGGAGAGCTAAGACTGCCTAAATGTGGGATGGACCCTCAGAGAAGGAACAAGTGACAATTATCTTGAAAAACCTTACACAAGGATACGCTCAACACGTAGTCACATAATATCTTCCTATTTTTGAGTCTTTATTACAAGTTGGAAGCCAACTCAATGACGCCTTTGCCTCTGGGGTTCTTTCTAACCCCTCCGACTATAAATCTAAGAAACCTTATGTTCCCAAACCTAGTACCAACTATGTTTACATAGTCAACACATCAGCTACCCAGTTCAGCTTCCAGCTCGGATCAATAATCAAACTCACCCAAGTCAACCCCGAACTCCACGTCAATTTACCAATCTAGGGATGACTCTTACCGTAGCCTTTAAAAAACTATTAAAAAAATGCTTCTTATCCCGATCCAACCCCGTCCTTTGCCAAATCCCTTGTCAGCCAGACACAACCCAAACTTATTTTATGAATTCCATCAAAATCCTGGCCATCACACTGATCGATGTATCACCTTGCGCCATGTCATTCAAAACCTTATTGACAACAAAAAGGTCACAATCCCTAACCCAACATCACCAAATGTCACCATTAATCCATTACCTGCTTATCAACCTCCACTAACCCTGAACATGGTTTCTAACACCCAATTACCATTTGACCCTTATATCTCTCATCTATCCCATCCAAGTCAAACCACCTAGTTACCTCATCATCGGAATAACTTTCACCGACGAAGTCTTCACCACAAGTTACGAGTCCTTCGATCTAGCCTCGGACGATGCATATTGTCTATCCCCACCTCGTACAGTAACCCCGCATTCACTAGTTACCTTTTGGCTCAAATGAACCTAGGAAGTCCTGTGCCCTTGATAGATGAAGATCTATACTTGTTTACTAAAGAAGATGAGTCTTTCTCCCTCTCTTGTGATGAAGTCAGACATATGACTCGAGGAGGAAGAGCCTTTAAGCCACCAGAACTTCATGTTGACAATACTGCAGCCTTGGCAAGAAAAGAAATAGATCCCATTAAAGAGAACATTGAAGAAGATGACTCCATGATCAAGCAGTTGAAGATATCAAGGGCCAATATCTCAGTTTGGGGTTTACTCATGGCTTCTACTGCCCATAGGGAGGCTATTTTCAAAGTGCTAAGTATAGCCCAAGTCTCCCTTGATACTTCTCCAGAGCAGCTGGCCAGTATAGTAGGGGCAACCTATGTGGAGAACATACTGTCTTTCTCAGACTCAGATCTCCCAAAAGAAGGAGCGAGCCATACTAAGCCGTTACATAGTACAGTCGATTGCAACGGGATGAGGGTACCACTGATTTTAATTGATAACGGTAGTGCACTGAATGTTTGCCCTTTGAAGACTACTACATGCCTCGGGTTTAAAACTGAAGATCTCAAGCCCATTAATCAAGGTGTTAGGGCATATGATAACACCAAAAGGGATGTACTCGAAATTTTGCACCTTTGATTATCCACAGGCATAGCTGAATTTCCTGTAGAATTTCAAGTCATAGACATCTAGTTTTCTTTTAATCTATTATTACGAAGACCATGGCTACACCAAATCAAAGTCATACCTTCCAAGCTACATCAGAAGGTTAAATTTATTAAAGATGGACTGTGATCACCCTTCACGGAGATGCTGAGATTATAGGGATTGTAAATAGTGCCGAAGTCAAGAGTGAGCCATTGCTTGGGATTCAGCCAGAACAACAGGGGGTAGAACTCAACAGGTTTGAATTTGAAAAGATATGCTCAGTTCAATGGGATCACTGAGTAAAATAATATTTTCCTATCGAAAATACCCCAATTGCTATATGGTTAACATGTTCAAGAACATGAGATTTTTTTCGGGCATGGGCCTAGGTCGCAATCAACAAGGTATTAAAGAGGCATCAGTGATCAAATAAATCATCGGCATATTCGGCTTAGGATATGAACCTACTAAGGAAGATTGAGCCCAATATTGGAAGATGAAACGGGACAAGGCCAGTGCAAAGAGGCAAGGGCACACCACGGATCTGATTAAAATGAAGCCTTATAGTAAGACTCTTAATGGATATTTCATGAAAGATGAAGAAAACTTCTGTTACTATTGGTTCCCATAGTCATTTATTAATCACATCACGGGTACTCATCTGCCTGGGTTTGAAATCTTCTTTGGTATGGATTGGCCTGAAAAGGAAACAAGCACAGAAGTGGAAGAAAAAGAAGCTGAAAATTGGCAACTCAACCTAGACTCCCTCAACATTGATCAATTGTTTATTGAAGATCATAGTGTCTTAGTGTTGTCAGCCGAGAAGGGGATCCCAAATCCTCAGTCTGTATTCAAACCCACGGTCGGGTTTCTTACCAATTATCATGTAATGAGTCATATGCTACATATCGAGATTGGTTTTGTCAGTTCTATTAGTCCTGTTCAGTCCGATGTGATTGATGAGTCCTTTATTTATGTTGAGTCAGGTAATTTAGTTGTTTCTGCTGAGTCCAGTGTGTCTGTTACTTATGTTGAGTCGAGTGAGTCTTTTAAGTCTGTAATGAGTCCTATTACCCCATCCCTTTTTAATGAAATGAAAAAAATTGTTGATTATCCTGAGCGTAATGATAATTTAACATAGGATAATAGATTTGCTCAGAAAGTTCAAAGACGTGTTTGCCTGGTCTTATGAGGACATGCCGGGAGTAAGCACAGATATTGTTCAACATCGTATTCCATTATATCCTGGTGCTCAACCAGTTAAGCAGAAACTTCAACGTATGAAGTCAGAATGGACTCTAAAGATTAAAGAAGAAGTTACAAAATAGATTAATGCTGGATTTTTGGAAGTAGTAGAGTACCCTGAGTGGATTGCTAATGTTGTCCCAATGCCTAAAAAGGATGAAAAAGTCAGAATGTGTGTGGATTTCAAAGACCTAAATAAAGCGAGTTCAAAAGACAGTTTCCCTCTACCACACAAAGATGTTCTAGTAGATAGTACGGCAGGGCACGCTTTGTTGTCCTTCATGGATGAGTTTTAAGGGTACAATCAGATAAAAATGAATCTCGAGATATGCAAAAGACATCGTTCATCCCACAATGGGGAACATTTTGTTGTAAAATCATGCATTTTGATTTGAAAAACGCTGGAGCCACCTATCAAAGAGTAGCCATGACTTTACTTCATGACATGATATACAAAGAAGTCAAAGTTTATGTAGATGATATGATAGTCAAGTCTAAGGAACGACTGGGACATGTTACTACATTGGAAAAGTTTTTCACAAGGATTCAAAAGTACCAACTCCCACTCAACCCACAGAAATGCGTATTTGGAGTAACTTTTGGAAAATTGTTAGGATTCGTGGTTAGTCAAAGAGGGATCGAAGTAGACTTTGGAAAGATTAAAACTATCCAAGAAATGCCACTACCTGAGACTGAAAACCATATTTGAGATTTTTTAGGCAGAATCCAATATGTTAGCAGATTCATCGTTCAGCTCACCAATGTCTGCGAACCTATTTTCAAGCTTTTCAAGAAGAATGAACCAACGGTTTGGAATGAAAAATGTCAAAAAGCCTTTGATCAAGTCAAAGAATACGTCTTGAACCCACCTATTTTGGTTCCATTTACACCAGGTGAACCACTTCTTCTTTATCTGTCAGTCACAGAAGAAGCTATGGGATGCATGCTTGCACAGTATGAGAAAGATAATCGTAAAGAAATGACTATCTATTATATCAGCAAAAAGATGTTAGAGTATGAATGAAAGTATTCAACCCTCGAAATGCTTGGCACTGGTATGGACTACTCAGAGACTTCGGTATTATATGTTATCTCATTCAGTTATCATGTTATCTCGGATGGATCCTCTTAAATATCTCTTTGAGAAATCGACATTGACAGGGAGAACTGCACGATGGATATTGTTGTTATTAGAATTTGACATCACGCATGTTACACATAAATCTATCAATGAGAGAGCTATGACATAATACTTGGTAGATCATCTAGTGGTAGAAAGAATAAGGCCTGTTGATCAGTTCCCAGATGAGAATATTGATAAGAATGCAAAATGTCATATTTTTCTCCTTTAATATTTAGTCTTTTATACATATTTAGTGCCTAAATATACTCATTATTCATTTATTTTGATTTAGGATGCAAATGGAGGTGTTAAGTGCAAAACGAAATTAATTGGGCGATTTTGGACAGTTTCGTCATTACTTCGTAATCTAGGCATAACTCTCTCATCCGAACTCCAATTGATATGATTCCAAATGCTATGGAACTCTGAGAAAAAGATCTACAACTTTTGTGTTTTGAGTTTTGAGATATAAAGAATGTATCAAGGTCAAAATTGGATTTGAAGTTACTATATGTACACTGTTGACGCGAATTTGATAAAAATTTGACGTGATTTATTTTCGAAAGTCTCCAAATTTAGTGCACGAAAATTCCAACTAAAACACCACTTTCCTAATTATATTAGGACTTTATTTTATTTTAATTAGTCAGATTTATATATTGTTATTGGAGGATAAGATTTAGAATATTTTTTTTTAGGAGATTTTGTTGGCTTCTAAGAAGGAAGAGAAGAACGTGTAAAAAAAGAAAAAAGAAGATCTCTCTGGCTCTATCTCTTGCTCTCTCTCTATTAGGTTTTTTTTTAAATCTTTTATTTAGGAAAGAAGTGGCTGAAACTTGGGGAACTAGGGGCCAACGAGTTGCTGTCAAGAAGAAGGAGAAGTTGCTGAAATTTTTCAGCAACATTATTGCCAAGAAGTTTACAACGTTGCTGCTTGTATTTGTTTTCAACCATCAACATCATCGCCGTGAGGAACATCACCACCAACACATCTCAAACTTCTTTGGTTGTGTTAAAAAGTGTAACCCTTATGACTTTTATTTATTTTTATTATTGCAACCCTGGTTGCTTTTGGATTAAAGAACATCTTGTTGGATTCTTAAGTTTGAAATTTTTAATTCAATGAGTTAGTGACTTTTAGATTCATTAATTGATGTTTTCGGATTGGTGATATGTAGACACATGAATCAGTGAATTTTAATTATGTATGCTGAATTTTCAGTTTGGTCATATTGAAAACTTTGATATTAACGGTCATTAAAGCCATAATTGTATCTCTAATCACCTAATTGATTTGGAATATGATTTAAAAGTGGTAAAAACTATGAACAATAGTTGTGATCTGAAAATTGCATGTTCTTTAGCCATGGACTTGTCCATAGGTTTGAAGAGTAGGTTATTGAATCATAATTCCTTTTGATCTTAATGATTTGTTTAAGAAGTTGTAAGGATACGCTAAGTATTAACTTGATTGCTTAATCAAAATAACTAGGTGATGGACTTTTTCAAAATCCTAGGGATTATCTAAGAAGGAGTTTATAAGATGCATGATCTCTTTAGACTTGCACTTTGATTCAATTTGGATATGTAATTAAGGCATAAAATTCGTTATCTATGTTGAAACAATTTGATTAATCATTTAATGAATTTGTTTTTTCTGAATTGTGAGAGAAGATGATCAATTGTAAATATTTATTTCTTTAATTTTTATTTTTATTTTTATTATTTCTTTCTTTTTATTATTATTATTATTTTTTAAATCCGAATCGCCAAAATTGAAAACCCTACAAATTTGTGTAATATGTTTGTTTTCAATTTGTTAATTAAACTAACTAAAATTTGTTATGACTCTTTAGAATAGGAGTACCCGCAATCCCTGACAAATAACGATACCCTACAAATCACTTTACTACAATCTTCTATAGGGTTTATTGATGACTAAAAATATGGTCAATCAAATGGCGCCGCTGCCGGGGATTGCAAAATCCCTATGTTTTAGTGTCATTTAACTTGTTAATATTCTATTTTACTTGTTGAGCTTGCATGTAATATATCTTGTGTTACACTTATTGAAATTTTAACATGAATCTTTCCTATCACTATGGCGATCACATTGTGATGTTTTTAGGAAGGGAAGCTTACTATTATTCTTTCAACTCTAACTTGTATATTGTTGTCTTTTGGGTTCAGGTCCATGAATGTCCGCAGTTAGAAGAAAGACTCAAGAACTTGCAAAACGCTTGGCCTTGCTAAAAGAAGTTGCACATCAACCCCCACCTCACCAAGAGGAAAGGGAAGAGTCGGAAGAGTCAGATAGCTCTTCCTATCCCTTGTCAGACGAGGAAGAAAATATACCTGATTTAGAAGAAGAAAGTGAAGAAGAAGAATTACCAATGGCTGAAACCATTAGACAAATGTCTTCTTCAACTGATGGGGGAACCGCACCAACTTGTATTACTTATCCAGAACTAGCAATCGACAAAGTAGCTGAGTTTGAACTGAAGAGTGGGTTTTTACACCATTTGCCCAAATTCCATGGGCTTACTAATGAAGAACCTCATAAGCATCTCAAGGAGTTTCAGTTTGTGTGTTAAGTATGTGCCCACAGAATGCGGATCTCATCATTTTGAAGCTGAAGTCATTCCCTTTCTCACTTGAAGATAGGGCAAAGACTTGGTTGTTTGATCTACCTTCAGGCTATATCAACACATGGGAGAAGTTGATGACTGAGTTTTTGACTAAGTACTTCCCCGCCTCAAGGATTACTGTCTTGAGAAAGTAAATAACTGGAATTGAGCAAAGGAAGGATGAGGCATTTTATGCCTACTATGAGAGATTCAAGAGCTTAGTTGCATCATGTCCTTCACATGGGATGAAGGAAGGAAATCTACGTACTTACTTTTATGAGGGACTCCTCCCTCTTGAACGTCAATTGTTAGATGCTGCTGCTAGAGGTTCTTTTGTGGATAAGACACCTGAAGTTGCTAAGGAGTTGCTTGCCCAACGTGCTCTTAATTATCAACAATATGAAGGAGTGTTAAACTCCACTCGTGGGGTGAATGAGGTATCTTCTAACTCTACTCTTGAGGAAAAAGTTAATAAAATGTCTACTCTTCTGTCTCCGGTATTGAACGTGAATAGAGTACAAGTACAACAAGTTGCTCAAATCTGTGGTGTGTGCTGTACTCAAGGGCATCCAACTGACCAATGTCCCCCAACTGATCAATAATGGAGGATGGCAGTCTCTTAACGCTGTTGGGTTTCAAGGTAATCAAGGCGGACAAAGGTATAACCCTTTCTCTAACACATATAACCCTGGACTTAGAGATCACCCCAATTTACGTTGGGCCAACAATGATAATATTTAGAAACCTCAAAGGCAAGGGCAAGTGTTTCCACACCCTCCAGGTTTTCTGATGAGACCTCAGGTATCTCAAAACTTTGTCTCACCTCAGGTACCTCAAAACTTTGTATCTAATCCTCATGTGCCTACAAATTCTAATGCTCCTAATTATGATGAGATTTTAAAGTCCCTTGCTCAAGGGCAACATAATTTAAATACTGCTACTCAAGCTCTTGTTACAGGTCAACAGGCTCACACTAAAGACATTGCAGAGTTTAAAAAGCAGTTGGGACAAGTGGTAGACTTCATGGGAAAGATAACCGAGAGCGGAAAATTGCCTAGCAACACTGTTCCCAACCCAAATATCAAACAAGCTAAAGCTGTTACGACAAGGAGTGGTAAGACCCTTGTGGATGTTCCCAAAACCCTAAAGAAGGCCCAAGTGACCCACAATGAGGAAAAGGACAAAGAGAAAAATCCTGCCACATCAAAGACAGAAATGATTAGTCCTTCATCATCTGAGAAGGCTTTGAAACCTTGAGGTAATGAGCAAAACCCTAAAAATTCTTTCGATTATAGTCCTTTTGCTCGTGTACCTTTTCCTAGTAGGTTTTCCAAAATCAAGAAGGATGAATCTGATCAAGCCATCTTGGAGATTTTTAAGAATGTACATGTCAACATGCCTTTGATTGAGTGTTTGAAGCAAGTGCCAAAATATGCCAAATTTCTGAAAGAGCTTTGCACTACAAGGAGGCAAACTCGTGAGAAAGAGGTGGTAAAGATGAATGAGACAATCTCTGCTATCATCCAAAGGAAATTACCACCAAAGCTTAAGGATCCAGGGAGTTTTTCTGTTCCTTGTGTGATTGGTACGAATAAATTTGATAATGTCATGTTAGACTTAGGAGCTTCAATTAATGTGATGCCTTATAGTCTTTATGCTTCTTTAGATCTGGGTGAACTTAAAAGTGATAATGTTGTTATCCAATTGGCTGATCGATCTAACAAGTATCCTCAAGGATACATTGAGGATGTTCTTGTGCAGGTGAATCAACTCATTTTTCCCGCTGACTTCTATGTCCTTGATATGAAAGAGGCACCCCTAAATTCCACTCCATTACTTTTAGGGCGCCCATTCATGAGGACCACAAGAACAAAGATCGATGTTTATGGAGGAACATTGACCATGGAATTTGATAATGAAATTATACGCTTCAACATCTTTGAAGCTATGAGGTATCCATTGACTGACATTAAACCCTATTTTTCTATTGATATAATTGATTCATTTGCGCAGAGGTTTATGGAAGCAATGGAAGAGGATGAGTTGAAAGTAACACTCTCTCAAGGAGTTGGTTATAATGAGAATGGAGATTCCATTTCTAAAGCTGGGTTGGAGAAGGCTGAGGAGCCCATTGTGATCAGAACCGTGGCCTCCCTTGAGTCCCTACCCATTTTACCAAGATAAAAAGTGACAAAACTAGAAATGAATTCAAGGTGAATGGCCATCGCTTGAAGCCTTATTATGAGGCTTTTAAGGAGCACATTGTGGAAGAAGTACCCCCCCCTAGAGGCTCCACTCACAAAGGACTAAAAACGAGGTACAAAGTCTAGGCTGAAGGACTGTAAACATTCAAGCGCTACTAGGAGGCAACCCAATTCAGCCAAGGCTATTGAGGATACATCAACACAGATTTGCATTTTCTTTCTCTCCTCTATTTACTTTGGTGGATTTCATTTTTTTTGTGTGATTTTCGTGAATACCTTGCTCATGTTTATATTTCTACTTACAGGCTTATTCTGATCTACATTGAGGACAATGTAGGATTTAAGTGTGGGGGAGGGATTTACAACTTTAATTTAAAAAAAATTTGTTTTCTTTTTAGAATTCCCTCCAAATCAATGATGAAACTGATTCTTAAGATAGATGGCTTGTAAATAGAATTGAGCATATTTTTACAGATAAAACAAGAAATGGAGCTAATTTGCTTATATTGTAGTCATACTTGGAAATTTTGATGCACATTAGCCTTGATTCGAGTAATCTGTTATCTTAAAGTGAAGCATGGAGACATATTGAATGATACTTGCATAATTCCGCAATATTTGTGAGCTATTCGAGCCTTATAATTGATTCATTATACATATCAATTTAAACTTCTTTTCTGAGTGCATCTTGTGAATATCATGTTTTCTAGAACTTGCTTTAAACCTGCTTGAGACAATTTTACATGTTCAGATTTGGAGAAGATGGAGGCAAATTAGGATTTTACCACCATGACCAAATAGCCTTTGTCCTGATTGTGATTTGACCCTTAGATAGCCCTTTGAGCCTTCATTAGCTTATTTTCTTCATTAACCCACATTCACTTACTCTTTTAAACTTAAATACTTTACATATCTTTTTCCTTGGAACTAGTGAGCTTGGATCTTGTTTATAAGGTGATATCAAGAAGGGTGGAAAAGCATAAGTGTGGGGGAGGATTTCATATGGTTCTAAGGTGTAAGATTTGTTAAAAAAAAAAAAAAAAAAAAAAAAAAAAAGATTGTGATCAAAGGAGAAGTAGGGACATGAAAAGAAGTGTTGTGATTTAAAGAATACAAGTTCTGAAGAAATGGGAGCATTACAAATCTCTCAAGCAAAGTGAAAAGAAAAAAAAAATTGATGAAATCTACCTTAGAGTGATCGAAATATGGTACTTAATGATGAAGACCTATTTATTGACATTTCTAATTGCTTTCTAGTTCTGAGGAAATTTTGTGATATCCTTTCTTTTCCTTCTTATGAACCCTCGACCCTTTAGCCCCATTACAACCTTTTCAAAGACCTCTTGATCCTTTGATGTTCTGTTTTAAATGTGGAGAGTGGGTGGACAAGCAAGCCTATGGTTTAAACTGTTTTCACAAGTGTTTGAGTGATTAGTGTAGCTAGCACCATATCAAATTGAGAGAAAATCAGAGTGATATATCGTGAGAAGTAAAGTTTGATACAATTTGTGCATTAACCTGAGGATACATATTACACTTATATTTGGCTACACACACACACACACACTCCAAGTATGCATGCTATATAGTCTTAATAACTCTGTAGCTTATTTTTTAAGTAAACTTGTGCTCTTCCTACTTTATTATGCCATACCATCTAAAGGATCTCTGAGATGTAAGTTGGAAGTATTAGAGTCATTTAATTTGTGTTAAGTCATTGTAGTGTTTTTAGTTAGTCTTTGTTGTTTTCCTTGAGTTTCTATTAGGTTACATTTTGTTCTATTTTGCCCGAAGACGAGCAAAAGTTAAGTGTGGGGGAATTTGATAAGAATGCAAAATGTCATATTTTTCTCCTTTAATATTTAGTCCTTTATATATATTTAGTGCCTAAATGTACTCATTATTCTTTTATTTTGATTTAGGATGCAAATGAAGGTGTTAAGTGCAAAACGAAATTAATTGGGTGATTTTGGACAGTTTCGACATTGTTTCGTAATCTGGGCATAACTCTCTTATCCGAACTCCAATTGAGATGATTCCAAATGCTATGGAATGCTGAGAAAAAGCTCTACAACTGTCATGTTTTAGGTTTTGAGAGATAATGACTGTATCAATGTCAAAATTGGATTTGAAGTTGCTATATGTACACTGTTGACCCGAATTTGATAAAAATTTGACGAGGTTTATTTTCGAAAGTCTCCAAATTTAGTGCACGAAAATTCCAACTAAAACACCACTTTTCTAATTATATTAGGACTTTATTTTATTTTAATTAGTCAGATTTATATATTGTTATTGGAGGATAAGATTTAGAATATTTTTTTTAGGAGATTTTGTTGGCTTCTAAGAAGGAAGAGAAGAACGTGTAAAAAAAGAAAAAAGAAGCTCTCTGGCTCTCTCTCTTGCTCTCTATCTATTAGATTTTTTTTTTAATCTTTTATTTAGGAAAGAAGTGGCTGAAACTTGGGGAACTAGGGGCCAACGAGTTGCTGTCAAGAAGAAGGAGAAGTTGCTGAAATTTTTCAGCAACATTATTGCCAAGAAGTTTACAACGTTGCTGCTTGTATTCGTTTTCAACCATAAACATCATCACCGTGAGGAACATCACCACCAACACATCTCAAACTTCTTTGGTTGTGTTAAAAAGTGTAACCCTTCTGACTTTTATTTATTTTTATTATTGCAACCCTGGTTGCTTTTGGATTAAAGAACATCTTGTTGGATTCTTAAGTTGCAAATTTTTAATTCAATGAGTTAGTGACTTTCAGATTCATTAATTGATGTTTTTGGATTGGTGATATGTAGACACATGAATCAGTGAATTTTAATTATGTATGCTGAATTTTCAGTTTGGTCATATTGAAAACTTTGATATTAACGGTCATTGAAGCCATAATTGTATCTCTAATCACCTAATTGATTTGGAATATGATTTAAAAGTGGTAAAAACTATGAACAATAGTTGTGATCTGAAAATTGCATGTTCTTTAGCCATGGACTTTTCCATAGGTTTGAAGAGTAGGTTATTGAATCATAATTCCTTTTGATCTTAATGATTTGTTTAAGAAGTTGTAAGGATACGCTAAGTATTAACTTGATTGCTTAATCAAAATAACTAGGTGATGGACTTTTTCAAAATCCTAGGGATTATTTAAGAAGGAATTTATAAGATGCATGATCTCTTTAGACTTGCACTTTGATTCAATTCGGATATGTAATTAAGGCATAAAATTCGTTATCTATGTTGAAGCAATTTGATTAATCATTTAATGAATTTGTTTTTTCTGAATTGTGAGAGAAGATGATCAATTGTAAATATTTATTTCTTTAATTTTTATTTTTATTTTTATTATTTCTTTCTTTTTATTATTATTATTATTTTTTTAATCCGAATCGCCAAAATTGAAAACCCTACAAATTTGTGTAATATGTTTGTTTTCAATTTGTTAATTAAACTAACTAAAATTTGTTATGACTCTTTAGAATAGGAGTACCCGCAATCCCCGGCCAATAACGATACCCTACAAATCACTTTACTACAATCTTCTATAGGGTTTATTGATGACTAAAAATATGGTCAATCAAATGGCGCCGCTGCCGGGGATTGCAAAATCCCTATGTTTTAGTGTCATTTAACTTGTTAATATTCTATTTTACTTGTTGAGCTTGCATGTAATATATCTTGTGTTACACTTATTGAAATTTTAACATGAATCTTTCCTATCACTATGGCGATCACATTGTGATGTTTTTAGGAAGGGAAGCTTATTATTATTCTTTCAACTCTAACTTCTATATTGTTGTCTTTACTTTTGGGTTCAGGTCCATGAATGTCCACAGTTAGAAGAAAGACTCAAGAACTTGCAAAACGCTTGGCCTTGCTAAAAAAAGTTGCACATCAACCCCCACCTCACCAAGAGGAAAGGGAAGAGTCGGAAGAGTCAGATAGCTCTTCCTATCCCTTGTCAGACGAGGAAGAAAATATACCTGATTTAGAAGAAGAAAGTGAAGAAGAAGAATTACCAATGGCTGAAACCATTAGACAAATGTCTTCTTCAACTGATGGGGGAACCGCACCAACTTGTATTACTTATCCAGAACTAGCAATCGACAAAGTAGCTGAGTTTGAACTGAAGAGTGGGTTTTTACACCATTTGCCCAAATTCCATGGGCTTACTAATGAAGATCCTCATAAGCATCTCAAGGAGTTTCAGTTTTTGTGTTCAAGTATGTGCCCACAGAATGCGGATCTCATCATTTTGAAGCTGAAGTCATTCCCTTTCTCACTTGAAGATAGGGCAAAGACTTGGTTGTTTGATCTACCTTCAGGCTATATCAACACATGGGAGAAGTTGATGACTGAGTTTTTGACTAAGTACTTCCCCGCCTCAAGGATTACTGTCTTGAGAAAGCAAATAACTGGAATTGAGCAAAGGAAGGATGAGGCATTTTATGCCTACTATGAGAGATTCAAGAGCTTAGTTGCATCATGTCCTTTACATGGGATGAAGGAAGGAAATCTACTTACTTACTTTTATGAGGGACTCCTCCCTCTTGAACGTCAATTGTTAGATGCTGCTACTGGAGGTTCTTTTGTGGATAAGACACCTGAAGTTGCTAAGGAGTTGCTCACCCAACGTGCTCTTAATTATCAACAATATGAAGGAGTGTTAAACTCCACTCGTGGGGTGAATGAAGTATCTTCTAACTCTACTCTTGAGAAAAAAGTTAATAAAATGTCTACTCTTCTGTCTCAGGTATTGAACGTGAATGGAGTACAAGTACAACAAGTTGCTCAAATATGTGGTGTGTGCTGTACTCAAGGGCATCCAACTGACCAATGCCCCCAACTGATCAATAATGGAGGATGGGAGTCTCTTAACGCTATTGGGTTTCAAGGTAATCAAGGTGGACAAAGGTATAACCCTTTCTCTAACACATATAACCCTGGACTTAAAGATCACCCCAATTTACGTTGGGTCAACAATGATAATATTTAGAACCCTCAAGGACAAGGGCAAGTGTTTCCACGCCCTCCAGGTTTTCTGATGAGACCTCAAGTATCTCAAAACTTTGTCTCACCTCAGGTACCTCAAAACTTTGTATCTAATCCTCATGTGCCTAGAAATTCTAATGCTCCTAATTATGATGAGATTTTAAAGACCCTTGCTCAAGGGCAACAAAATTTAAATACTACTACTCAAGCTCTTGTTACAGGTCAACAGGCTCACACTAAAGACATTGTAGAGTTGAAAAAGGAGTTGGGACAAGTGGTAGACTTCATGGGAAAGATAACCGAGAGCAGAAAATTGCCTAGCAACACTGTTCCCAACCCAAATATCGAACAGGCTAAAGCTGTTACGACAAAGAGTGGTAAGACCCTTGTGGATGTTCCCAAAACCCTAAAGAAGGCCCAAGTGACCCACAATGAGGAAAAGGACAAAGAGAAAGATCCTGCCACATCAAAGACAGAAATGATTAGTCCTTCATCATCTGAGAAGGCTTTGAAACCTCGAGGTAATGAACAAAACCCTAAAAATTCTTTCTATTAAAGTCCTTTTGCTCGTGTGCCTCTTCCTAGTAGGTTTGCCATGGGGTGTTTTTGAAGGGCTTCTAGGTGTTTTTCAAGATAAAATATAAGTATGGGTGTTAGGTAAGGAGTTGGGACTTCAAAATTAGGATTTATGGGAGGCTAAGGAAGTTTTTTGACTTACTTTTTTTAGGATTTATTATTTGATACGAAAATAGGGTGTAGAGGCTCCTATTTATAGATTTTTTAAGTGTTTATTTAGATAGAATTAGTGTTTAATTATAATTCTTTTAGTTAGAGTTATATTTTAATTAGAATTGTTTTAAGTAGAGTTATATTTTAGTTAGAATTGTTTTCGGTACAGTTATATTTTAGTTAGAATTCTATTAAATAGAGTTATTATTTAATTAGGATTGTTAAATAAAATTATTATTTAATTGTAACTCTATTTGGGTTTTGACTTTTGGTCTTATTTGATTGACTTTAAGATTTTAGTCTTACTTGGTTGACTTTTAATATCTTGACTTTAGTCTTACGTAATTGACTTTAATTTTGACTTTAGTCTTACGTGATTGACTTTAATATCTTGAATTTAGTCTTACTTGATTGACTTTAATTTTTTGGAGAACCCCCTCTATTATATCTTTAATTCTTTGGACCCCCAAATGGAGGGGTCCTTGAATAAATATCTTGGCAACCATCAACAATTTTGTCGGAAAGCCTGATTGATCAATTTTTTTGGTTCAAATTTTTAAATTAATTTTACTAATGTTTCACTTTAATTATTTAATGTTTTATTTATTAATTTCAAAAATTTTAATTATAAAAATTGTAAAATTATCGTTTTGCCCTCGGAGAGGACTTTACATGTTTTAAGTCGTTTTTCAATGTTCTAGAATGTTTTGGAATCGATTTTTCATAAGGAATTCAATGGGAATGTTCGTTTTTGTCATTTATGAAATTTCTTGTGTGAAATGGTCAGAAATTTTATGAGGGGCATTTTCGTAATTTTATCAAATTCTATGAAAATTGGTGAAATGATTTATTTGGTTTCAATTTGTTGTTTTATGTGTTCTAATGGGTTTTCCTAAGCGTAACGTAGGCTCTAGGGATATTTTAATGTTAGGGGTATTTTGATAATTTGACAATTTGATAATTTTTTAGTGATTTTTATCGTAAAACTTCTTTTTGGTCTACAAGATGATGATTTCTATGTTTCTGAGGTCGTATTTTCCTAGCGTAGCGTAGTTTCTAAGGTTTTATCAGTTCGAGATACCTCATCCAGATTTCTGAAACATATCTAGTAACAAAATAAAGCATTGGAATAAACATCCATCATTGGGAACCGTTGCGATTGGGTTGACAGTTGATTAATCAGGCGAGTACAAAAATGGGGTGTCTACAGATACCCCTCTTTGGCAGAGGGTTAAAGTAAACTAGATTGCAAAATCTATTTTGGTAGATAGTATGATATCCGATTGCCAAAGCTAGTAATAGTTCATTTTGCAGTCTGATTTAGCAATTCGTCGGGGTGTTCGGATCCTTGAGCGTAAAACTCTCCCCGATCTAAAAGGTTGTCAGGTCATCGAACGTGAACTCTCACTGACAATGTCAGCTCCTTAAATTTTAAAAATTCTCCTTGACTTATGTAACAACTGTGCAAGTGTGTATACTTAAAATCTGAGATAAATTTTGAAGAGTTTAAGTTGGAACTGAGTAAAATCTGAGCATAAAGGGAGTATAAATTGAGCATAAACTGAGCGTGATTTGAGTATAATCTGAGCATGGACTGAGCATAAACTGAACATAATTTCAGCGTAAACTAAGCATAATTTGAGCATAAACTAAGCACGATCTGAGTATAATTTGAACATAAACTGAGAATAATTCCGAGAAAACCTTCGGCGGTAACTGAGCAAAATCCAAGATAACCCTTGGCGGCAACTGAACAAAATCCAAGATAACCCTTGGCAGCATCTAAGCAAAATCCAAGATAACCCTTAGCGGCAACTGAGCAAAATCCAAGTTAACCCTTGGCGGCAATTGAGCAAAATCAAAATCCAAGATAACCCTTGGCGACAACTGAGCAAAATCCAAGATAACCCTTGGCGGCAATTGAGAAAAATCCAAGTTAACCCTTAGCGACAATTGAGCAAAATCCAAGTTAACCCTTGGCGTCATCTGAGCAAAATCCAAGATAACCCTTAGCGACAACTGAGCAAAATCCAAGTTAACCATTGGCGGCAACTAAGCAAAATCCAAGATAACCCTTGGCGGCAACTGAGCAAAATTCAAGTTAACACTTGGCGGCATCTGAGCAAAATCCAAGATAACCTTTGGCGGCAACTGGGCAAAATCCAAGATAACCCTTGGTGGCAACTGAGTAAAATCCAAGATAACCCTTAACGGCAACTGACTGAGTAAAATTGGGAAGGAATGAATGAATCTGGGAAATAATGATCGGCAATGAATCTGGAAAATAATGATTGACAATAAATCTGAAAAAGAATGATTGAAAATGAATTTGGAAAATGATGATTGAATATGGGAATGAATAGATCTGGGAAAGAATGATTGAAAATGAATCTAAAAAAGAATGAATAGATTTGGAAAAAAAATGAATCTGGAAAATAATGATTAAATCTGAAAAATAATTAATGAATCTGGAAAGAATCAGGAAAATAATGAATGAAAAATGAATAAATTAGGGAAAGAATGAATGAATTTGAAATTTTTTTGAGTAGAATAAAACTTGAAGGTTGATAAAACCTCTGAAAAAAATCAACGAGTTTGGCGATACTTTTATCCCCAAACAAAAAAACATTGAATAAACATTAATGAAAATAAAGTATAAAAAGAAAACCTTGAAAATTTCTGTTCAAAACATATTAGGCAGCTCATTCTCTTTGGGCACATGTTCCAAAATGATCTTTAAATCAAAATTTCTTTTTTTTGATAAACTTGGTTTGACAATATCTGGATTTATTGAGATGATCAATTTTTATTAGGTCAAGATTGCTCAACAGACAACTTGAACACATGAAATATAATAAGAACTTCTACGACTGAGATAAAAAAAATGCCCTTATTTAGAGATGACAAAGAATAGACGAACATACTTTGACTCAAATGACCTCATCCTTTGAAATTCTGAGACTCTTAAGAGCATCATATGTGCAACTTTGAATAGATGAACATTGTTTGAAAAACTCAAAATTTGATGAACATTGAAAGTTTGGATTTTTCTTTCGAAATTTGAAATTAATCTGTCTTTCTCCCTTTCAGATCATTTATCAGATGAACATTCCTTCGAAAATCAAAGATGATTTCGATGTCTTCTGAGTTTTTATCAACTTTGAGTTTGATATTGTCCTTCGTTTGATCTTTCTACTGCGGCACGAACCTTGACGGAAGTTTCTTAGATTCTCCTTTCGGATTCTTCTTTGATGGTGCCTTAACTTTTGTCTAAATTGCCCTTTTGGATTTTCAGTCTAGCAGGCTAGGGATTTTTTTTTTATATATGCTCTTCTTTTTGCTTAGATCGTCCTTTTGGATTTTCAACCTAATGAGCTTCGATTTTTTTTTTACCTTGACTTTTGCCTAAGTCGTCCTTACGAGTTTTCAACCTAGTAGGCTTTTACTTTTCTTCATTGAGAGATCCTTATTAGTGATAGCACGAACTTCCCTTGACCACTTTATGTAATACCCAGGAGGACTTTTTAGATGGGCTTAGGAGGGTTTAGAAAGAAAGGATATATGGTTCAAAATCCTAAAAAAATGCCCCTAGTCTAATGTACTCTCTATTTCTAAGTATTTTTTTTCTTTGATTTTTTTTATTTAAAAAGAATACCCTAGTTTGGCATTCTTGATTTTCTTTCTTTTATACTTTGGATGAAAGATTTTTCTTTAAAAAATACTCCCTTCTTTATTCATTTTTTCTTTGTGTTTATTCTGGGAGTAGAAATCTTTTTTTTTTTTTTTTGAACCGAGCCTGAAGTAACTTCTCAGGTTGCCTACGTACCCCAATTTAGTTTGGGATCGGGTCTAAACGTAATTCGAAATACCTTCCCCTAGGTTGGTTGGTTGATGTGGTTTAGAAAAAAAATGGTTATCTTTTCATATTGGATAGAGGGACTAGCAAAAGAAAATATTTTTTCGAAAAAGGGTGAGATTGGGAAAAGTGCATCGATCAAAGAAAGGCCTCCTTAAATGGGGTATCACATAATTTGATTGAGGTTAGTTAATGCTTTGCCTTGTAAGGTTTCTTTGGTGATAACTGATCTGCCCTAGTTGGGCTCAAACTTCTGAACAAGTGATTTCATTTTTAACATTGAGTACTCGAGCTGGTCTTCTCGTATAGTGTTGATTTTCAATTTTGGCTCTTAGAAATAGTATTTTTTCTAAAGGAAAAATCTTTGCCCCTTACTTGATGTCTCCTTTTGGCATCCATTATATAATGTTCCTTTCCTTGATACCTGGGATGATAAATTCTGAACATTATAATGGAAAATTCATTATCTTGAAGTGTTTAATCCACTTTGATGGATTACTTTGAGTATTTGAACTCATTGGTGATATTCAATTTTTCTGAGTGTAATTCATACTCTGAATTTCTGTCTCTTGATCGTGGCTCTCTCGAAATGCGATGTGTCTTCGAACTGTCAGAATAACCTTTGATTTTAGAGATATATGCCGTGCCCATATCATTAGACCAAAAATTCATTGTTGAAAAATATTAGTGCTCAGATTAGGCGTATCCTCATAGAATCATGTGAAAACATCTCTGAACTCCTTAAGTAAGTCCATTATTTTCTCATGCTCATCTAGGGATTGGACAGTTTTGATTCGCACTTCTCAAGAACTATCCTTAGATTCAATTTTTAATCAAATTCATTTCATAAATTTGAAGACTTGTTGCAGACATGATAATCGAAAGAATCTTTTTATTTCATTGGAATGGAAGGATTCCATTATTAACCTAGAACAATGACTCTTGTAAAAAGAAATACTCTTTGAAACTTGACAATACTTGTAAATTAAGGAGACAAGAAATAATGGAAATACTAGGATAACTAGATGGTGTTTTAACTAACAGACTCAACATTTCACTTAAAGGTTATCTTCCCTGCGTCGATGAGGTCTTGAATAGCATTGCGGAGAGATATACATTTGTCGGTGTAATGACTTGTAACTTGGTGAAACTCGCAGAACTGGTGGCTTTTGTCATTACTTTGAAGGGCATTAGTACGGATTTAGGCTGTAATAATCCTTTCTTTGTTAACATCCTCAAGGCGATACTTAAGGTCATCCCGAGATTATCAAACTTTTTTCTAGGCTTGGATCACTTAACAACATTAATTGTCGATTGTGTTGGATTTACGTTAGCGACCTTCAGACTAAAATGCTTCATAAACTCATCCATGATTTCTTCCCAAGTATGAAGTCGAGATTGTATTAGCAATATAAGTCATTCAAAAGCGGATCCTTTGAGAGTGGTGCAAAATAATTGTGCCATTTGTTCACTCCCTAAACCTCGAAGATGCATGTCCCCGACATATAGCATAGGTGAGTTCTTAGATAGGAAATTCCGTCGTATTTAGGCATGCTTAGTAATTCGTATTTTTTTGAAGTATCGATTCTAGTTGTTGAGTCCCCTCTATGTCTGTCTTCGTTATCTTGGTATGCCCCCATCGGATGGCATTGGTAAACATGATTCACCTAGTTCACAATATCTTGCATGATTTGAAGCAGATTAGCCACGTTGAAAATTGATGATCCTTCGAACTCAAATTAGAGATCACGATCAACAAGGGCAAATGATTTGACCAAACAATAGAGACTATGCTTAGACGGCAAGTTAGATGACTTGATAGAATGACCGGGGTAAAGACACAAAATAAGATGATGTAGAATGTCTTAGAGCAATTTCGACCAAATAAAATATTTCCTTCTTTGTTGAATTCGGACCTATCCTTTATCATTACCAGGTTTACCAATATGAGAAATTAATAAAATAATCTACAGTCCGTTTGGCAAAGTGATGTGACCAATTTAATTCATTTGATCAGATGCAAGCATAATGAAATAATAGGAACCCGTTGATTTGACTGGTTCCATGAATGAAACCACACGTCAAATCAAGTTATTAGTTCTATTTAGATCAATCTAACCGAATGGACTAAATTAGACTTTTCTTTGCTTGTAATAAATTGATCCATTTGATCATGTAAAAGTTGATCAAAAAGCTTATTCCAAATAGGTCAATCGATTAGCTACGAACTAACTAGATCCATATAAAATATCAATTACTATTCTTTTTATTTTCCTTTAGAAAATATTTTTCTTATGGAAAATATTTGTTGGAAAATATTTTTTCTTGGAAAACATTTTTTCTAGAGAACACTTCTTTTGGAAAACACTTTTTCTGGAAAATATTTTCCTTTTGTAAACCATTTTTCTTCATGAATTTAGAAAAGAATTTGATTTTCATTTTGATTTAAACGACCCAACCTATCATGATTGTTGGATCGAGATGAACTGGGTCATTATTGCAAAAGAATGGATTCTTTATTAGGTCAGTGCACCCATTTCAATTTCTAAAAATAACATTTTTAATCCTTGAGGACAACCAAACATTCTGATCTCAATATTCATATCATTCACATACATTCATCAATCACACAATTCATTCAATGAACAACTCGGGAATACCCACAATACATTTGAGTTGTGATACAGGGAAGGTTTCTAGATTCTAAGCTTACTACGTGCAATGCATTTTTATCTGGCCACCCTTGCCCAAGTACACCTACATAACTCTCGAGCGTACTCAATCAGACGGTATGTGGTGACTTGATTTGATATACTGTATAGGTGATAATCTAAAACTTCAACTCACTTTTCTTACGTCATTAATTGCCAGTTTGATCCCCAGTTGAGAGGTGGCGCACGATGCTCAATAAGGGCCCACTTAAATACCTCTCGTCTAAAATAGACGTAGTTTATCCCCCTCGTACTGTAGGGTACAACGGGGCAGGATCTCTCTTAGGCACTGATTTTGACCAAGAAGTGCAATTGATGTACTTGGATTATCTTTTATATACCTATGGGTACGGGTCTAGAGTCGTAGCTTTCATAAATGGTTTGGCATCCCACGAGGGGACTGACCACGTACTAGTACTACGTCGGCAATCGGGATATGCGACTGTGTGGCTCACAATAGGTCAAAGGCTCAGGTCGCTCCAGTCTGGGTGCATCGATATACCTTTCAGAGTTACCTGATCAGACGGTATTGATGCCCTAGTTTGATATACCCTAAGGTACGTGTCTGGAGTTGTGGTTTTCATGAATGACATCGTGTCTCCGAAGAGACTGGGCCATGCACTAGTGCCACGTTGGCTATATGGGACGTGCAAGCTTGGAAAACAATAAACGTGCATGTGGTGTGTGCAAAATAGGTGGGGTGTGCCCGAGGCCTTTTCCAAACAAATGGGCCCATGGGCTTGATCATCATACATTGATACCACATGAAATTTTAATCGAATCATTTAAAATTCATAATATAGATCAAAGTAAGCACATCAGAAATATATATCATCTATGATTATGGCAAACCAATCAACGAATATGGCATGGAATAATTAATCAAATCCAATCCAATATTGAAACAAGCACATAAATTTTCCTTTTTTATTTTTATTTTTATTTTTTTATCCAAATCAAATGGATTTCTTTTTTTATAGTCCAATCAAAGGGTTACTTTGGGTAACCTCAAAATAATTTAAAACCTCAAAAAAAATAAAAAAAGTATTAAATTGAGGGCGAAACGATGATTGTTGAGGTAAGAAACAATGGTTCTCTTTTTAACAAATTGAAAGTTTTTATTTTTATCTTTATTTTGCCAAGGAATACCACAAACTCTCTCGTTTTTTTTTTTTTTTTATAAAAAAAAACATGATTGCAAAACCCAAAAAAAAACTATTGCTAAAAAAAAAAAATTAAAATCACAACCTAAAAAATTGTTTATTGCAACACCAACTTGCTTGCAATCAAGTAAAGGAAATATTGATTAACATCATGATATGAGGTGCTCCATAAAACCAAAATTAGCATTATAATTGCTTAATAAAAATAATTCAAAATCAAACTTGAAACATTTACAAAACTTAAAACAGCACATAAATATCCGGCCTAGAAGATCTAAAAGAAAAAAAACCCGACTTACAAAAAAAAATCAAAACATTTTTTTATTTATTTTTACAATAAATATTTCTAAGTTAGAATGATCCGTGTCTGATATGAGGTCTGATCTCATTCTCAATTACTACACAATGGATCATTGATCTTAACTCTAGGTCGCCATAAAAAGAAATGAAGGAAAATTTCTACATAATTGATAAATTTGGCTCACAAAACTTCAATTTCCTCAAAAGAAGGATCTATTGCAAACTTCTCTTTAATTTCAGCCAAAACAAACAAATACACAAACCAATCCGATACTGAGATGAACCGATTGGTCAACGAAGTCGACAGTTCTATTTGAATCCTACAACATTGGATGTTCCTTTGGAGTTCGTAAATTACCCGACTGATAGAACCTAGACCTAAGAACCCGAGCACCAGCGATCATTCTAAAACTTATAAGAAATTCCAGCACGTTGAGATCAGGAAAAAAAAAACGCAGGACTCTCAAATCAAAATGTCTATTACCGATTTTGGACCGAATGAACCTATGATTCGGTCGAACAAAGCAGCGAAAACACAGATGGGACTGATCACCGCGGTTCAAACTCCTCTAAGGTACGAGTAAGAATCGATTTGGAATATCTTTAAGCTTGATCTTGTGTTCGAATCTTTGAATTTTTAACAATCCGAACTAGCGAATCTTGAAACTCTCTTCTACAGAAGAAAGAAAGGTCGATTTTTTTTCTTGATGAAACCATTTAAACTTGAATCAATTTCAAGAGGGACAAATGGTTCTAAGCTTCATAATAAATGATTTATGTGGAGTTTTAAGTAGATCTAGGCTGTCTTTCACCGATTGAATCAGAGAGACTAAATCTGTCTCTATTAAAAACGATGAATAGAAGTGAAACAATGTCTTAAGAAGATGATGTGCGACTTTAAAGAACCATTTTTATTTTTGGCACACCTAACACATCATAATGTATTGATGGTGTAAACACAAAAAAAGGAACTTATTTATGGCACACCAACATGTTGCTGCTATTGACAGACCCTTAAAAAAAATTTCTCTTTTTACTATTTTGTTAATTCCTTTTTGCTGTCAATGGACAGCAAGCTAATTTTTTTTTTTTTTTAAAAAAAAAAAATACAAAAAGTTATCGAAGTGTACATCGCACACCCTTAAACGAAAGTTTAGTTTTTTTTCCACTTTTTTTATTTTTCTTGCTGTCAATGGACAGCATCACCTAAACAAATTTTTTTTTAAAACAAATCGATTTTTTTATTTTTTTTTTAACAAAAAAATGTAGTTGAAGGACACATCACACCCCTTTAAATAAAAATTTTGTTTTTTTTTTTATATATTTTTTTAAAAAGAAAAAATGCTTGAAAATAATAAAATTAAAACTGCAAAATTTATTAATCATCCCTCCATCCTCAATTAAACCTCTTGATCTCTTTAATTATTTAGGGTCATTCTACACAACCCTCAATTGAGCCATAGAAAATAGCATGCCAAAACAAAATACTCAAAATCCACGCAAATAATCAATAATCGAGCCATAAAAAAAAAATAAACAAATAAACTGAACTAAAAAATAAAAAAAAATTAGATCATCTTAGGAATATTTTCATACTTGGGGTTTTTCAAGTCTGATCCTCAATGACCCTAGTGGAGTCGCCACTGAAAGCGCCCTCGATCCGCGGGGTGTGTGGATCTGCTTTTGACCTTGAGGTTTGGGAGTTACACCTAGTTATTACGGTCAAAGAACCTAATAGAGATTTGAAACGGATAAAAAAATAACTAATCTACTGAAGAAAAACTGAATCCGGGGATCACATTACAGTGTTGGAAAGTATTAGGCACCAACCCCGTCCGGCCAATGTCGGTCTCTACTTATCCCAAATAAGACTACATTGCTAACAAAAAAATCTAGATAAAAAAATAAAAAAATAATAAAAAAAATAATAAAAAAATAAAAGAAATTTTACCTTCGAAACGCAACGATTCTATTCCCACAGATCTGATAAAACCGTTCCTTGTACAGTACTCCTTGCTTCGTTCTGTCTCTAGATCTGATTTTTGATCTCTGAGGTAAGGTATCTCTTTCTTAGATCTGGATTCTTCGAATTTTATTATGGATTTTGAGGTGTTTTTGAAGAGCTTCTAGGTGTTTTTCAAGCTAAAATCGAAGTATGGGTGTTAGGTAAAGAGTTGGGGCTTTAAAATTAGGGTTTATGGGAGGCTAGGGAAGTTTTTTGACTTACTTCTCTTAGGGTTTATTATTTGATACTAAAATAAGGTGTGGAAGCTCATATTTATAGATTTTTTAAGTATTTGTTTAGATAGAATTAGTGTTTAATTATAATTCTTTTAGTTAGAGTTATATTTTAATTAGAATTGTTTTAGGTAGAGTTATATTTAAGTTAGAATTCTATTAAATAGAGTTATTATTTAATTAAGATTATTAAATAGAATTATTATTTAATTAAAACTTCTTTTTGGTCTGCAAAATGATGATTTCTATGTTTTTGGGGTCGTATTTTCCTAGCGTAGCGTGATTTCTAAGGTTTTTTCAGTTCGAGATACCTCATCCGGATTTCTGAAACATATCTAATAACAAAATAAAGCATTGGAATAAACATCTATCATTGGGAACCATTGCGATCGGATTGACGAGTTGATTAATCAGGCGAGTGCAAAAATGAGGTGTCTACAGGGTAGTTCTATTTTCTCCTGAAGGATGCCACATTCCGATTTCTATTAAGTTTGTCTTTTCTAATACCAATAATACAGCCGAATATGGGGCATGTATCGCTGGACTCGAAGCTGCTTTGAATTTGGGTATCATAAAAATTGAAGTTTTCGGGGATTCAGCCTTGGTCATACATCAGTCGTTGAAAGAATGGAAACTAGGGATGAAAAGTTGAAGCCTTATCATGAGTATCTATTAAACTTAGTGAGTAAGTTTAAAGCTATCCTATTCCAACACCTGTCAAGGAAAAATAAAAGATTTGCTGACGCGTTAGCTACTCTCTCTTCAATGATCCATTTGCCTCCTGACATGGAGTTGAGGCCTATCATTGTCGAAGTCAAGGACAAACTTGCATATTGCTATCAGATCAACATTGCTACTCGATTACCTAATGGAAAGTTGTGGTATACAGACATCAAAAGAGTGTTGGAAAAATAATAATTCCCGAAATAAGCATCAAGGAATGAACGACAAACCCTACTAAGATTAGCTTCTTAGTTTATCCTGTGCGCAGGAATTTTATACAAAAGGTCTTATGATGGGATTTATTTATCATGTGTTGATGAAGATCAAGCTGAACAGATAATGGTTGAACTACATTCAGGAGATTGTGGTCCTCATATGAGTGGGAAAATGTTAGCCAAGAGAATTATGAGATAAGGGTATTATTGGCCCACGATAGAAATAGATTGTCATCACATGGTCAAGACCTACCAAAAATGTCAAATACATGCAAATCTCATACACGTGTCACCTTCTAAATTAGTTGGTTTGACTTCACCGTGTGCCCATTTTCAGTTTGGGGAATTGATATCATTGGTAAAATCTCACCCAAGGCATCAAACGAGCACGAGTACATTCTAGTTACTATCAATTATTTTACCAAGTGGGTCAAAGCCGCTTCTTATGCTGTCCTCATTGCCTCCTGGGTTGCAAAGTTTATTCAAGCAAATGTCATCAGTCGATATGGGGTACCTTCGGAACTGATCTCCGATAATGGGTCCCACTTCAAAGTCGAGGTAATTACACTGTGTTCAAAGTTCAAAATCATTAATCATAAGTCATCTCCTTACCGTCCTCAGACCAATGGAGTAGTTGAAGCAGCTAATAAGAATCTTAAGACAATCATCAAGAAAATGTGTCAATCACATCGGGATTGATCAGAAAAATTACCATTTGCGCTATGGGCATACCGAACTTCAATTCAATCTTCCACTGGAGCCACTCCCTACTCCTTAGTGTATGGTATGGAAGCAAGTCTTGCCAGTTGAAATTGAAATCCAGTCTCTTAGGGTCTTATTGGAAAGTCAGTTATCAGAAGCAGATTGGATTTGTCAATGGTATATAGAATTAAATTTGATCGAAGAAAAATGACTAAGAGCTCTGTACCACGTGCAAGCCTATCAAAGAAGAGTTGCCCATGTATTTGACAAGAAGATCAAGGCCCGACACTTACAAGTCGGGGATTTAGTACTTAAAGAAAATCGGACACCTATCTTTGACCCTAGAGGGAAGTTCAAACCAAATTGGGGAGGTTTGTTCATCATTAAAAAAATATTACTAGAAGAAGCTGTCAGACTTCAAGACCATGATGGAATTGAATTACCTGAACCAACCAATCTTAACCAAATCAAACGGTACTATATTTAAGGAGGCCATCTTTGGCCGAATCAATTTCCTGTTACCCAGTTCAATATCTTTTTTCTAAACACTTTGCATCCTTTAAAAAAAACATTTTTTCTTTCTCAACCTGATCACCTAACCCAGGAAAGGAAATGATTTGAACTACGTTTTAGTCTGATCCCAAAAGTCTAAGGTACGTAGGCAACTTGAGAAGTTACTTCAGGCCCGACTACATCAAAATAAATATATATATATATATATATATTCCGCCACAAAGAAACAAATTAAAAAGAAAAAGAAATATTGTCAAAATGGGGAAGAAAATTTGATGAAAAAGAAAATAATTTAAAAGAAATGCCACACAAGGGGTACTCGGATTTTTGAGCCTCAAAATTCCTTTTTTTTATGCCCATTCCTAAGCTTACCCATGAAAGTCCTCCTGAGTACCATGTGAAAAAGTCAAGGAAGATAACAAAGAATGATCAGATAGTATCTCTAGAAATTCAAAAGGGAAGAAAAAGAAAATGGGGCCTGCTAGGTTGAAAACCAGAAAGGACGACTTAGCAAAAATTAAGGCAAGTTCGCAAAGTTGAAAATCTAAAAAGATGACCTTGACAACAATCAGAGCAAAAATAAATCGAAAACATGAAAATGTGGTCTAGGCAAAAGTTAGACTATGCTCGCCAGTTTGAAAACCTAAAAGAGCAATCTAGGCAAAAGTTAAAGCAATAAAGAAAAATAGAAAAAAAATGTCCATAGAGTTGAAAAGCTAAAAGGACGGTTCGAGCCGAAACATTAGAAGTCTGAGGGTCTGTTCTTTACAGAAGCCAACTTCCAACTCTAGAAGTTGGCTTCTAGAAGAAGTAGAAGCCCAGAGCCTGAAAAGTCACATCTAGCATAAGCTTGTTCGTTACATAAGCACATAAGCCAGAAATTGATGTTCGTTTGATAGCTTTTATTGTTGGATTCTTATAAAATGACCAGAATACCCTTAATGTTGATAATGCACAAAAAATTAGCAGAATATCTTAACAAATATATAATTACACTATATATATATAATAAATTTATATTAAAAAATTATAAAAATAATTATTTTAATAAATTTATAAATTGTATAATTCTATTGAAATTTCGATAACATCTCCTCTTAAAAATAAATATATGATAAAAAAAATAGCTGCATAATATACAATCTAACATCTACATAAAGATGAAAGGTGTTTTGGTAATAAAGTAGTGATGATGAATTACTTTTGCTCTTTTTAGTAAAGATGAAGGGTATTTTAATAAAGATGAAGGGTATTTTGATATTTCTATTTTATTTTTTAAGGTTAAGTTTGATTGAAAATTTGATTAAAGATGAATGGTATTTTGATAAAGATGAAGGGTATTTTGGTAATTTTATTTTATTTTTTAAGGTTAAGTTTGGTTGAAAATTTAATTAAAGATAAAAGGTATTTTGGAAGATGAAGGGTATTTTAGTAATTTGTTTTAATTTTAAGGTTAAGTTTAGTTGAAAATTTGATTAAAAATGCAAGGTATTTTGATAATTGATAAAGATGAAAGGTATTTTTGTAATTTCATTTTAGTTTTTAAGGTTAAGTTTGGTTGAAAATTTGATTAAAATGAAGGGTATTTTGGTAATTCGCTTTTATTTTTTAAGGTTAAGTTTGGTTGAAAATTTGATTAAAAATAAAGAGTATTTTGATAAAGTAGAAGGGTATTTTGATAATTCCTTTTTATTTTTTAAGGTAAAGTTTGGTTGAAAATTTGATTAAAGATGAAAGGTATTTTAGTAAATATGAAGAGTATTTTAGTTATCTCATTTCATTTTTTAAGGTTAAGTTTAGTTGAAATTTTGATTAAAGATGAAGGGTATTTTGGTAATTACACTTGAACCGTTTTATGTTTTTGACTTCCAACAAAAGCCATTTGAAGAAGTCATTCTTAGGCGACTTCTTTTAGAAGCTAATTTTGGGCTTCAATTGAAATCTATAGGAGCCAAAAAAACCCAAACGAACATCATTTATCTGATTTTTTTGACTTAAAAGCTAAAAAATTAAAAAAGCTGACTCCTAAAGCTGAAAAGAATAGGGCCCGAGTGGCCAAGTTTCAATACCCAGCTTAAACCAGGCAAAAACTTAGAAGCCACGAGTATCTTATCTACGATTGATCTGAAATTTTTTACCTCCCAAGTGAATCAAGAGGGAAAATGGTAGATTCTACAATGAATATCAAAATGAAATATTTTTTTCTATTGATCCTACTCAACATCTTCAATATAAAAAGTCAAAATTTAAGTTGAATTTTTGGTTCTCTTGTAGTAATCAAATATTTCAAACCTTCATAAGAAGGGGCACTTCGTTAGCGTGTAGTTTTCCCCTTACACAAGGTGCATTTAAAAAAAAATTTGAGTTCAATTATCTCCAGTGCAATGTTTCCAGTCAAACTAGGAGCATTTTTGTTCTCAAGCCTGATCAATGTTAATCCTAAAGGATAATGGGAAGTCTGAATTTAAGGTTACCTTCTTGATAGCCATTTCTTGAAAATCCCTGAGGTACAAAGAAGTTAAAAAATTCATAAAATTGTTGAAAAACCTTGAGGACCAAACAGAAGCGTTTATGATCTCATATTTGATTTTGCCTAGAAATTAACTCATAGAATAGGAGATAGGGCATTCTTTCTTTCCCAGATTTATTTATTCTTTCCCAGATTCATTAATTCCTTCCCAGATTCATTCTTTCTTTCCTAGATTCATTAATTCCTTCCTAGATTTATTCATTCTTTCTCAGATTCATCCATTACTTTTCTGATTTATTCTTTTTCAGATACCGTCGAGGGTTTCTCTGATTTTGCTCAGATACCACCGAGGATTTCTCGAATTTTGCTCAGATGCCGTCGAGGATTTCTAGGATTTTGTTCAGATGCCGTTGAAGGTTTCTCAGATTTTGCTCAGATGCCACTGAGTGTTATCTCGGATTTTGCTCAGATGTCGTCGAGGGTTTTCTTAGATTTTACTCAGATGCCACCGAGGGTTATCTCGAATTTTGCTTAGTTACCGTCGAGGGTTTTCTCAGATTTTGCTCAAATACCGCCGAGGGTTATTTCAGATTTTGCTCAGTTGCTGTCGAGGGTTCTCTCAGATTTTGCTCTGATGCCATCGAGGGTTCTCTCAGATTTTGCTCAGATGCTGCGGAAGGTTTTCTTGGATTTTGCTCAGTTTTGCTCAGATGCCGTTGAGGGCTATCTCGAATTTTACTTAGATACCACCGAGAATTTTCTCAAATTTTGCTTAGATACCACTGATGAGACTATCGTTGTTCTTCTCACCAGAGTTAATATTAATCTTACTTTTACCTTACTTGTGGGGCAAGTAGGGAATCGAACCTAAGAGAAATGAGGAGTAGAGTTAAGCTAAGAGGATAAAATTCAAATTAACTAAAAGGAATTAAAATGGTTTTTCTTTGTATTTTTGAACTTATAAGAATATGTATAATTGCTAGAAAATGAACTAAAGTAAATGAAATTTAAAGCAAGTAAACTTATGAAATTAAAGTACCATTGGAGGTGGATCTACCTACAACATGTGGATGAGCAATTCCTAGTCTCTAGCCTTTTTATAACTCAATGGTAAGGGCTTGGTGTTAGCTCCTTAGATCAAAAAGTTTTGCAAATGAAATCAAATGAGGGAACATAAACAAAGTAGATTCTTTGAAAACTTCTTACTACCAATTATCTAGTTTAAACATACTTTATCTTGATCTAATCTAAGTATAAATTATCTATATTAAGAATAAAAGGTGCAAGAAATCCTAAAGAGAACTCATAAGCATTTTAAATAAAAGAAAGGCATGAAATTTGAAACAACACAAGAACTTGTTCTAGGCTTTTCCACTCTCCAATGGAGGGAACTTAGCCTAATGTCATTGCAAAAGAGGGAAAATAAGAGATGAAAGAACTTTACTTCATTTTGTGGAGAAACTTAAAACTTGTTCTTCTACTTCTTACAAAACTTTTAGCCAAAAGACAATAACTAGAATATAAAAATACAAAAAATAAGATAATAGGGTAAGAGCCTAAGATTAAAGGAGTCTTGGATAAGAGAACCAAGAGGGGAGGGAGAGAGTCTCTGGAAATTGAAGCTCTATTTATAGAGAAAAATATGTGTAGAAGAGTCTAAAAGTAGCCTCCACTTTTTTTTGCACAAAAAGATAAAAGATGAGAACATTAGTTAAGGATTAGGGCATTCCAAAGTGGGCTCAAATTCTTTTGCCTTGAGATTTTGATTTCAAAATGTTGATTTTCTGCACAAGAAACACACGTAATTAGATTTATCTAGTAAATGAATTTATTTATGTAGAATTAAGCCTAATTAACATACAACATGGTGTTTCGAGGCTTATAGTGATTATTACCTTAATACAGGAAAATATGAACAAAAATCTAGATAAATGTCCGGAAAATATGCGCATAATTGAGTGTTTCGAGACACTCATCACACCCCCAAACTTACCTTTTTCTAGTCCATAGAAAATAAAACTGCCACTTTCACAGGCTCCTCAACTGCATTTACCGAATGCAGTAAGCCCTTGAACCACTAGATTGCCCCTAGTGGACGATTTTGACTTGTGAGGGTTTATAGAGAATATACTCACAAAATTCCAACACTTTACAGAAATATCAAAATCAAAATCAAAGTTTGTAAGGCGAACATAATGATATTTCATAAATCAGTCTAAGGTTATTTATATTTAAACAAAGTTCTAAGTTTTTATTCCTCATTTTAGAAAATTTTAAAGATAACTTGAGTGCTTGTGTGATTTTTTTGAATATTTTCTTTTTAAAATAACATCTTTTCTAGAAACAAGATTTTACCTCCTAATTGTTAAGAATGGTCGGTTCTACCTAAGTTTTAACTTGAAACAGGCATCCTGTTTGAAATTGTGAGAGGTGTGGATATTCACTTTAATACCTCTAAAGGGCTTTATCTGTGATATTCCAGTTTACTCACGTTTTTACCATTGACGGCTTTCACCCTACTAAACTAATTGGTCTCATTGGACTCTTTTCATTTTTGTACTTTTTCAGTTTTAACCTTCTGGTTTTACTTTGATTTTTTTTTCACATCTTTCTGCTTTTTATTTTTTTAACTTTTTCATACTTCATTAGTTTCTGGTATTCTTTTTACAAAAAACAGGTAGTCATTTTCAAGGTACCCAGTCTAATCCTATGGTTGCTGTCCAAGTCATATTAACCCAATTTTGTTTTTCTTCTAACCAGTCAACTAAAGGACAAAGAAGTCATAGTTCACTAAATTAAGTTTTCCCTAACACTCTAGACAAATAAGAAGGTCAACTCTTGTTCCATAAAATCTTATTTTTCCAAGTACTCAATCAAAAGTGAATTTTTCAAAGTAATTTTTTCATGATTTTCTTAATAAGGAACAACAAAAAAGAACTTATGATCAAAAGTTAGGACATGAGCCAGATATTTGAAATTCATATGTAAAAAGTACATACAAAGATTTTGAAGAAAATATTTTGAAAGTGTTAAATATTTTTGAATTTTTTTTTTAAACATGAAACTAAACTAGAATGATATGCAATGCACTTTTGAGCTAACCTAATACCCCCAAACTTAAATGAAATATTGTCCTCAACATACATGTAGTAAGGAAAGAGAGAAAAATGTTAGATCACACCTAAAACGGTTTCGACATTAATGTACAAAATCTTGTTACAACTGATCTGAAAGGATTGAAAGTTATAACAATTATAATTTCTGAAATAGTTTTGCATAAATAAAATCCTTCCTAAGAATTAAAAAACAACTTAAAAACATCCTAATCCAAGAATGAAACTGAAAGTGCCCTCGATCCGCGAGGTGCCGGATCCGCTGATTTGAGAGTCGCCACCTAGTTATTACGGTCTAGAAACCGAATATAGACTCAAAACAGATAAATAAGCAACTAATCTACCAAAAAAAAAACTGTGTTCGGGGATCAAATTACGGGGTTGGAAGGTGTTAAGCACCAACCCCGCCCGACAAACACCGGTCTCTGCCACTTCCCAAATAACTACATCGATAAAAGACCTAAATAATAAAAAGATTACGAACTTTATACCTTTCCGAAGACAACGTTCTCGTTCCCTCCGATCTGACAGAGTAACTCCTTGTACAATGTTCCTCGCTTCGTTCTGTCTCCGGATCTGATTTCTAATCTCCGAGTCGAGGTATCTCTTTCTTATATTTGGATTCTTTGGATTTGTTATAGATTTTGGGGTTTTTGAAGGGCTTCTAGGTATTTTTTTGAGCTAAAATTGAAGTAGGGGTGTTAGGTAAGGAGTTGGGGCTTCAAAATTAGGGTTTATGGGAGGCTAGGGAAGTTCTTTGACCTACTTCTCTTAGGGTTTATTATTTTATACGAAAATAGGGTGTAGGAACCCCTATTTATAGATTTTTTTAAGTGTTTGTTTAGATAGAATTAGTATTTAATTATAATTCTTTTAGTTAGAGTTATATTTTAATTAGAATTATTTTGGGTAGAGTTATATTTTAATTAGAATTATTTTGGGTAGAGTTATATTTTAATTAGAATTTTATTAAATAGAGTTATTATTTAATTAGAACTCTATTAGGGTTTTGACTTTTGATCTTATTTGATTGGCTTTAAGATTTTGACTTTAGTCTTACTTGATTGACTTTAATTTTGACTTTAGTCTTACTTGATTGACTTTAATTTTTTGGAGAACCCCCCTCTATTATACTTTAATTCTATGGACCCCCAAATGGAGGGGTCCTTGAATAAATATCTTGGCAACCCTCAACAATTTTTCTTGAGAGCCTGATTGATGGATTTTTTAGTTTAAAATTTTAAATTAATTTTATTAATGTTTTACTTTAATTATTTAATATTTTATTTATTAATTTTAAAAATTTTAATTATAAAAATTGTGAAATTACCGTTTTGCCTTCGGAGAGGACTTTTCACGTTTTAAGTTGGTTTTTTATGTTCTAAGATGTTTTAGAATCGATTTTTCGTAAGGAATTCAATGGAAATATTGGTTTGTGTTATTTATGAAATTTTTTGTGTGAAATGATCGTGAACTTTATGAGGGAAATTTTCGTAATTTTGTTGAATTCTGTGAAAATTGGTGAAATGATTTATTTGATTTCGATTTGTTATTTTATTTGTTTGAAAGGGTTTTCCTAAGCGTAATATAGACTCTAGGGTTTTTTTGATGTTAGGAGTATTTCGGTAATTTGGTCATTTTTTAGTGATTTTTATCGTTGAAACGTCCTTTTGTTTGAAAAATGATGATTTCTAAGCTTTTGGAGTTATATTTTCCTATCGTAGTATGGTTTCTACAATTTTGTTAGTTCGAGATACCTCATCTGGATTTCTGAAATATATCTAGTAACAAAATAAAGCATTGGAATAAACATCCATCATTGGGAATCGTTGCGATCGAGTTGACGAGTTGATTAATCAGGCGAGTGCAAAAATGGGGTGTCTACAGATGCCCCTCTTTGGCAGAGGGTTGAAGCAAACTAGATAGCAAATCTATTTGGTAGATAGTACGATATCCGAATGCCAAAGCTAGTGACAATTCATTTTACAGCCTGATTTAGCAATTCGTCGGGGTGTTCGGATCCTTGGGCGTAAAACTCTCCCCGAACTAAAAGGTGGTCAGGTCCTTAAGCGAGAACTCTCACTGACAGTGTCAGATCCTTGAATTTTAAAGAATTCTCCTTGACTAATGAAACAATTGTGCAAGTGTGTGCACTTAAAATCTGAGATAAATTTCAAAGAGTTTGAGTAAAATCTGTGCTCAAAGTGAATATAAATTAAGCATAAGCTGAGCATAATTTGAGCATAATCTGAGCATAAACTGGGCATAAATTGAGCATAAACTGAGCATAGCTGAGCATAATTTGAACATAAACTGAGCATAAACTGGGAATAAACTGAGCATAATTTGAGCATAATCTGAGCATAAACTGAGCATAATTCTGAGAAAACCTTCGACGGTAACTGAGCATAATTCGAGACAACCCTCGGTGTAACTGAACATAGTTCCGAGAAAACCCTCAACGGCAACTGAGCATAATCCCGATAAAGCCTTCGGCGGCATCTGAGCATAATTCCGAGAAAACCCTCTGTGAAAATTGAGTATAATTCTTAGAAAGCCATCGGCAGCATCTAAGCATAGTTTCGAGAAAACCCTCGGGAGCATCTGAGCATAATTTCGAGAAAACCCTCGACGGTAACTGAGCATAATTTCGAGAAAGCCCTCGGCGGTATCTGAGCATAATTCCAAGAAAGCCCTCGGCGGCATTTGAGCATAGTTCCGAGAAAGAGGGCATCTGAGCATAATTTTGAGAAACCCTTGGCGGCAACTGAGCATAGTTCCGAGAAAACGCTCGACGGCAATTGAGCATAATTCTGAGAAAGCCCTCGGCGACATATGAACATAATTTCGAGAAACCCTTGACGGTAACTGGTGGAGTAAAACTGAGAACGAATGAATAAATCTGGGAAAGAACGATTGAAAATGAATCTGGAAAAGAGTAATTGAATCTGAGAATGAATAGATCTGGGAATGAATGAATGCCCTATCTCTTATTCTAGGTGAAAGGGTTATGAGTTAATCTCTAAGTACAACCAAATGTGAGATCCAAAATGCTTTTGTTTGAACCTTAAGGTTTTATCCAAAAGTTTTATGAATTTAAAACCTAAGTTTTTATTTCTTTTGAACCTCAAGGATTTTTTGAAAAATTGTTATAAAGAGGATAACCTTAAGTTTGAGGTTCCCATTATCTTTTAGGATTAACATTGTTCGAAAATAAAATACCCCTAGTTTGACAATAAACATGATATTGAAGATAACTGAACACATCATGCAAAAATTAAAAAAATGCCCCTAGTATAAGGGGGGAAACTACATATTTAGAGGAAAAAGAAAATGCCCCTTGTATGAAGGTTTGAAATATTTGATTACCACAAGCGCAATAAAGATCCAACTTTTAATTTTGATTAATTTTATGATAGATTTTGAGTCAGGCTCAAGAAAAAAAAATATTTCCTTTTGAGACTCATCATAGAATTCACCATTCTCTTCCTTGGTTCACTTGGGGAAGTAAAAATTTTCAGATCGATCGTAGACAAGATACTTGTGGCTTCTGAGTCTGTGCCCGGTTTAAGCTAAGTATTGAACTTGATTATTCGGATTTCTAATGTTTCAGTTCGGACTACTTTTAGTTTTTCTTCAATTTTGCTTTGTTGCTCTAACTTTTGCCTAGATCGCCTTTTCAGATTTTTAATCTAGCGAACTTGCTCTAACTTTTGCCTAGATTGCCTTTTCAGGTTTTCAAACTAGCGAACTTTTTTTTTCCTTTGCTCTGATTGTTGTCAAAGTTGTCCTTCGGATTTTCAACCTTGCGAGCTTGCCTTAATTTTTGCCTAAGTCACCCTTTTCGGATTTTCAACCTAGCAGGTTTTTTTTTTCTCTTTTTTTTCTTTTATTTCTTATGGAATTACTGTTTGATCATGCTTTGTTATCTTCCTTGACTTTTCGCACGGTACATAGGAGGACTTTTATAGGTAAGCTTAAGGTTGGGTATAAAAAGAAAGGGATTTTGAGGCTCAAAAACCAGATTGCCCCTTGTGTGGCATTTCTTTTATTTTGCCTTGAATTTTCTTCCCCATTTTGAAGATATATATATATATATATATATATATATATATATATATATATTTTATTTATTTATTTATTTATTTTTTCTTGATTTTTTATTGTGTGGAGAAATAGAGATTTTTTTATTTTAATGTGGTCGGGCCTGAAGTAACTTCTCAGGTTGCCTACGTACCCCAGATTTTTGGGATCAGACCAAAATGTAGTTCGAATCTTCCCTCCCTTAGGTTAGGTAATCAGGCTAAGAAATAAAAAAACATAATTTTTTTCTTTTTGAAAAGCCTACAAAGGGGTGGAGAAATGATATATTGAATTGGGTAATAGGAGAATTGATTCGGCCAAAGATGAATTCCTTAAATGAAGTACCGTTTGATTTGGTCAAGGTTGGTTGGTTCTGCTAATTCGATTCCATTATGATCTTGAAGCCTGACAGCTTTTCCTAATAATATTTCCTTGATGATGAATAGACCTCCCCAATTTGGTTTGAACTTCCCTCTAGGGTCAAAGATAGGTGCCCGATTCTCTTTGAGTACTAAATCTTCGACTTGTAAGTGACGGGCCTTGATCTTTTTGTCAAACGCACGGGCAACTCTTCTTTGATAAGCTTGCACGTGATACAAGACTCTTAGTCATTTTTCTTCGATCAAATTTAATTCTTCAAACCATTGACGAACCCAATTTACTTTTGACAACTGACTTTCCAACAAGACCCTGAAAGATAGATATTCCATTTCAACTGGCAAGACCGCTTCCATACCATATACTAAGGTGCTGATTGATTCAGCTTCTTTAATCTGTTGTCAGCTTCTACTGTCAGAATCTGCTATCTGAATCTGTTGTCAAAAGCTGAAACATTGAAAAGCCTGTTTGATAGAGCTTTGTAAAAGTGCTGTGCTGTTGACCAGAATCTGGTAATTATTGTTTGATACAGCTTCAAGAATCTGCTGTATTAGGGTAAAATGACCAGAATACCCTTAAGGTTGTTAGTGCACCCATAATGCATTAAAAATTATCAGAATACCCCTACAAATATATAATTATAGTAAATATATATAAATATAATAAAATTATATAAAAAGTTAAAAAAATAATTGAATTAATTTTAAAATATTTATAATTCTAAAAAAAATATAGAAAATTTATAATTCTATAGAAATTTCGACAGCATCTCCTCTTAAAAATAGACATGAAATTTTCCTAACAAACAAAATACCTGCATAGTACGCAATCCAACATTTACATTACATCGTATATACATAACACATTCATATTCTGACATCATTTATATTCTGACATCATTTAATTGATTCTAATTTTTTTAGGTTGTTTATCCAAAGACAGATAAAAAACATTGAGTTCGATTTCATGAATTTTGTGAATTTTATGATTAAAGGCTCAATCTTTCATGGACAAACTACAACAAACTTAGATATAAAAGATTCTGTTTTATTTTTAATTTGTATCACCAATTGTGAAACAAGTCGTCTTCAATCAAATATAATGAGTGCTACTATTATCATTCTAAAATCTAAACTAAAACTCTATCAAAACAGAACATCAAGAATTCACAAAAAATAAAAAAACCAACCTGCAACCCTATATTCCTAAAGTGTTCATGGGCATTGCCCATACTACAAATCCATCGATGCGTGGTCATTTTTTCACCAAAATTCAACAACCATAACAGGGGTGAGGGCTGACGCAAATTCTTTTTCCATCCATCTCAGAAATCCCAAAATTTATACCTGAAAACAATAAAATTGTACCTCATAATCTGAAACAAGAGATAGAAACCATCCAGTGTTCCTTTAGAAAATCACAATCTGAAGCTCTATTTCCTAAACTCGTAATGACTAACATCATACATGTTTTATGATTTGGTGAGCTCGTAGACACGTGCATCTTTGATAAAGAACATTGAATCTTGTCTTAGGTTAATGCAAAGAGATACATTGTATACAATACAGACTATATAAGCTTTACAACCACCATTTTCTGAATGTTCTTAATAGTTCTTAATTTGTGGATTTCAATTCTCACTCTCTTCTACATAAAAAAATAGTTGTAAGTTAATTTCAAGGTCTCTATCATTTGATGTTTCTGCATATACTTTACTAAGTATGGGAGTTGAGAAATTGAAGTTTCATTAAGTTAGAATTTAAAATTGATCCTTTTCACACTTTGTTTATAATATATTTTGAATTCCCCGTATGTGGAGAGACATCACTTGAAGGTGTGGGTTTGTTATTTTGCAGATATTACGCATATTTAAACAACTCATGTTTGACTATCTTTTAAGATTGATTAAAAGATGGATAAAAAGTTACTTGAGAATCACTCTCTTTCTCAACAATTGACGTTGGACATTATTTACTTGGTGCAAAGAGGAAGCTGAAAAACAAAAGTAAGACAAGTTTGAAACAGAATTGGGAACTTCTAAAGCATCATGTGTGAATGAAAAAACTCAAAAACGTGGAGGTACCCTTAATTCCAAGGTTTTCCCCAAGGACGATATAAAATTTCTAATGCAAAAGCTAATGGAGGCATCATGGATGGTCCAAGATTGAGACCATGGTGCAACATGGCTATAGTAGTTAGTGTGCTTAAAGAGATCGAAAAGATCTCATCTACTAATGTATCCACCAAAAATGATACTGGTAGTTAGTTTACCCAACAAAAATTGATGAACAATTAAAAGGCCATATTTCTTTCGATCGACGATACCATTGTGAATTAGACAAGAACAAAAATTTTCTTGCAAATATGAATTTAAAGAACAAAAAAAAAACAAAAAACATAGAGATTCAGCTACAAAATAGAGTGATTGAGCACTATGTACATGGATCCCTTAGTAACAGAGGCAAAAATGAACAAAAAACAAAAGAATATTCAAAAATAATTCTAAAATATCAGATCAAAAGTTAACTTTGTCATCTAAATTTGCTGAAAAAGATAAAACAGAGAGATCCAGAGTCCAAGAGTCGAATTCAAGATAAAAAATTGCGAAAGAAATCGATAAGCTACTAGTTCACGAATCGAAATAACTAATATGAAATTAATCTGAAACTAACCAAGAGATTTAGTCGAATTTAGACTGAAATAACTACTAAAGTTGATGCAAAACGAGATTAAAGTCTTAAAAAGATCAAAATAAAAAAATCTACCAAGATTTGGAAACCAAAAAGGAAAATTGGAGAAGTAGAAACGATGAGGGTACCTCTGGAATGTGATCCTCGAAGAGAAAAAAAATATGTTTTTTTGTCATTGATTTTGACGGTTTCGTTGGTCACCAATTCTCTCCGTCTTCTTTACTAGTAGCCAAAGTCGACACTCGACACATCTGAATAATAATACTGGTTTTCTATTCTAAGGTTTCAGATGAACCAGAGTTTCTAGCTAAAGATGGAGAGAGAGAGATGTGCGAGGTTCTGTCGATAGAATAGAGAAGAAGAGAGAGAGAGTTGTGAGAGAAAAACAGAGAGACTGTGCGAGTTTCCGCCATGTTCGTTGAAGAGAAGAAGAGAAAGAAGAGAAGAAAATAGATCGGGGCATTTTGGTCTTTTCATTGAGCCATTTTTCGATAGTTCGCTTCTCCCGCAAACGCAAATTGGAAAAGATTCTTTTAACTACTTTTCATATTTGCGTTTCTAAACGCAATTTCATAACGTAATTTCAAAAAATTGAGTTTCGTTGTGTTTGATTCGGCTTCAAAACTCAGCTTCAAAATGCAAATGCTGGAAAATCCGTGTTTTGAAGTGCAATCAATCGTCCCCTAAGTAGTAGGGAGTAGCTCCAATAGAGGATTGAATTGAAGTTCGATATGCCCATAGTGCAAATGGTAGTTTTTCTGACCAATCTCGATGTGATTGACACATTTTCATGATGATAGTCTTAAGATTCTTATTTGTCGCTTCGACTGCTCCATTAGTCTAAGGGCGGTAAGGAGATGATTTGTGGTGTGAGATTTTGAACTTTGAATACAATATAATAACCTCAGCTTTGAAGTGTGACCCGTTATCAGAAATCAACTCCGAAGGTACCCCGTATCGATTGATGATGCTTGTTTGGATAAACTTAGCAACTCGAGACGCAGTGAGGACAGCATAAGAGGCAGCTTCGACCCACTTAGTAAAATAATCGATAGCAACTAGAATGTATTCATGCCTGTTTGATGCCTTAGGTGATTTTTTACCAATAATGTCAATTCTCCAAACTGAGAATGGCCACGTTGAAGTTAGACCAACTAATTGAGAGGGTGGCACATGTATGAGGTTTGCATGTATTTGGCATTTGTGACAAGTCTTGTCCATGTGATGGCAATCTGTTTCCTTCGTGGGCCAATAATATCTTTGTCTCATAATTTTCTTAGCTAACATTTTTCCACTCATGTGAGGGCCACATTCTCCTGAATGTAGTTCAACCATTATTTGTTCAGCTTGATCTTCATCAACACACGACAAATGAATCCTATCATAAGACCTTTTGTATAAACTTCTTGCGGATAGGATGAATTTAGATGCTAATCTTAATAGGGTTTGTCGTTCCTTCCTAAATGCTTCTTTCAGGAATTTTTGTTTTTCTAACACTATTTTTATATCCGTGTACCATGGCTTTCCATCGAGTAGTCAAGTAGCAATGTTGATCTGATGGCAATATGCGGATTTGTCTTTGACTTTGACAGTGATCGGCCTCAATTCCATGCTAGGGGGCAAATGGATCATTGAAGATAGAGTGGCTAGAGAGTTAGCAAATCTGTTATCTTCCCTTGACAAGTGTTGGAACAAGATAGCTTGAAACTTACCCACTAAGTTTAACAGATACTCATGATAAGGCTCCAACTTCTCATCCCTAGTCTTCCATTCTTCCAATGACTGATGTATGACCAAGGTTGAATCCCCAAAAACTTCAATTTCTGTAATGCTCAGCTTTAAAGCAGCTTCAAGCCCCGCAATGCATGCCTCATATTCAACAGTGTTATTGGTGTTCGAAAATATTAATTTAATGGCGATCGGAATGTGGCATCCTTCTGGAGAAAACATGACTACCCCTATTCCATAACCATTTTGATTTGCGGCTCCATCAAAGTACAACTACCATGTTTGGTTTTCTTCAACATGCAAGGTGTTCTCATCTGGGAATTGATCAATAGGCCTTATTACTTCCACTACAGGGTGATTTGCCAAGTATTTTGCTATAGCTCTCCCCTTGATAGATTTATGTGTAACATGCGTGATGTCAAACTCCGATAACAACAATAACCATTACGCGGTTCTCCCTGTCAACGCTGGCTTCTCGAAAAGATACTTGAGAGGATCCATCCGGGATAACAAGATAATTGAATGAGATAACATATAGTGTCGGAGTCTCTGAGTAGCCCATACTAGTACCAAACAAGTTTTTTCTAGGGCCGAATACTTTCGTTCATATTCTAACATCTTTTTGCTGATATAGTATATAGCCCTTTCTTTGCAAGTATCTTCGTCATACTGTGCAAGCATGCATCCCATAGCTTCTTCTATGACTGACAGATAAAGAAGAAGTGGTTTACCCGATGTAGGTGGAACCAAAATAGGTGGGTTTAAGAGATACTCCTAGGCTTGGTCGAAAGCCTTTTGACATTGCTCATTCTAAACTACTGGTTCATTCTTCTTGAAAAGCTTGAAAATAGATTCGCATACGTTTGTGAATTGAGCGATGAATCTGCTAACATACTGGATTCTGCCCAAGAAACCTCGAATCTACTTTTCAGTCTCAGGCGGTGGCATCTCTTGGATAGCTTTAATCTTCACAGGGTCTACTTCGATCCCTCTTTAACTGACCACAAAACCCAATAGTTTTCTAGAAGTTACTCCAAATACGCATTTCTGCGGGTTGAGCGGAGTTGGTACTTTTGAATCCTTGTGAAAAATTTTTCTAACGCTACAACGTGCCCCAGTCGTTCCTTGGATTTGACTATCATATCATCTACATAGACTTCAACTTCCTTGTGTATCATGTCATGTAGTAAAGTCATGGCTGTTCTTTGATAGGTGGCTCCAGCGTTCTTCAAACCAAAAGGCATAACCTTGTAGCAAAAGGTTCCCTACTGTGTGATGAACGACGTTTTTTGCATATCTCGAGTATCTATTTTTATCTGATTGTACCCTGAAAAACTATTCATGAAGGACAACAAAGCGTGCCCTACATACTATCTACTAGAACATCTATGTGTGGTAAAGGAAAACTATCTTTTGGGCTTACTTTGTTTAGGTCTCTAAAGTCCACACACATTCTGACTTTTTTATCATTTTTTGGCACCGGGACGACATTGGCAGTCCACTCAGGGTATTCTACTACTTCCAAGAATCCAGTGTTAATTTACTTCGTAACTTCTTCTTTAATTTTCAGAGTCCATTCTGGCTTCATACGACGAAGTTTCTGTTTGATTGGTCGAGCATCGGGATATAACGGAATCTGATGTTGAACAATGTCTGTGCTTACCCCCAGCATATCCTCATAAGATCAAGCGAACATGTCTTTGAACTTTCTGAGCAAGTCTACTATCCCTTTGCATTCATCGGAAGATAAAGTGACCCCAATCCGAATTTCTTGAGGACCTTCTTTTGTTCCGAGGTTGATAACCTCTACTTCCTCTATTAGAGGTTGAGACAGACGTTCATCTTCTTTTTCAAGTAACTCGATTATCTTAGGGGGAGGTTCTTCGTCAGAAGACTCTCCCTTCGAAGCCAGATTATTAGTTAAATTATTATTGCGCTCAGGGTAATCAAAAATTTCTTTCATTTCATTCAAAAGAGATGGGGTAATAGGACTTATTGCAGACTTGACAGACTCACTTGACTAAGCAGGAAAAATAGAGTCACTAGAAATAAAAGACTTAGCAGAAACAACTAACTTACTTGACTCAACAGAAAGAAATGACTGAACTGGCATGTCAGACTGAACAGGACTAATGGGACTGACAGACCCAGCCTTGACGTGCAACACAAGACTAATTACATAATAGTTAGAGAGAGACCCAACAGCGGGTTTGATTACAGACTGAGGATTTGGGATCCCCTTCTCAACTGACAACACTAGGACACTATGATCTTCAATGAATAGCTGATCAATATTGTGAGAATCCAGATTGAGTTGCTAGTCTTCAATTTTCTTCTCTTAAACTTCTGTTCTTGCTTTCTTTTCAGGCCATTCCATGCCAAAGAAGATTTCAAACTCCGGCAGACGAGTACCTGTGATGTGATCAATGAACGGCTCTAGGAACCCACAATAACGGAAGTCTTCTCCTTCTTTCACAAAATAGCCATTAAGGATCTTACGTTAGGACTTCATTTTAATGAGATCTGTGATGCGTCTTTGCCTTTTTGCAATTGCTCTGTCCCGCTTTGTCTTCCAGTATTGGGCCCAATCTTCCTTAGTAGGCTTATATCCTAGCACGGATGTGCTAATGACTTCTTTAATCACCGATGTCTCTTTAATACCTTGTTGTTTGGGAACTAGGCCTATACCAGGGAAAAATCTCATTTTTTTGAACATATTAGCCATATAGCAGTTAGAGGTGTTCTCAAGAGGGAAATATTCTTTCACCGAGTGATCCCATTGAACTGAGCAGATCTTCTCGAATTCGAACCCGCTAAGTTCTATCCCCTGTTGTTCTAGTTGAATCTAAAGCAATGGCTCATTCTTGGCCTCAGTACTATTTACGATTCCTACAATTTCAGCATCTCCATGAAGAGTAATCACTAGCTCATCCTTGATAAACTTGACCTTTTGGTAGAGCGTGGAAGGGATGGCTTTGATCTGGTGTAACCATGATCTCCCTAACAGTAAATTGAAAAAAGACTGGATATCAATAACTTAAAATTCCACAGGAAATTCTACTATGCCTGTGGACAATCGAAGGTGCGAAATTCCCAGTACATCCCTCTTGGTGTTATCATAGGTCCTAACACCTTGATTAGTGGGTTTGAGGTCTTCAGCCTTAAATCCGAGACAAGTAGCCGTCTTCAAAAGACAAACATTCAGTACACTATTATTATCAATTAAAACCAGAGGTACCCTCATCCCGTTACAGTCAACTGTAATGTGCAACGGCTTAGTGTGGTTTGTCCCCTTCTTTTGGGAGATCTGAGTCCGAGAAGGATAGGATATTCTCTATGTAAGTTGCCCCTATTATACTGGCCAACTGATCTGGAGAAGTATCAAGGAAGACTAGGGCTGTGTTTAGTACTTTGAGAACAACCTCCCTATGAGCAGTGGAAGCCATGAGTAAACCCCATACTGAGATATTGACCCCTGATCTGCTTGATCACAGAGTTCGATATTTTCTTTGATAGGATCTTCTCCTTCTTTCCTTGCCAAAGCTGCAGGATTATCAACGCAGAGTTCTTATGGCTTAAAAACTCTTCCTCCTCGATTCATATGTCTAACTTCATCACAGGAGAGGGAGAAAGGCTCATCTTTTTCAGTCAACAAGTATAGATCTTCATCTGTCAAAGATACAGGCTTTTCAGGTTCATTTGAGCCGACAGGTAACTAGTGAATGCTGGACTAATGTAGCTAGGCAGGGATAAATAATATGTATCATCTGAGGTTAGATCCAATGGTTCATAGTTCGTAGTGAAAATCTCATCAATAAAAGTTATCCCAGCAAGGGGGTAACTAGGCAGTTTGACTTGTATTGGATGGATAAGAGAGATGGGATCGAATAGTAATGGGGTATAGGAAACCATATTCAGGGTTGGTGGAGGTTGATAGGTAACTAGTGGATTAGTGGTGACATTTGGTGGGCTAGGGATTGTGACCTTTTTGTTGTCAATAAGGTTTTGAATGGCATGGCGCAAGGTGAAATATTGATCCGTGTGATGGTCAGAGTTTTTATGGAACTCGCAAAACAAGTTAAAATTATGTCCAGCTGACAAGGGATTAGGCAAAGGTCGGGGTTGGATAGGAGTAAGAAGCCCTTTTTTCATCAATTTGTGAAGAGCTACAGTGAGACTCATCCCTAGATTGGTAAACTGACACGGAGTTTGAGGTTGACTTGGGTAAACCTGGTTATTAGACCGGGCTGGGGGTTGAGCTGGGGTGGCTGACGTGTTGGCTATGTAGACATGGTTGGTACTAGGTTTGGAACATAGGGTTTCTTAGATTTGTTATCCGAGGGGTTAGAAAGAATTCCAGAGGCAAAAGCATCCTCGAGTTGGCTTCCAGCTTGTAACAAGGACTCAAAAGTAGGGAGATACTGGGCCACTAGGTGTTGAGTATATCCTTGTGAAAGGTTCTTTAGGATAATCGCTACTTGTTCCTTCTCCGAAGGTCTATCCCACATTTGGGCAGCCTTGGCCCTCCAGCGACCAATGAAATCAGTGAATGTCTTTCCATTTTTCTGTTTAGTTGCCTCCAAATCCCTTCTTGAGGTCTCAATCTCGGTACTATACTTATACTAATGCCAGAAAGCCTTTGACATGTTCTCCCATGTACCCACAGTAACCGGATCTTGAGACATCAACCCACGTTGTGCTGATCCTGATAAAGTTCTCTGAAACCATAACGTCATATATTCGTCGCTGAGCCCCATAGTGCCCATGTTAGTAACATAAACCTTAAGATGTATTTTTGCACACCCTATACCGTTAAACTTGTCCATTTTCGACATCATAAACTTCTCTGGCAAATGGATTCTAGGGATGCGGTTCAGAACTTCAATGCCTACTGTAATTTCTCGATACCTTTTATACTCTTCATAGCTGACTCTAATTGAGACATTCTATTAGCTAACACCAGATTTTCATCAAGATACTCTTCATTTCCGTCGAGTTCGAAGACTTCACGTGGAAGTTTCTCTTCTACCTTCTTTCCTTTTGGGTCATCTAGGGGATTGTCTGTTGATTCCAAGGTCTGTTATAACACTTCCACTTTGCCTTTTATACTGTTGATATCATTGGCAAAAGCTGCCAAGATTTTACGGATCTCTGTGAGCTCAGATTCTGAAGCCATCTCTACTTGTTGACTTGGTACGATAGTTTGTTCTAATCCACTGGACTTACGACTCTAACTAGGAGGTGGACACTTGAGTTTGGGCGCAGTGATAATCCTATATGACCCCATCAAAGGTAGATTTAGTCAATTTCAGTATTACCCCCTTGATAACATTTTAAGGAATCATTTTATTGAGGTTTGTGCACCAATCCATTAATTAATCCATTCACGGAATGATCATTCAAAAAAGGAAATAAATATTTATTTAAAAGAAAAATAGTTTTATTGAAAATGATTGACAAATAAATGTTCTTATTAAAACATCTTTCCACAAATTTGACTTAAATTATTTTTACATAGACGCTTGACTTTGTCTTGATGGTCATCAGGATTGCTATTAGGCTTGACCCTCTTGGCTCTAACACTTGGCTCCTTGAATTCTGCTGGTCCGTCTGGATACCCTAAGGTGTGCTTGTTCCAAGCTTTCTCAATGAGATGCACTAACTTTTCAGTGAAAGGTTCGGGAGGAAAGAAAGCTTTGGGTTGAGGCAAAGTGGTCTCTATAGGTACTTCGTACTGTTTTGGGATTAAATTAGAATGGTAAAAAGATGTTTTTTCTAAACCGGTCAGACAGACATAGTAGGATCCTTTGGTTCCTAGAATAGGAGGATCAATCATCCACCAAGGGTATCTTAAACCGATATGACGGACAAGGTGAGAGTCTAACCATTTGCTCCAAGCCTTGATTGAGTTGTGACGCACTAACAGGTTTTTTTTGGAAAAGTGCTTTGGCCCATACTCGAGGTTTGAAAGAACATCAACAATTTTGAGACGGTCACAAAGCTACATATAAAGTAAGTAGGGACTTCCTTTGAAGCTTTCCCGTTCAGCAAGGATGAGGGGTACTGGGTTGGCTTTCCTTAAGAGTTGAGAGGCTCTATCTATGAAGGACTCAGGGATAGTTTGACCATCACTATTAGAGGTCAGTATATATTGGGCTAGGATTCCTAGACACAATCGATAATCTCTAGTGGCTCGTCAGGCTTCTGGTTTTATTTTGACAGGATAACTGTGGAGCGATACGGGCCCAATAAAGATACTAAGTCCAATCTCCCGTTATGAACTAAGGCCTTGGCTTCTTCCTTGGAAATGTTCAGTCCTATGGTGAGGTCACCAGAATATTCGGTCTTCAATGAGGGCCTGACTAGAGGCCTGAAGTGGATATCCTCATGATGCCACAATAATCCTCGTAAGTAGGGCACAAGTGCATATGCCCAATATGAAATATGTGAAGATAGGGGTTCCATCACTTAGCAATAGCACGTAACAGGTTCCAGTCTACTTCAAACACATGGAAGTAAAGAGCACTCATCAACATGAATCATCCAAAATTGATCTTCTCTACAGGGAGCATCCATATGATGGTTGTTTTGATTAACTGGTCGATCATATCATTGCCTGCGACTAGCATCCTGGTTTGGCACAAAAGTGTATTTTAGTACACTTCCAAGGTCCATGTAAAATTACTTTTATTTGAAAAATCCTATTCTTATGGAAAACATTTTCTTGAAAAACATTTTTTTTAGAGAACACTTCTTTTGGAAAAACACTTTTTCTTGAAAATATTTTCCTTTTGTAAACTATTTTTTTTCTTTGAAATTTGATTTCCATTTTGATTTAAATGGCCTGGTCCATCATGATTGTTGGATCGAGATGGACTGGGTCATTATTAAATTTTTGCAAGAAATGGATTCTTTATTGGGTCGGTGCACCCATTTTAATTTCTAAAAATAAAATTTTTGATCCTTAAGGACAATCATACACTTGATCTCATCATTCACATCATTCACATATACTCATCAATCATAAGGTTCCATTCAATGAACAACCTGGGATCACCCACGATAAGTTCGAGTCGTGACCTACAGGAAAGGTTTCTAGACTCTGAACTTACTACGTGCAATGCATTTTTATCTGGCCACCATTGCCCAAATACACCTATATACCTCTCGATACGTGGTGACTTGGTTTGATATACCATATAGGTGATAATCTAAAATCTCAACTCACTTCTCTGAAGCCAAAAATAGTCAGTTTGATCCCTAGTTGAGAGGTGGCGCACGATGCTGAGCAAAGGCCCACTTAAACACCTCTCGTCTAGAATAGACGTAGTCTATCTCCCTCGTATAGTAAGGTACAGCGGGGCAGGATCTCGCTTAGGCACTGATTTTGACTAAGAAGTGCAATTGATGTACTTGGACTATCTTTTATATACCTACGGGTACGAGTCAAGAGTTGTAGCTTTCATAAATGGTTTGGCATCCCACGAGGGGACCGACCACGTACTAGTACTACGTTGGCAATCGAAACATGTGATTGTGTGGCTCACAATAGGTCAAAGGCTCTGGTCGCTCTAGTCTGGGTGCATCAATATACCTTTCAGGGTCACCTGATCAGACGGTACTGATGTCCCAGTTTGATATACCCTAAGGTACGTGACTGGAGTTGTAGTTTTCATGAATGACGTCGCATCTCCAAAGAGATCGGGGCACGCACTAGTGCCACGTTGGCTATATGGGATGTGTAAATGTGGAAAACAGTAAACGTACATGTGGTGTGTGCAAAAGGGTGGGGTGTGCCCGGGGCCTTTTTCAAACAAATGGGCCCATGGGCCTGATCATATCATCATACATTGGATCACATGAATATTTAATTAAGACCAACACCATTTTAATCATATGAATATTTAATCAAGATCAACAACATTCTAATCACATGATTAAAGATAAGAATATCAAGCATATATCCATGTTAGAAGCAAACATTTAATCTGAAATATTTCTTTGTGTTTCAATCAAGGGTTATTTTGGATGGTCCAAAATAATTCAGAATTTCAAAGCACATTGGATCGAGGATAAATGGATAATCGCTAATATGGAGATTTTAAAATCAAATACCCCCTTTTAAAAAAAAAAAAAATTTATCTAGAAAAACAAAACTATTTTTTATATTGCCAAGCAATAAAAGACTCCTTTAAAAAAAAAAAAAAAAAAAAAAAAAAACCTTTTTTTTTTATTTAAAAACTATTACTGTTAAAAAAAACTAACAAAATCACTAAAAAAAATAAACAAATAAATATTTTATTGCCACACCAACTATATTTTTGGAATCAAAGCAAAGTGTCAACATTATAAATAAAAATTGGTTGACATTAAAAATTTTATTTATTCATTTTCTTATCCAATGCAAACCCAAACTTTTGTTTAACCAGCTCAACCAAATTGTTAGGTTCTTCATGATAGGGACTTAAATCAATATGAATCGTATGAATCGAATATTTAGTCCCCTGAATTGGGTGTCATCTCTCGTTTATCCTCAGTTCTTAGTGTCATCACCTTTTCGAAATAGTTTTTAACCATCATATTTCCTAAGAGAATGGAAGTTGTAAGACAGGAAGAGTCTTTACAATCTTGTGAAAGGATAGGTTGGATGGGGTACGAGGTTAGATTAGTAGTGGTCGAAATTGGTGTGACTAACAAATTAGAGTTTATCCTTAGTTCTTCTTGAACAACAATTTTCTCTGATGGTGGATCAGTTTCCTTAGCCAAATTTGTACAATTGGTTAGCTCATTGGGAATTTGAAACATTGGTTGGCTCTCGGGGGTTATCTCATTTGAAAATTGACCATTCTCTCCTTTTTTCTAAGGGCACAGTAAGCTGACCTAGTTGGACTTCCATCATTGCTTCGGTTTGAACTGTAACCTCATTGGTTTGAAATTTGATCTTCAATTGAGACGGGATTATCAATTATTGATGGACAATCTTCTGTAGACACCCCATTTTTGCACTCGTCTGATTAATCAACTTGTCAACCTGATCGCAACGGTTCCCAATGATGGATGTTTATTTCATTGCTATATTTTGTTACCAGATGTGTTTCAGAAATTCGGATGAGGTATCTTGAACTAACAAAACTGTAGAAATCACGCTACGCTTGGAAAATATAATCCCAAAAGCTTAGAAATCATCATTTTTCAGACAAAAAGAATCTTCACGAAGAAAATCACTAAAAAAATGACCAAATTACCAAAATACCCCTAACCTTAAAAGATCCCTAGAGCCTACATTACGCTTAGGAAAACTCATTCAAATACATAAAATTTGACAAAATTACAAAAATACCCCTCATAAATTTCACAACCATTTAGCACAAAAAATTTCATAAATGATAAAAACCAACATTCCCATTGAATTCCTTATGAAAAATCGATTCCAAAATATCTTGGAATATTGAAAACTGACTTAAAATGCAAAAAGTCATCTCCGAGGGTAAACGATAATTTTAAAATTTTAATAATTAAAATTTTAAAATTAATAAATAAAATATTAAATAATGTAAAGTGAAACATTAATAAAATTAATTTAAAATTTTGAATAAAAAAAATTGATCAATTAGGCTCTCAGGCAAAATTGTTGATGGTTGCCCATCTATTTATTAAAGGACCCCTCCATCTGGGGGCCCAAAGAATTAAAGATATAATAAAGGAGGGTTCTCCAAAAATATATTTTTAAAATCAATCAAGTAAGACTAAAGTCCATCTTAAAGTCAATCAAGTGAGACTAAAAGTCAAAATCCTAATAGAATTCTAATTAAATAATAACTCTATTTAAAACAATCCTAATTAAATAATAACTCTGCCTAAAATAATTCTAATTGAAATATAACTCTACCTAAAACAATTCTAAATAAACAATAATTCTCTCTAAAAGAATTATAATTAAACATTAACTTTATCAAAACAAGTACTTAAAACAAATCTATAAATAGGGGTCCCTACAACCTATTTACGTATGAAAAAATAAACCCTAGAAAAAGTAGGTTAAAAAACTTCCCTAGCCTCCTATAAACCTTGATTTTGAAGTCCCAACTCCTTACCTAACATCCGTACCTCAACTTTAGCTCAAAAAACACCTAGAAACCCTTCCAAAACACCCTATAAATCCATAAAAAAATTAAAAAAAATTCAGAAGGGGATACTTTGTTTTAGAGATCCGAAACGAATCCGGTGACAGAACGAAGCGAGGAGTGTTGTACGAAAAATTATTCTACTAGATCTGAGGAAACAAGACCGTTGTTTTCGTAAAGGTAAAGATTTAAATTTTTTTATTGATTAAGTCTTTTTAGCAATGTAGTCCTATTTGAGAATTAGTAGAGATCGACGTTTGTCGGGCAGGGTTGGTGCCTAACACCTTCCAACCCCGTAATGTGATCCCCGGACTTAGTTATTTTTTAAGTAGATTAGTTGTTTTTATTCGTTTAGAGTCGATGTTCGGTTCGTAGACAGCAATAACTAGGTGGCGACTCCCAAACCTCAAAAATCAAAAGTGGATTCGCGCACCCCGCGGATCGAGGGCGCTTTCATCATCGAAATATTCAAAAGAGTAGACATGGTCACTAAGGTTATTTTGAAAGAATGGTGGATTTTCTAGGATGGAGATATCCTCATTTTCGAATTTATCAAAATGTCCTTCTAAAGATAGCGCTAGGTGACTCAATTGAGTTCCTATGCTGGCTAAAACTTGACTTATGTCCTATTGCTGTTGATGGAGCTGTTGTTGTTGGATGAATTGTTGCTATTGATTTAACAACTCAGTCATCAAGGGCTCTAATGATAAAGTTGGAAGAGAAGACAAAAATAAGTCATTGAATGTTGACTCTGACTCTACAGCTTTATATTTAGAGAAATGTTGAGAATCATAGGATGGTTGGGGAATTATTATTGGATTCATCATCGAGGTATCGTGCATTTAAAAATCTTCATGGTTACCAAAATGACTACCTTAAGTGAACTCATTCTAATACGGTATGGTATCCGAAGGAAACCAATTATCTATGTGGTATGGTTGGTCGAAAGAAACTAAGTGTCGGCATCTAATAAGAATTTTGATAATGATGCATATTGGCTTGCGTAGTACGAAACATGGGTAAACTCGGACAACACTCGGGAGGATGACCATAATTATCACATAGGACGCATGGGATCCAAGATTCTCTGCTAAACTCCATGACAATGTGAAAGCGCCCTCGATCCGCGGGGTGTGCGGATCCGCTTTTGACCTTCGAGGTTTGGGAGTCACCACCTAGTTATTACGGTCTAGGAATCGAATTTGGATTTAAACGGATAAATCAACTAATTTACTACAAAAATATGGGTTCGGGGATCACGTTACGCGGTTGGAAGGTGTTAGGCACCAACCCCGCCCGGCCAATGCCGGTCTTTACTTATTCCAAATAAAACTACATTGCTAACAAAAAGACCTAAATAAAAAAATAAAAGAATTTTACCTTCGAACGCAACAATTCTATTCCCTCAGATCTGATAAAACTATTCCTCGTACAGTACTCCTCATTTCGTTCTGTCTCCGGATCTGATTTTTGATCTCCGAGGTAAGGTATCTCTTTCTTAGATCTAGATTGTTCGAATTTGTTTTATGGATTTCTCGGTGTTTTTGAAGGGCTTTTACGTGTTTTTCAAGCTAAAATCGAAGTATGGGTGTTAGGTAAGGAGTTGGGGCTTCAAAATTAGGGTTTGTGGGAGGCTAGGGAAGCTTTTTGACCTACTTCTCTTAGGATTTATTATTTGATGCGAAAATAGGTTTTGAGGACCCCTATTTATAGATTTTTTAAGTGTTTGTTTAGATAGAATTAGTGTTTAATTATAATTCTTTTAGTTAGAGTTATATTTTAATTTGAATTGTTTTAGGTAGAGTTATATTTAAGTTAGAATTCTATTAAATAGAGTTATTATTTAATTAAGATTATTAAATAGAATTATTATTTAATTAGAACTCTATTAGGGTTTTGACTTTTGGTCTTATTTGATTGACTTTAAGATTTTGACTTTAGTCTTACTTGATTGACTTTAATATGTTGACTTTAGTCTTACTTGATTGACTTTAACTTTGATTTTAGTCTTACTTGATGGACTTTAATATCTTGAGTTTAGTTTTACTTGATTGACTTTAATTTTTGGAAAATCCCTCCCTATTATATCTTTAATTTTTTGGACCCCCAAATGGAGAGGTTCTTGAATAAATATCTTGGCAACCATTAATAATTTTGCTTGAGAGCCTGATTGATAGATTTTTTTGGTTCAAAATTTTAAATTAATTTTATTAATGTTTCACTTTAATTATTTAATATTTTATTTATTAATTTCAAAAAATTTTAATTATAAAAATTGTAAAATTATAATTTTGCCCTCGAAGAGGACTTTTTGTGTTTCAAGTCAGTTTTTGATGTTCTATGATGTTTTAGAATCGATTTTTCGTAAGGAATTAAATGGAAATATTGGTTTGTGTCATTTAGGAAATTTTTTGTGTGGAATGGTCGTGAACTTTATTAGGGGCATTTTCATAATTTTGTCAAATTTTGTGAAAATTGGTTAAATGGTTTATTTCATTTTGATTTGTTGTTTTATTATTAGGGGTATTTTGATAATTTGGTCAATTTTTAGTGATTTTTATCGTGAAACTTCTTTTTGTCTGAAAAATGATGATTTCTAAACTTTTGGGATTATATTTTCCTATCGTAGCGCGGTTTCTACAGTTTTGTCAGTTCGAGATAGCTCATCCGGATTTCTGAAATATATCTACTAACAAAATAAAACATTGGAATAAACATCCATCATTGGAAACCGTTGCAATCGGGTTGACGAGTTTATTAATCAGGCGTGTGCAAAAATGGGGTGTCTACAAATGTCCCTCTTTGACAGAGGGTTGAAGCAAACTAGATATCAAATCTATTTTGGTAGATAGTGTGATATCCGAATGCCATAGCTAGTGATAGTTCATTTTGTAGCCTGATTTAGGAATTCATCGGGGTGTTCGGATCCTTGAGCGTAAAACTCTCCCCGAACTAATAGGTTGTCAAGTCATCGAGCGAGAACTATCACTGACAGTGTCAGATCCTTGAATTTTAGAAATTCTCCTTGACTAATGTAACAATAATGCAAGTGTGTGTACTTAAAATCTGAGATAAATTTCAAAGAGTTTAAGTTGGAACTGAGTAAAATCTGAGCACAAAGTGAGTATAAACTGAGCATAAACTGAGCGTAATCTGAACAAAAACTGGGCATAAACTGAGCATAATTTGAGCACAGACTGAACATAAACTGAGCATAATTGAGCATAATCTGAGCATAATTTGAACATAAACTGAGCATAATTCCAAGAAAACCCTCGATGGTAACTGAGTATAATTCCGAGAAAACCCTCAGTGACAACTGAGCATAATTCTAAGAACGCCCTCGGCGGTAACTGAGCATAATTCCGAGAAAGCCCTCGGTGGCATCTGAGTATAGTTTCGAGAAAACCCTCGGAGGCATCTGAGCATAGTTTCGAGAAAGCCCCGAAGGCATCTGAGCATAGTTTCGAGAAAGCCCTCGGTGGCATCTGAGCATAATTCGGAGAAAACCCTCGACGGCATCTGAGCATAGTTCCGAGAAAGCCCTCGGAGGCATCTGAGCATAGTTCCAAAAAACCCTCGGCGGTAACTGAGCATAATTTGGAGAAAGCCCTTGGCAGCAATTGAGCATAATTCCGGGAAACCCTCGGTGGTAACTGACTGAGTAAAATCGAGAATGAAGGAATAAATCTGGGAAAGAACGATTGAAAATGAATCTGGAAAAGAGTGATTGAATCTGGGAATGAATAGATCTGGGTCAAAATGAATGCCCTATCTCCTATGTGAGATCCAAAATGCTTTTGTTTGAACTCAAGGTTTTATCCAAAAGTTTTATGAATTTAAAACCTGAGTTTTTATTTCTTTTGAACCTCAAGGGTTTTTTGAAAAACTGTTATCAAGAGGGTAACCTTAAGTTTGGGGTTCCCATTATCTTTTAGGATTAACATTACTCAAAAACAAAATGCCCCTGGTTTGATAACAAACATGGGAGATAATTGAATACATCATAAAAAATACCCCTAGTATAAGGGAGAAACTACATATCAGAGAAGAAAGAAAGTGCCCCTTGTATGAAGTTTGAAATATTTGATTACCACAAGCGCAATAAAAATTCAACTTTTAATTTTGATTGAAGATTTTGAGTCAGGCTCAAAGAAATTGGAACAAAATATTTCTTTATGAAATTTATCATAGAATCTATTCTTTCTCCCCGTCAGTTCGCTTAGGGACATGAAACTCTTCAGATAAACGAGATACTTATATCCACTGAGTCTATATTTGTTTCAAACTGGGTATTGAAACTTGGTCATTCGAACTTCTGATGTTTTGGCTCGGACCGCCTTTTCAGCTTCTCAACTCAACGAAGATTTTTTTTTGTTACTCTAACTTTTGCCTAGATTGCCTTTTCAGGTTTTCAATCTAGCGAGTTTGCTCTAACTTTTACCTAGATCACTTTTTCAGGTTTTCAATCTAGCGAATTTTCCTTTGCTCTGATTGTTGTCAAAATTGTCCTTTCAGATTTTCAACCTTGCGAGCTTGCTTTAATTTTTACCTAAGTCGTCCTTTCGGGATTTTCAACCTAGCAGACCCCCTTTTTTTTTCTTATGGAATGACTGTCTGATCATGCTTTGCTATCTTCCTTGAATTTTCCCCGGTACATAGGACTTTTATAGGTAAGCTTAGGACTGGGTATAAAAAGAAAGGGATTTTAAGGCTCAAAAACCCGAATGCCCCTTGTGTGACATTTCTTTTATTTTGCCTTGAATTTTCTTCCCCATTCTAAAAATACTTTTTTTTCTTTTTAGATTTTTTCTTTGTCGAAGGATTTATTTTCTTATTTTGATGTGGTCGGGCCTGAAGTAACTTCTCAGGTTGCCTACGTACCTCAGATTTTTGGGATCAGACCAAAACGTAGTTCGAATCTTCCCTCCCTTAGGTTAGGTAATCAGGCTAAGAAATAAAAAGGCATGATTTTTTTTTTGAAAAGGCTGAAAAAGGGTGGAGAAAGGATATATTGAACTGGGTAATAAAAGAATTGATTTGACCAAAGATGGACTCCTTAAATAAAGTACCGTTTGATTTGGTCAAGGTTTGTTGGTTTTGTTAATTCAATTCTATTATGATCTTGAAGCCTGACAGCTTTTCCTAGTAATATTTCCTTGATGATGAACAGACCTCCCAATTTGATTTGAACTTCCCTCTAGGGTCAAAGATAGGTGCCCGATTCTCTTTAAGTACTAAATCTTCGACTTGTAAGTGACGGGCCTTGATCTTTTTGTCAAACGCACGGGCAACTCTTCTTTGATAAGCTTGCACGTGATACAAGACTCTTAGTCATTTTTCTTCGATCAAATTTAATTCTTCAAACCATTGACGAACCCAATTTACTTTTGACAACTGACTTTCCAACAAGACCCTGAGAGATAGAATTTCCATTTCAACGTGCAAGACCGTTTCCATGCCATACACTAAGGAGTAGGGAGTAACTCCAATAGAGGATCAAATTGAAGTTCGATATGCCCAGATTACAAATGGCATTTTTTCTGACCAATCTCGATGTGATTAACACATTTTCTTGATGATAGTCTTAAGATTCTTATTTGTCGCTTCGACTGCTCCATTAGTCTGAGGTCGGTAAGGAGATGATTTGTGGTGTGAGATTTTGAACTTTGAACACAATGTAATAACCTCAGCTTTGAAGTGTGACCCGTTATTAGAAATCAACTCCGAAGGTACCCCGTATCGATTGATGATGTTTGTTTTGATAAACTTAGCAACTCGAGACGCAGTGAGGACAACATAAGAGGCAGCTTCGACCCACTTAGTAAAACAATTGATAGCAACTAGAATGTATTCATGCCCGTTTGATGCTTTAGGCGATATTTTGCCAATAATGTCAATTCCCCAAACTAAGAATGGCCACAGTAAAGTCAGACCAACTAATTGAGATGGCGGTACATGTATGAGATTTGCATGTATTTGGCATTTGTGACTGATTTTGACGATGTGATGACAATCTGTTTCCATCATAGGCTAGTACCCTTGTCTCATAATTTTCTTAGCTAACATTTTTCTACTTATGTGAAGGCCACATTCTCCTGAATGTAATTCAACCATTATTTGTTCAGCTTGATCTTCATCGACACATGGCAAATGAATCCCATCATAAGGCCTTTTGTATAAACTTCCTACGTACATGATGAATTGAGATGCTAATCTTAGTAGGGTTTGTCATTCCTTCCTCGATGCTTCTTCCGGGAATTCTTATTTTTCTAAGACTCTTTTTATATCTATGTACCATGGCTTTCCATCAGGTAGTCGAGTAGTAATGTTGATCTGATAGCAATAGACAGTTTGTCTTTGACTTCGACGGTGATTGACCTCAATTCCATACTAGGGTGTAAATGGATCATTGAAGATAGAGTGGCTAAAGAATCAGCAAATCTATTATCTTCCCTTAACAAGTGTTGGAACATGATAGCTTTAAACTTACTCACTAAGTTTAACAGATACTCATGATAAGGCTTCAACTTTTAATCCCTAGTCTTCCATTCTTCCAATGACTGATGTATGACTAAGGCTGAATCCCCATAAAATTCAATTTCTGTAATGCCCAGGTTCAAAGCAGCTTCGAGCCCCGCGATGCATGCCTCATATTCAGCTATGTTATTGGTGTTAGAGAAGGCTAACTTAATAGCAACTGGAATGTGGCATCATTCTGGGGAAAACAGGACTGCCCCTATTCCATACCCATTCTGATTGGCGACTCCATCAAAGTACAACTGCCATGTTTGGTTCTGCAGTTCTTCTTCAACATATAAGATGGTCTCATCTGGGAATTGATCAACAGGCCTTATTCCTTCTACTACAGGGTGATCTGCCAAGTATTCTATTACAATTCTCCCCTTGATAGATTTATGTGTAACATGCGTGATGTGGTGAGACTATCGTTGTTCTTCTCACCAGAGTTTATAATAATCTTACTTTTACCTTGTGGGACAAGTAGATGATTGAACTCAAGAGAAATGAGGAATAGAGTTAAGCTAAGAAGATAAAATTCAAATTAACGAAAAGGAATTAAAACTGTTTTTCTTTATATTTTTGAACTTATAAGAAAATGTAAAATTGCTAGAAAATAAACTAAAGTAAATGAAATTAAAAACAAGTAAACTTATGAAATTAAAATACCATTGGTGGTGGATCTACCTACAACATGTAGATGAGCAATTCCTAGTTTCTAACCTTTTTATAACTCAATCGTAAGGGCTTGGTGTTAGCTCCTTAGATCGGAAAGTTTTGCAAATGAAATGAAATAAGGAAACATAAACAAAGTAGAATTCTTTGAAAACTTCCTACTACCAATTATCTAGTTTAAGTATACGTTATCTTGATCAAATCTAAGTATAAAGTATCTATATTAAGAATAAAAGGTGAAAGAAATTTAAAGAGAACTCATAAGCATTTTAAATAAAAGAAAGACATAAAATTAGAAATAACACACAAATTTACTCTAGGCTTTTCCACTCTCCAATGGAGGGGAACTTAGCCTAATGTCATTGCAAGAGAGGGAAGATAAGAGATGAAATAATTTTTCTTCATTTCATGGAGAAACTTACAACTTCTTCTTCTTCTACTTCTTACAAGACTATTTAACCAACAGAAAATAACTAGAAAATGAAAATACAAAAAATAAAAGAAAGGCTAAGAGCCTTAGATTAAAGGAGTCTTGGATAAGAGAACTAAGATGGGACCCTTTCTCTAGAAATGGAGGCTCTATTTATAGAGAAAAATGTGTGTAGAAGAGTCTAAAAGTAGCCTCCACTTTTCTTTGCACAAAAAGATAAAAGAGGAGAATATGAGTTAAGGATTAGGACATTCCAAAGTGGGCCCAAATGCTTTTGTTTTGAAATTTTGATTCCAAATTGTTGATTTTCTACACAAGAAACACACGTAATTAGATTTATCTAGTAAATGAATTTATTTATATATAATTAAGCCTAATTAATATGCAACATGGTGTTTTGAGACTTAACATGATTATTACCTTAATATGGAGAAATAGGTACAAAAATCAAGATAAATAATCGAAAAATGTGCGTATAATTGAGTGTTTGGAGACACTCATCACACCCCAAACTAACCTTTTTCTAGTCCCTAGAAAATAAAACTACCAATTTCGCAGGCACCTCGACTGTATTTAGCGAATGTAGCAAGCCCTTGAACCGCTAGATTACCCCTAGTGGACGAGTTTGACTCGTGAGAGTTTGCAGAAAATATACCCACAAAATTTGAAAATACTTTTGAAGTAAAAATAGTCAAAATTAAAACTTATACTGAAAAGCACAAGTTTTTTTTTTGTCAATCAATTGGAAGTACTGCTTGGTATAGAGTCCCAACCCTTATTTCTCTACGACAAAACTTAGACTTAAATTGACCTTTGAGCGATAGTGGTTCTAACACAGAAATTTAAGAGATTCGATTTCCTAGAATGAGTTTCAACCTTCTAACTACTCAAGAGTAGCTGGAGTAACTTAGGATTTAATTCTAAACTTAGCATCCTGTCTGGGGTAGTGAGAAGTGTAGATATTCACTTTAATACCTCTAAGGGACTTTATCTGTGATATTCCAGTATACTCACATTTTTACACTTGATAGCTTTCTCCCTACTAAAACTTTACATAAACTTTTGGATCTTTGAAATTTTTTTTTTAGGTCTCTTTTTTTTTCTATTACTTCTTCACTCTTTTTCTAAGAAAAGTAGGCAGCCCTTTTCAAGGTACCCAGTCTAATTCAATGGTTTCTATATAAGGTGTATACAACCCAGTTCTGTTTTTCTTCTAATCAGCCAACCAATTGAACAAGGAAGTCAAAGTTCATCAAACCCAGTTTTTCCTTAAACTCTAGGTAGAAAGAAGGTAACAAGCTCTCTTAATACAATCTAGACTCTTGGTAACCTTATTAGAAGTAACTATAAACCAAAAGATAACTTTGCTCTAACTTTTGCCTAAGAGAAACACAAATGGGGACTCCAGATCATAACTTCCAATGAAAGACTGATTAAATATTTTTAACCAAGTGCTTAAAGATACAAGCTACAATTTTGATCAAAATACAACAAAGTCACCAACTAATTTTTTTTTTGAAATAAAAGAAGAAAATAATAAGTGAAAATCCGACCCATACACCCCCAAACTTAAACATTATATTGTCCTCAATATTTCAACATATGCATGCAAAGGTAAAATTGAAATTGACAAAATGAAATGAAGTGGGTTAGATAGCACCTGAGACAGACCTTACAGTCCTATTGATATTTAACACAATGTCCCCTGAAACGTGTGGGTTGCCTCCTAGAAGTGCTAAGTTTAACGTCTTTAGCCAGACGAAAACAAAGTTAATTTTGATAGACGGGGTCATCGAGGAGAAGAACTTCCTCATGCGGAACACACTCGAGAAAAGGTTTGAGAAGTTGGCCATTCACTTTGAAAGTGGATACATCCTTAGGATTAAGGACTTCAACAGCACCATGGGGGTAGACTGTTTGGAAAATATATGGGCCAGTCCATCGAGACTTAAGTTTTCCTGAAAAAAGGTGGAGTCTGTTATCATACAACAAAACTCTTTGATTAGGAATGAAATTCCTCCTAAGAATGTGCCTATCGTGAAAGAATTTGGTATGTTCTTTGTACCTTTTGGCACAATCATACGAGTCATTTCTAATCTCTTCTAACTCGTCTAGTTGTAACTTTCGCTTCTCATCGGCTTTATCAAAATCAAAGTTGAGGCGCTTGATCACCCAATATGCACGATACTCGAGTTCTACAGGGAGATGACAGGCCTTGCCAAAAACTAACCGGTAGGGAGACATCCCTATGGGTGTCTTGAATGCAGTCCTATAGGACCAAAGTGAATCACTCAATCTCAAAGACCAATCTTTCTTTGAAGGATTGACTATTTTTTCTAAGATAGTCTTTATTTCCCTGTTAGAAATCTCCACTTGCCCACTTGTTTGTGGGTGGTAAGGTGTGGCAACCTTATGCGTTATGAGGTATTTCTTCATCAATGCAGCAAAGATCTTGTTGCAAAAATACGAGCCACCATCACTTATGATAGCTCATGGAGTACCAAATCTTAAAAAAATCGTCTCCTTAATTAATTTTATCACAACCTTGTGATCGTTAGTTCTACATGTCATAGCTTCGACCCATTTCGACACATAGTCAATGGCAACTAGGATGTATTGGTAACCCTGGGAGATAGGAAAAGGTCCCATGAAGTCTATACCCCACACGTCAAAAATTTCGATGATCATGATAGGATTTTGAGGCATTTCATTTCTCTTCGAGATTTTTCCTAATCTCTGACATCTATCACAAGATTTGCTAAACTCGTGGGCATCACGAAAAATACTAGGCCAGAAAAAATCGCATTGTAAGATTTTCATAGCGGTCTTCTTACCATTGAAGTGCCCTCTGCAGGCATGATTATAGTAAAACTCTAGGATATTGACTTGCTCACAGGTTGGAATACAACATCTAATGATTTGATCGGGACAAGACTTAAATAAGAATGGCTCATCCCAGAAATACCATTTTATTTTCGACAAAAGATGAAGTTTCTCCTAGCTAGTCATTTCGATTGGGAATTGAGCTGTAACTAGGTAGTTGACAATGTCCGCATACCATGGAGCATTGGCTTGAGAGATTTCCATAAGTTGTTCATCGGGAAAGGATTCAGAGATGGATAAGGACTCCTCGGATGGCTTGGTAACTATCCTAGACAAGTGATCAGCTACGACATTTTCTGTCCCTTTTTTGTCTCAGATCTCGAGATCAAACTCTTGTAAAAGTAGAATCCAACAGATAAACCTTGCTTTAGCATCTTTCTTTGATAGAAGGTACTTCAATGCTCCGTGGTCTGTGTAGATCACGACTTTAGATCCTATGAGGTAGGGCGGAATTTTTCAATGGCATAGACCACTGCTAGCATTTCCTTCTCTGTTGTAGAGTAGTTAAGCTGAGCATCGTTTAGAGTTTTACTAGCATATTGGATAACATGAGGTTGTTTTTCAATTCGCTGACCCAAAACAGCATCTATTGCATAATCTGAAGCGTCGCACATAACTTCGAATTTAATGCTCCAATTTAGAGGTTGAATAATGGGTGCCGAGGTTAACTCGGACTTGAGCTTGTTGAACGCAGAGAGACATGACTCTGAAAAGTCAAAAGGAACATCCTTTCCCAATAGCTCACATAAAGGCTTCAAGATTTTCCCGAAATCTTTAATGAATCTACGATAGAAACCTGCATGGCCTAAGAATGACCTAATTTCTTTGACCGTTTTAGGAGGTGGTAATTTTTCAATTAGACCTACCTTCGCTTTATCTACCTCAATCCCCTTAGCAGAGACAATGTGCCCTAGCACAATCCCTGATGTTACCATGAAATGGCATTTTTCCCAATTGAGGACTAGATTGACCTCTTTGCAACGTACAAGGACTAAAGTCAAGTAGTGGAGACATTCCTCAAAACTTGGTCCGAAAAATCATCTATGAATACTTCGAGATATCTTTCTAGCATGTCGGAAAATATACTCATCATGTACCGTTGAAAAGTAACGGGTGCATTGCACAATCCAAAAGGCATGCGACGATACGCAAAAGTTCCAAAGGGGCAGGTGAAAGTTGTTTTCTCTTGATCGATTGGAGCAACAGGTATCTGGTTGTACCCGGAATAACCATCTAAGAAGCAATAATAAGAATGTCCTGCTAGACGCTCTAACATTTGATCAATGAAGGGTAAGGGGAAATGATCCTTAGGAGTCATCGAGTTGAGTTTCTTATAATCGATACACACTCTCCATCAATTTTAGACTCGAGTGGGGATTAATTCGTTGTCTTGGTTCACTACCACAGTGATACCAGATTTCTTAGGAACTACTTGTATAGGACTCACCCAATGACTGTCAGAGATAGGATAAATATTACTCGCATCTAACAATTTCATCACTTCCATCCGAATCACGTTTTTCATGATAGGATTTAGCCGTCTTTGAGATTCTAAGGAAGGTTTAGTAAAATCCTCTAAACGAATGTGGTGCATCACCACAGATGGACTAATTCCCTTGATGTCAGCTATGCTCCAGCCAATAGTTTTTTGATGTTCTCTTAATACTCCTAACAACTTCCCTCTTGAACTTCATTGAGGTGAGAAGAAATGATCACAGGCAAGGTTTGATTCTTGCCAAGAAATGCATATCTCAAGGTCTCTGGAAGTGACTTGAGTTCTAATTTCGGAGGCTCGACGTGAAAAGGAACAAGATTGGATGTGCGCAAAGGAAGACTTTCAGCTTTTACGTGCCACCGCACAGAATCTAAGAGTGGAACGGATTCAAGCAAAGCATTGACTTCACTTATAGACTCTTCTACGTCCAAGTCAAGGCCAAAGTGAGCCAAACATTTTGTTAGGGGATCAGATTACCCTAACTCTTGATACGTTTGATTGATTAACGTATCTATCATATTCACTTCCTCCATACCATCATCTACATCAATTCCTTGGAAATTATGGAAGACGTTCAGTTTCACTTTCATATCCCCAAATGCTAAAGTCATAATCCCGTTTCTACAACGAATGACTGCGTCAGACGTGGCTAAGAATGGACATCCTAAATGATAGGAATATGACTGTTCGAATTGATGACTGGCTCTATGTCTAAGACAACATAGTCAACAGGAAAATAAAAATCTTTGACTTTAACTATCACGTCCTCAACTATACCCTTTGAAATTTTTATGGACTTATCGGCTAAACTCAACATGATATCGGTAGGTTTCAAAACCCCCAAACCTAATTGTTTATAAATCGAATATGGTAAAAGGTTCACACTGGCCCCTAAGTCTAAGAGACATTTTTCGACCACTTGATTTCCAATATGAATGAAAATTGTCGGACATCCAGGATCTTTAAATTTTGGTGCAATCGTTTGTTGGATAAACGACGAAGCTTGGGCTGCCATGATGGCTTCCCGAGGAAATGGTATTTTCCTTTTAGCTGTGGTCAAATCCTTTAGGAATTTCGCATAAGAAGGTATCTACTTAATGGCATCTAGGAATGGGATATTGATATGCACATTTTGGAAGACTTCTAAGACACCCTAAAACTGCTTACCTTTTTTAGAATCTCTAAGGCGATGAGAAAATGGAGCTTTTGGAATTGGCAAAATGATATGACGATTTTTTAAATCTTTCTCCTTCTCTATTGGAGACTCTATGACTTCTTTTTGAACTTTGTCCTTCTCTAGGACTTTTTTTCCCTTGTCAATAGGTTGGACCTTGTTGTCCACCTTCTTTCCTGAACGCAAGGTGTGGATAGCCTGGACTGAGTCTTGTGGAGCTCCAGAATGGCTTCCTACTTCATATTGACCTTTCGATTCGTTTGGAATCAAAGGTTGACCTCTAGGGTTAGGGATAATCTGACTAGGAAATTGACCTTTCTCTCTCCCACTCAAGGAGAGAGCTAACTGCCCCAACTGAACTTCCATCTTAGCTATGGATTGCGCAGTGACCTGGTTAATCTGAGTTTTATTTTGATGGGTTTGTTGTTGAGTTTGGATGAACTGCTGTTGCTGTCTCATCAACTCGGTAATCATAGATTCTAAGGATGACTGTTGTTGGGCAGGCTGCTGGTAATTGGTCATGGGATCTGGTATGATGGCTTTGCAATCTGTAGATTATTGGGGTTGATAAGGGACTTGAGGAACAATGGCTTGGTTTGTGGAATAATCAGATTGCCTAGGAAAACTCCTATTATAACCTGACGGACCACTAGATTGAATAGGTTCGTTATGTCTGTATGAGAAATTAGGATGGAACCTATTATCTGGGTGATACGTTTGGCTAAAAGAGTTTGGAGTTGGCTTCCTAAAAGCACTATAGCCATTAATCGCATTTACTTATTCAGCTTTGATTTGAGGCAAGGTAGGAAAACACTCGACCAAATGGTCGTTGCCGTCGCATATACGCACAAAGAACTCGGTCCAACAGTCACTTGCGAAATTGTACGAGGGTCTAAGTGAGGTTTGGATGTTGAGATGGTAAAAGCATCTAACTTCTTTGTGAGATTGTTCATTCTACTCACTAGACTAGACATAACATTTTTGAGATCAGGGTCTGCCTTCATCTCATACATGCCTGTCTTTCTAACTAGATCATCTCTATCAGATTCTTTTTGGTTAGTGCTCCAATTTTGAGTACTCTCAGCTAACTCTACGAGAAAATCGTACGCTTGGTTGGGAGTCTGGTTCATGAACTGGCCTTTATGCATTGACTCGACTAAGGTACGTTGATTCATTGTTAATCCTCTATAAAAACTTTGCACCAACTGTGCTTTGTCAATGCCATGGTGTGGGCACTTGACCAATAAATCATTGAATCTTTCCCAAGTTTGGAAAATTCATCATCAGGACGGGTTCTAAAATTTCTAATAGAGTCCTTCATTTTCTCAGTTTTGGCCACGGGGTAGAATTTGGCCATAAATTTCTTGGATAGAACATCCCAAGTAGATATGGAATTGGGTGTTAGGGAGTTCAACCACACAGCTGCGTGGTCTTCCAGGGATAACGGGAACAAAATAAGCTTGATACTCTTTTCATCTAGATTCTGATTTCTAAAAGTTTGACATATAGTCAAGAATCGATTAAGATGGGTGTAAGGTTGTTCACGCTCTAAACGGTAGAACTTAGGGAGCATATTAATGGTGGCAGCCCTAATTTCGAACTGAGGTACATTGTTTAATGGTAAAACAATGCATGTAGGAGGAGATGCGGAAGCTGGAGCGAAGAGCTCATTGAGAGTTCGCTATCGATCACCCATCATAACTACTGATAGTGTTTTGCGTATCCTACTGATGGTATGTTCGATCTCAGGATCAAATGGTTCTGACACGTTGTTTTGTGAACGTCTACCAAGCATGCAAACCACACAGTCGATCAAACAATCACAAAAAGAAAAGACTGGACCTAGATAGGTTGCCTAAAGCTAGACAGCTCCTAACTGGGTAGAAATAGCGCAACTAGCCTTCCAACTCAGTTCTATGAAGTCAAGTTTGAATCATTTAGATCTCCAGATTGGAGGAGGTGCACAATGCATAAGCAAGGGCACTCTTAAATACCTTCCTTTCTTGAATAGACTGAGTCTATCCCCTCAAAGGGCAAGATCTTACTAGATACAAAAGATGACCAAGAAGCGCAATTGGCACAACTTGAAGCGGAATTTCTTCTATTGAGCTTGTGGGCCCTATAGTCAAGTCTAATTGATTTTAATTAATTTGATTGGATGACTAGTGAATTGATTATCCTAATTAGAGTAAGGAATTGGTAATGACTTCCAATCCTTATCTTATCATGCCATCCCTAGGAGAGGGGTGCTCTTTACTACTTAATCAACTATTCCAAGTGTGTGCAAATTGGAAAAATAACATACAAAGGCAAGGAGTAACCAACTAGCAAAGAGAGGCGTGGGTGTTTCGAGATTACCTTCCGTGTTAGACGGGGTGAAGACGGTTTGAGTCGACTTAGGCCACCAACTCCAATCTTGGTGTGCGAACCTAAGGAGTCGTGACGGTATTGTCCACCCGTCGTCTTTCCTTAGTCTATTACAATCCAAGCCTTCTTGGATAATGAAAAAAATTACAAAGAATCTTATACAAGTGTTTCTAAAACAGAAAAATAAACCTAACTAAAGATTCAAGGAAATTGAAAGAAAAGAAGAAAAAAAAAGTTCACCTACAAGAAGCAAAACAGAAATGTTAGTAGAAATGCTAGTAAACAGACTCAAAAATAGAATCTGACTTACCATAATCTTGCTGACTGTCACATTTTATAAAAAAATTTGTTCTACCTTAGATCGATATATTACAATAGATAATCGGAGATCGGAGCAGAAAGTTACAGTCAGTTTAAATTCTGCTGTCAAGGGTGAAAAAGAAAACGGGAATGACTTTTTTTTTTTTTCAATGTTTTTTTTTTTCTTTTCTCTTAAAGCCTCAAGAACACTTGAACTTATAGAAAGAAAATAAAAGAAAAAAAAATAAAATAAAAATGAAAAAAATGAATTTTAAATCAAAACTTACCACTAATACCTTCACCTTTCCCCGGCAGCGTCGCCAAAATTCTGGTGAGACTATCGTTGTTCTTCTCATCGGAGTTAATAATAATCTTACTTTTACCTTACTTGTGGGGCAAGTAGAGGATCGAACCCAAGAGAAAGGAGTAATAGAGTTAAGCTAAGAAGATAAAATTCAAATTAACTAAAAGGAATTAAAACTGTTTTTCTTTGTATTTTTGAACTTATAAGAAAATATAAAATTGCTAGAAAATAAATTAAAGTAAATGAAATTAAAAGCAAGTAAACTTATGAAATTAAAACACCATTAGAGGTGGATCTACCTAGAACATGTAGATGAGCAATTCCTAGTTTCTAACCTTTTTATAACTCAATCGTAAGGGCTTGGTGTTAGCTCCTTAGATCGAAAAGTTTTGCAAATGAAATGAAATAAGGAAACATAAACAAAGTAGAATTCTTTGAAAACTTCCTACTACCAATTATTAGTTTAAGCATACTTTATCTTGATCTAATCTAAACATAAAGTATCTATATTAAGAATAAAAGGTGCAAGAAACTTAAAGAGAACTCATATGCATTTTAAATAAAAGAAAGGCATGAAATTAGAAATAACACAAAAACTTTCTCTAGGCTTTTCTACTCTCCAATGGAGGGGAACTTAGCCAAATGTCATTGTAAGAGAGGGAAGATAAGAGATGAAATAATTTTTCTTCATTTAATGGAGAAACTTACAACTTCTTCTTCTACTTCTTACAAGACTATTTAGCCAAAAGAAAATAACTAGAAAATGAAAATACAAAAAATAATAGAATAGGTTAAGAGCCTTAGATTAAAGGAGTCTTGGATAAGAGAACCAAGATGGGACCCTTTTTCTAGAAATGGAGGCTCTATTTATAGAGAAAAATGTGTATAGAAGAGTCTAAAAATAGCCTCCACTTTTCTTTGCACAAAAAGATAAAAGAGGAGAATATGAGTTAAGGATTAGGACATTCCAAAGGATTAGGGCATTCCAAAGTGGGTCGAAATGTTTTTATCTTGAGATTTTGATTCTAAATTGTTGATTTTCTGCACAAGAAACACACGTAATTAGATTTATCTAGTAAATGAATTTATTTATATATAATTAAGCCTAATTAATATGCAACATGGTGTTTTGAGGCTTAACATGATTATTACCTTAATATGGAGAAATAGGTACAAAAATCAAGATAAATAATCGAAAAATATACGTATAATTGAGTGTTTGGAGACACTCATCATGATGTCAAACTCTGATAACAATAATAACTATCGCGCGGTTATTTGTTAACGTTGATTTCTAGAAGAGATACTTGTGAGGATTCATCTGAGATAACGAGATAATTGAATGAGATAGCATATAGTATCGGAGTCTCTAAGTAGCCCATACCAGTGGTAAGCAAATTTTTTCGAGGGCCGAATACTTTCGTTCATACTCTAACATCTTTGTACTGATGTAGTATATAGCCCTTTCTTTGCGAGTATCTTTGTCATACTGTGCAAGCATGCATCCCATAGCTTCTTCTATGACTGACAGATAAAGAAAAGTGGTTCACCCGGTATGGGTGGAACCAAAATAGGTGGGTTCAAGAGATACTCCTTGACTTGGTCGAAAGCCTTTTGATATTACTCATTCCAAATGGTTGGTTCATTCTTTTTTAGGAGCTTGAAAATAGGTTTGTAGACGTTAGTGAGTTGAGCGATAAATCTACTGACATATTGGATTCTGTCCAAAAAACCTCGAATTTGTTTTTCAGTCTCAGGCGGTGGCATCTCTTAGATAGCTTTAATCTTCACAAGGTATACTTCGATCCCTCTTTGACTGACCACAAATTCTAACAATTTTCCAGAAATTACTCCAAATACGTATTTCTGCGGGTTGAGGTTGAGTTGGTACTTGTGAATCCTTGTGAGAAACTTTTCTAACGCAGCGACGTGCCCCAGTCGTTCCTTAGATTTGACTATCATATCATCTACATAGACTTCTACTTCCTTGTGTATCATGCCATGTAGTAAGGTCGTAGCTGCTCTTAGATAGGTGGCTTCGACATTCTTCAAACCAAAAGGCATAGCCTTGTAGCAAAAGGTTCCCTACTGTATGATGAACGACGCTTTTTACATATCTCGAGTATCCATTTTTATCTGATTGTACCTCGAAAAACCATCCAAGAAGGACAACAAAGCGCGCCCTGCTGTACTATCTAATAGAACATCTATGTGTGGTAAAGGAAAATAATCTTTTGGGCTTGCTTTGTTTAAGTCTCTGAAATCCACACACATTCTGACTTTTCCATCCTTTTTCGGTACTTGGACGACATTAGCAATCCACTCAGGGTATTCTACTACTTCCAAGAATCCGACGTTAATCTGCTTCGTTACTTCTTCTTTAATCTTTAGAGTCCATTCTGATTTCATATGTTGAGTTTCTGTTTGATTGGTCAAGCATCAGGATATAATGGAATCCGATGTTGAACAATATCTGTGCTTATTCCCGGCATATCCTCATAAGAGCAAGCAAACACATCTTTGAACTTTCTGAGCAAGTCTACTATCCCTTTACGTTTATCGGGAGATAAAGTGACCCCAATCCGAATTTCCTGAGGACTTTCTTTTGTTCCGAGGTTAATAACCTCTACTTCCTCTATTAGAGGTTGAGCCCGATGTTCATCTTCTTGTTCAAGTAACTTAATTATTTTAGAGGGTGGTTCTTCGTCAGAAGACTCTCCCTCCGAAGTCAGATTATTAGTTAAATTATTATTGCACTCGGGGTAATAAAAAATTTCTTTCATTTCATAAAAAAAAGATGGGGTAATAGGACTCATTGCAGACTTGACAAACTCACTTGACTCAGTAGGAAAAATAGACTTACCAAAAATAACAGACTCAACAGAAACAACTAACTTACTTGACTCAACTGAAATAAAGGAATCATTCGGCACGTCAAACTGAACAGGACTAATGGGATTGACAGACCTAGCCTTGACGTGCAACACAGGACTAATTACATGATAGTTACATAGACACCCAATAGCGGGTTTGATTACAGACTGAGGATTTGGGATCCCCTTCTCAACTGACAACACTAGGACATTATGATCTTTAATGAATAGTTGATCAATATTGAGGGAGTCCAGATTGAGCTTTCAGTCTTGAACTTCCTTCTCTTCAACTTCTGTGCTTGCTTCCTTTTCCGGCCATTCCATGCCAAAGAAGATTTCAAATCCCAGCAAACGAGTACCTGTGATGTGATCAATGAACGGCTTTAGGAACCCACAATAACGGAAGTCTTCTCCTTCTTTCATAAATTACCCATTAAGGATCTTACGATAAGGCTTCATTTTAATGAGATACGGGATGCGCCTTTGCCTTTTTGCAATTGTCTTGTCCCGCTTTGTCTTTCAGTATTGGCCCAATCTTTTTTAGTAGGCTTATATCCTAGCCTGAATGTGCCATTGACTTCTTTAATCACCGGTGCCTCTTTAATACCTTGTTGCTTGTGGCCTAGGTCCATCCAGGGAAAAATCTCATTTTTTTGAACATATTGGCCATATAGCAGTTAGAGGTGTTCTCAATAGGGAAATATTCTTTCACCGAGTGATCCCATTGAACTGAGCAGATCTTCTCAAATTCGAATCCGCTAAATTTTATTCCCTGTTGTTCTAGCTGAATCTCAAGCAGTGGCTCATTCTTGGCCTCAGTACTGTTTACGATTCTTACAATTTTAATATTTCCATGAAGAATAATTACTAGTCCATCCTTGATAAACTTGACCTTCTGGTGTAGCGTAGAAGGGATGGCTTTGATCTGGTATAACCATGGTCTCTTTAACAGTAAATTGAAAGAAGACTGGATATCAATAACCTAAAATTCCACAGGAAATTCATCTATACCTGTGGACAATCGAAGGTGCAAAATTTCCAGTACATCCCTCTTGGTGTTATCATAAGCCTTAACACCTTGATTAGTGGGCTTGAGATCTTCAGCCTTAAACTCGAGATAAGTTGCCATCTTCAAAGGGCAAACATTCAGTGCACTCTCATTATCAATCAATACCAGAGGTACCCTCATCCCGTTATAGTCAACTGTGATGTGCAACGGCTTATTGTGACTTGTTCCCTCTTTTGGGAGATCTGAGTCTGAGAAGAATAGGGTATTCTCTACGTAAGTTGCCCCTACTATACTGGCCAGCTGATCTGGAGAAGTATTAAGGGAGATTTGGACTGTACTTAATGCTTTGAGAACAGCCTCCCTATGGGTAGTGGAAGCCATGAGTAAACCGCAAATTGAGATATTGGAACCTGATTTTTTCAACTGCTTGATCATGGAGTTATCTTCTTCGATATTTTCTTTGATAGGATCTTCTCTTTCTTTTCTTGTCAACGCTGTAGGGTTATCAACACAGAGTTCTTGTGGCTTAAAAGCTCTACCCCCTCGAGTCATATGTCTAACTTCATCACAGGAGAGGGAGAAAGGCTCATCTTCTTCAGTTAACAAGTAAGGATCTTCATCTCTCAAAGATACTGGGCTTTTCGGGTTCATTTGAGTCAACAGGTAAGTAGTGAATGCGGGACTACTATAGCGAGGCGGGGATAGACAATACATATCATCCGAGGTTAGATCAAATGGTTCATAGTTTGTGATAAAAACCTCATTAGTGAAAGCTATCCCGACAAGGGGGTAACTAGACGGTTTGACTTGGATTGGATGGATGAGATAAACGGGATCAAACAATAATAGAGTATGGGAAACCATGTTCAGGGTTGGTGGAGGTTGATAGGCAGGTAGTGGATTAATAGTGACATTTGGTGGGCTAGGGATTGTGACTTTTTTGTTGTCAATAAGGTTTTGAATGGCATGACGCAAGGTGATACATCGATTCGTGTGATGGCTAGAGTTTTGATGGAACTCATAGAACAAATTAAAGTTGTGTCCAGTTGGCAAGGGATTAGGCAAAGGTCGGGGTTGGATAGGGGTAAGAAGCCCTTTTTTAATCAATTTGTGAAGAGCTACAGTAAGACTCATCCCTAGATTGGTAAATTGACGAGGAGTTCGAGGTTGACTTGGGTAAACCTGGTTATTAGTCCGGGCTGGGGGTTGAGCTAGGGTAGCTTACGTATTGGCTATGTAAACATGGTTGGTATTAGGTTTGGGACCATAGGATTTTTAGATTTGTTGTCTAAGGGGTTAGAAAGAACCCCAGAGATAAAAACATCCTCGAGTTGGCTTCTAACTTGTAACAAGGACTCAAAAGTAGGGAGATATTGGGCCACTAGGTGTTGAGCATATCCTTATGAGAGGTTCTTTAGGATAATTGCTACTTGTTCCTTCTCCGAAGGTCTATCCCACATTTGGACAGCCTTGGCCCTCCAACTACCAATGAAATCAGTGAATGTCTCCCCATTTTTCTATTTAGTTGCCTCCAAATCCCTTCTTGAGGTCTCAATCTCGGTACTGTACTTATACTGATGTTGTGGACACGTGATTTATTCAATTTTGAATATATCATCTACTTTAGGAGATTTTGGAGTCGTCATCATTCATATTTGAAATGGGTGTGAATGGTCACCTAGATTGTATTTTTTTGAAAAATCATATTTTTTTGGCATTTGATGACTCTAGTATGGATATGGCTCATTTGGTCCAACTTTCGATTCAAGGTAAGGGGGTCCATTTTATGAAGTAGGGAAGGTGTTAAGCACCCTACTCCATCCACCATTGGTGGTAACCTCGAACTCCATCCATCTTGAAAATAAAAATAAAATAAGAAAAAGAATTAGAAAATCTGATATGTGCCCTCAAGTATGAGTGGCTTTGATGTTGGTTCAACCCATTGAGGACACCCTTATTGAAAAAGGGACCCTTTGATGGTTCAAACCATGGTGATGTGTGTGAAGGTGTATAGAAAGGGATAAGTAGAAGAAGGGAGTTGGAGGGGGTGTTCTTTTGTCCAAACCCACCTTGCTCATTTGTTGACTTTCTTTGCCTTTTCTTGATGAATCCCTTTAACCTTCTTGGATTTGCTTGAGAAGAAGTTGAGAGTTGAGGGTAATGGAGGTGAGTTGAGAGTTGAGAGTTTGAGAGTTGGGAGTAGTGAGGTGAGTAGAGAGTTTTTTTTTAGAGAGTATGTTTCTCAAATTTTCATTAAGTAGTGAGAGTTGAGAATGAGGGGGGGTTTTATAGTGTGTGGGAGTTATTTTTAAGGGTAAAATTGGGTGAAATGAGGAGGAATGGTAGAATGGTGTGGGGTTTAAGAGAAAGGTAGGGGTAAATTAGAAGTGTTTGGAGGGTATTTGTGTAAGAAGGTTAAATGGGTTGGATCTTTCAACCCACTTGGGTTGAGTGTTAGGTGAATGATAATAAATGGTGAGGATGAAGTATAAGAGAGTAATGGATGGGTTGAGTATTTGGGGAGTAGTGTTTGGATTTGAGAGAATGGGGGTGTAAGAGGGTGGTTAATGATATTTTGGGAGGGTATGGCAGATGATGCCATGTGTTAAAATGGGTGAAAATGAAGGGTTGAGATGAATTGATAGGAGAGTATGAGTATTTGATTTGAGAGGAGGGGTGTGGGTTTAGATTGTAGATGTGGGTTTTATAGGGAATGATGATGGTAGATTAAGGGAAGGTATAGGTTAGGGGTGTGGGTAGATTAGATTTTTTTAGAGAAAAGGTGATGGGTTGATGTGGGTAGATTAGGGGGAGGTATAGGTCAGGGGTGTGGGTAGATGTTTCTAGAAAAGGTGATGGGATAGGTTGGGGATGAGGGAGGTGAGTTGGGGTGGTGACATGTGTCCCACCTTGATTATTGCGGTGATTGGTTGTGATGTTGGGTTGGGTTGAGAATTGGGCTTGGGTAATGAGTTGGGCTTGGGTAGAGTGTTAGGTAGGTATAGTGTTGGATTGGGCTGAGGTTGTGGGTTGAATATGAATAGATTTGGACTTATGTTGGATTGAGTTGAAAAATGTAGAAGGGTGGTGAGGAATTGGGGTCCATGGGCCACGTGAGAAGCCTTAGGCCATTTAATAAGAGAAATAGAATGCTTTCGGAGGTATGGGCTTTGAGGGCCCGGTCAAATTTGGGTGTCTACAGCTGCCCCTCTTTGTAGGAGTTTCGTGCAAAGAACTGCAAAGAATAGATGAAACCCTGATTTGTGCAAGTCCGAGGATTTTGGTCAGAAAAGTTTGAAAACACTGATTTGGTTTGACGAATTTGATGATAAGAAGTGGTTGCCTAAGCACAGGGTCTGACAGGGTGCGCCTCTTGATTTCCTCGACCTCGTGGCACGAAGCTCGTGTGACGTCTCAGATTTGTGATAGTTTGGAGAAAAACTTTGAAACGAGAGTTTTCATACGAGTCTTGAACAAATTTGAATTTCACTTTTGCGAAAATGTTATTTTGTCGATTTGTTTTTTATTTTTTTGTTTTTTTGTTGTTTTTTTTTCAACTTAAAATCCACTCTTCTTTGTCTTACTTTATTTTTACCACAAGTTAATATTCCTTATTCATGGCCTGTCCCTTGTAATGGCGCTTTTGATCCTTTCAACAGTGCAAACAATAAGGTTGTTAACAGTTGCTATAGATCCAAGAGAGAGTTTTGTTGTTGGAGTTGAATTAACTAAGATCTGAAGGCAGGAGGGCCACATAGTTTGAGTCAGCCACATTTTAAAACCACATTCATTGTAACAATATCAACAGAAGCATAAACTACGAATGAGCCTGTTGCATGGGTGTTACTCTCTTGTAATATCAACATGTTCCTCTAGTTTGGAATTTGGAGTATTTACTCGCAATAGAGATACACAGTTGCCAAGATCAGGAGATCGGCTTGCATCTTTTGAGGAATAAGGAATCTTCCATTTTGAAGGCTAAGATTGGTGATCTACGGGAGAGGCTTGCTTAGGGTCCCTGCTTCGATGCCTTCGCGTCTTACCTGGTGAGTCATGATGCTTCGGACGCTGAAGTGGTGGTGATGGGGCAAGCTGTCCGAATTTGTGTCTTGGAATAAAGACTTGATTCTTTCTTCATTTCTCGTCAAGACGTATGATTGGCACCAGGTATTTTTATGTTTTTTGTTTGTTTTTTTTTTTTTTAAAATGACATGTAATATGAAACTTTTTTAAATGAAAAGAAAATAGGTTTTTTACTTACTTGGCCTCAGGTGTATCTATTGCTTTGAAAACATGAAGTTTGAGTAAGTCCTAGATTTTTCATCATCGGCCAAAATATTAGTTTTGAAAATGTTTGAATTTTTGTGATTCGTCCTTGTCGAATAGATATTGTAGATATAGAATATGAAGACTTTTGAAAAACCTTTGTTACTTTGATAATATCTGTGCTTTAGCCAACTACCAAGGATATAAATGTCAGTAGTTCTTAGGCTCCTTTTAAAGTCATCCACAATGCCCCAGTACTGGGTGAATATTGATTGAGCATGGGACGTGGGATTTTAGGAAAATTTTTGCCGTTCACAGTTTATACTCATGCGGGCCAGGAGTTAAATTTTATTTTTTTTGTTTTCCCTTATTGCCCCTGGCGCTAGTTACGATTTTTACCAGACCCGATTTTCACATTTTTGCGCATCGACGCTTTTTTGGGTTTTCATCGTGCCAGTGGCTTTGATCTTACCATAGTCTGATTCTTTTACTCATAGCGCCCTTTTGGGTTTTCACTATGCCCTCTCGGACTATGCTTGTATTTTTTTGGATTTTTACTTTACATATCTTGATTGGAGTCTCTGTGTCAAGGCTTGGTGATTCAAGTTGAGCTACGAGATCGACGACTCTACTCTTGTAGTGGCACTCTTTCTCGAGTGATCGATCTAGATTTTCCTCTTGAGTTTGCTGATGATTATTCATAGTTTGACAACTCAAGTTGAGCAGCGAGATCGACTACTTTACACTTCGAGTACTCTTTTTTTTTAATATCTGATCTGAACTCCCCTCTCGAGTCTTCCAACGACTAATTGGTCCTACCATTTTCATTGTGAAGCCTTAGAACGTTCCCTGATCTGAAAAGACTTTTTGTGGGACGAAACGTTGGCTTAGGTTAAGGGTAGTAGAAAAGATACAAAAAGTTTAAGATCTGGATTTATCTAGAGTGGGTTGGACGTGGGGTTTATTTATTTTTATTTTGAAAAGGTGATCTATGTCTCCTCCCAATAGCTCTCGAACTTGTTTAGGCTGGAGATTTGGGTCGAACTAAAGATCAAGTGTTTTATTTTTTGACTTTTTTTTTGTATTTTTAGCCGTTCACAGTTTATCTTCATGCGAGCCAGGAGTACTTTGATGCTTTGATTTTTTTTTTTTGGTACTGTTGATTTGCCCCAATCTTAGGTTAAGAAATGAACATGATGGCTCAAAAGGGTTGACTAGGGTTAGATAGTTATTTCCAGGATAGCAAATATGGCCTTTCGTCATCTCAGGATCAGTCTTCAAGCATAGTATTTCTTGACAGTGTAAGCATTGATCGGTTGCAGGAAAAGTTGTCCGTCCATTTCTGTGAGAATCAGAGCTCCTCCCGTCATTACCTTTTTCACAATAAATGGTCCCTCGTAGTTTGGTCGAAATTTTCCCCTAGCGTCTTCTTGGATTGGCAATTTTTTTTTCAAAACAAGGTTTCTTGGCGAGAAATCTCTAGGTTTGACCTTTTTGTTGTAAGCACGAGCTATTCGCCGTTGGTAAATTTGCCCATGATAGATAACTGCGAGTCGTTTCTCCTCTATTAAGTTCAATTGATCGAACCGAGCTTGAACCCATTCTGTTTCGTCTAACTCTGCTTCTTTTAAGATCTGGAAGGAGGGAATTTCAACTTCGATGGGTAAGATTGCTTCCATTCTGTATACCAATGAGTACGGAGTTGCTCCAATCGAGGTTCGAAATCAAGTCCGATAGGCGTGAAGGGCGAAAGGCAACATGTCGTGCCAATCCTTGTATGTAACAGTCATTTTCTCGATGATTCTTTTAATGTTTTTGTTAGTTACCTCGACGAATACATTCATCTTGGTCTGTAGGGTACCGAGTTGTGATAAGTGATCTGGAAGTCTTCGCACATCTTGATCATATCCTTGTTCTTGAAGTTTTTAGCATTTTCCATTACTAATCCGCTGGGGAGCCCATATCGACAGATGATATTGTTCTTGACGAACTTCAATACATTGCTTTTGGTGACATTGGCATATGATGCAGCTTCTACCCATTTTGTGAAGTAATCAATAGCGACCAGGATGAAGCGATGTCCATTTGAAGCTTTTGGGGAAATTTGCCCAATAAAGTCCATGCTCCAGAGTGAGAAGGGCCAAGGAGTAGTCATGCTGTGCAATTCTAAAGGTGGAGCGTTGATCTTATTGGCATAGATCTGGCAGAGATGACATTTACGAACTGCTGATAGCAATCACTTTCTATTATAGTCTAGTAATATCCCATTCTCATGATCTTCTTGGCAAGCATGTGACCATTCACGTGAGGTCTGCAAACTCTACCATGTATAGTCTCAATCAATCGTTTAGCCTCTGCTTCTGTAACGCAACGGAGAAGAACCACGTGATGTGATTTTTTGAATAGAGTCCCGTTACTTAGGAAGAATTGACTTGCCAATCTTTGAATGGTCCTTCGTTCATTTACCGTTATATCTAACGGGATGGTTCGATCTTCTAAGTATGCCTTGATGTCTGAATACCACGATTTCTCCTCAGACTCTGCTATATCCATTGGTAAACAATAGGCTGGTTCGTCTTGGATGCCAATTTCGATAGGATCGATGACTAGGTCCTTTGAAATACTGATCATGGAAACAAGCGTGGCCAGTGCATCTGCAAACTGATTTTTGGCTTGTGGCATATAAGTGAATGAGATCCTGATGAAGTTTGAGCTCAGTTCTTCCAAGTACTCATGGTAAGGGACTAATCTTTATTCTCGAGTATTCCATTCTTCGGTTATTTGATAGACTACTAGACTTGAATCTCCGAATACGTCAATTTCATCCACTTCCAAGTCGATTGCTACTTTTAGCCCTACGATACATGCTTTATACTCTGCCTCGTTATTGAAACATTGGAATTTTAATCGGATGGCAATCAGAACATGAGATCTATCTAGTTTGATCAAAATTGTCCCTATTCTATTTCCTTTCTAATTTGCAGCTCCGTCGAAATACATCTTCCAACCTTGCTCTTCGTCACTATCTTCAACTTCTGTCAACAGGATGGCCTCATCTGGGAAATTTATCTTTAATGGCTTATAGTCAGGTAAGGGATGCTCAACTAAGTGGTCGGCAATGGCTTGTCCCTTGATGGCTTTTTGAGTGACATAGGTGATGTCGAACTCAAATAGTAGTAATTGCCATTTTGCGGTGCGACCTGTCAGCGCTGGCTCCTCAAAGAGATACTTGAGAGGGTCCATTCGAGCGACAAGCATAGTTGAGTAACTGAGGAGGTAGTAGTGTAATTGTTGAGATGCCCAGACCAGTGCACAACAAGTCTTCTCGAGCGCCGAGTACTTTGCCTCATAATCGATGAACTTCTTGCTGAGATAGTAAATGGCTTGTTCTTTTCGACCTGACTCATCGTGTTGTCCCAGTACACAGCCCATAGACGTTTCTTGCACTGAGATATACATTAATAAGGGTCGTCCTAGTGTAGGAGGAACCAAGACCGACAGATTGAGCAGATATTTCTTTATCTTGTCGAAGGCTTCCTGACAGTCCTCGTTCCACGTTTTAGGTACATCTTTTTTCAACAGTTTGACTGGTTCGCAGATAGGCGTGAGTTGCGCAATGAATCTACTGATATACTGTATTCGGCCCAAAAATGCTCTAACGTCCCTTTCTGACACTGGTGCTTTCATTTCAAGAATTTACTTGATCTTTGCTGGATCTATTTCGATGCCTCTTCTACTGACGATAAAGCCTAACAATTTGCCTGACGTTGCCCCGAAGACCCATTTTGTCAGGTTGAGCCTTAGACTGTACTTCCTTAACCGATCGAATAACTTTCTCAAGTTTATCAAATGATTTTCCTCCAAGTTAGACTTATCGATCATATTATCCACATAAACCTTCATTTCTTTGTGTAGACACCCCATTTTTGCACTCGACTGATTAATCAACGCGTCAACCCGATCGCAACGATTCCCAATGATGGATGTTTATGCCAATGCTTTATTTTGTTACCAGATATGTTTCAGAAATCCGGATGAGGTATCTCGGACTGACAAAACTTTAGAAACCACGTTACGCTAGGAAAATACGACCCTAGAAACATAGAAATCATCATCTTGCAAATCAAAAAGAAGCTTCACGATAAAAACACTAAAAATGACCAAATTACCAAAATACCCCTAACATCAACACAATCCTAGAACCTACGTTACGCTTAAGAAAACCTATTCAAACGCATAAAACAACAAATCGAAACCAAATAAACCACTTCGCCAATTTTCACAAAATTTGACAAAATTACAAAAATGCCCCTCATAAAGTTCACGACCATTTCATACAAAAAACTTCATAAATGACAAAAACCAACATTCTCATTAAATTCCTTATGAAAAACTGATTCAAAAACATCTTGGAACATTGAAAAACGACTTAAAACGTAAAAAATCCTCTTCGAGGGCAAAACGGTAATTTCACAAATTTAACAATTAAAAATTTTGAAATTAATAAATATACCATTAAATAATGTAAAGTGAAACATTAATAAAATTAATTTAAAAATTTTAACCAAAAAATTGACCAATCAGGCTTTCAAGCAAAATTGTTGATGGTTGCCAAGATATTTATTCAAAGACCCCTCTATCTGGGGGCCCAAAGAATTAAAGATATAATAAAAGGGGGGTTCTCCAAAAATTAAAGTCAATCAAGTAAGATTAAAGTCAATCAAGTAAGACTAAAGTCAAGATATTAAAAGCCAACCAAGAAAAACTAAGACTAAAGTCAAAACCCTAAATCAAAACCCTAACTAATCAAGTCAATCTCATAAGACTAAGGTCAAAACCCTAAATCAAAACCCTAATCTAAACTAATCAAGTCAATCTCATAAGACTAAAGTCAAAACCCGAAATTAAAACCCTAAAGACTAAGTCAATCTCATAAGACCAAAGTCTAAACCATAATTGAAACCCTAAAAGAAACCCTAATCAAACCCTAATTCTCCTAAAAAACTTTATAAATAGGAGCCTCCACACCCTATTTTCGTATCAAAGAGAAAACCCTAGAAAAAGTAGGTAAAGAAGCCTCCACAGCCTCTCCAAAACCCTAATTTTAGAGCCCCAACTCCTTACCTAACACCCATACTTTGATTTTAGCTTGAAAAACACCTAGAAGCCTTCCAAAAACACCCCAAAATCCATAACAAATTCGAAATATCCAGATCCAAGAAGGAGATACCTTGCCTCGGAGATCAAAAATCATATCTGAAGATAGAACGAAGCAAGAAGTACGGTACAAGGAGCAATTTCATCAGATCTGAGGGAATAGAACCTTTGCAGATCGAAGGTAAGATTTTCGTTATTTTTTTATCTAGGTTTTGTCATTAGCGATGTAATCTTATTTGGGATAAGTAGAGACCGGCATTGGCCGGGCGGGGTTAGTGCCTAACACCTTCCAACCCCGTAATATGACTCCCGGATTCAATTTTTCTATAGTAGATTAGTTTGTTTTTTTGTCCGTTTTAGAGTCAGTTTGGTTCCTAGACCATAATAACTAGGTGGCGACTCCCAAACCTCAAGGGTCAAAAGCGGATCCGCGCACCCCACGGATTGAGGGTGCTTTTAGTGGCGACTCCACTGGGGACATTGAGGATCAAACTTGAAAAACTCCAAGTATGGGAGTATCGCTAAAATAACCTAGATTTTTTTATTATTATTATTATTTATTCTTTGTTTGTTTGTTTATTCATTATTTGCATCTTTGTTTTTTTTTTCTTGTTATTTTTTGTTTCGTTCGATTATTGAGCATGCCATTTTTAACTTTAAATATTTGACTTCGGCATATTATTCTTGTGAGTTAATCAAGGGTCATCTAAGGTGGTCCTAAATAACGAAGGGTTTTGGAATGATTGGTTGATTGTTGGACCATGACATTTGATCTTTACGTGTGTAGATTTTTTTTTATATTTTATTTTATTTATTTATTTATTTATTTTTTAGAGTATGTGCCATTGATCATTGGACAGCGTTTTGTTTTTTAGTTTTTTTTTTTTAATTAAAAAAAAAAGTATGTAATTAGTTTTTTAAATAAAATAATTTGTTTTTAGGAAAGATAGTGCTGTCCATTCATTGACAACAAGAAGGGAATTAAAAAGAAAAATTTTTAAAAAAAAATTTTAACAAAAAAAAAAGGATTTTTTTCTCGTTTTGAGGTTCTGTCAAGCTGTTTGGGTTGGTGTGTCATGAGTAATGACATTATTTTTCGGTTGACACACCAACTTATCAACAATGTTTAAGAGTGTGGAATGGTGCGTAATTATTAAAGTCTATTTTTTTATATTCCCACACCATCTTCCCCAAACGGCTTAAGATTTGAGTTCGTCGTCCTCATCAGGCAGTAGAGCCAACACAATTCGATCAGCCTCGATCCATAAATTTGATTAATTCAAGATTTGGAGCAAAAAATCAGATCTTGAGTATAAGAAGTTTTCTTTTAGAAATTCCCATCGGCTATAAGCAAAATCTGCATTTTTCGATTTCAAACTCGGACCACGAACTGCTGTACTTCATTTTTTGAATCTGTAACTTGGGAGACCTCATGATCATTAGATCAAATGTGGAGGAAGCTGTAGCCAGTAGAGTTTGTGGAAATTTTTTTTTCTATTTCGATCATGAGCTGAACAAATCGTTAATGGCAGCGTGTTATTATAGTTAATTCGGGTTTGAATCACAGGAGATCAATGATGAGTAAAGAGTTTTGAATCAATCAAACTGACCTCAACCGATCGGGTTGAGAGTCTAGATCAGTTTTTGTAAAAGAAAAAACGTGAACATGGCTGAAAACAGATGGAGAAGATGGTGTGAGTGTAAATAAAACCTTCATTTTACTAAGGACACCCTCCTTTCATTGAATACAATGGATAGTTCCTAACAAATGGCTTTTTTGTTTTATTTTTTTATTTTTTTAAATAGTTTTTTTTTTGTTGTTTTTGGTTGTTGTCCATTTGATAATTTTTTTTTTAAATGTGCTCTTTTAAGTTTGTTTATAAATAAAAAAAATATAAAAAAACGATTTTTTTCTAAAATGTTTCATTGTTTTTATTGATTTATTTTCTTGTATCTTCTTTTTCTTTCTTTCAATTTGTTTAAAGATCATCATAACCTTTCATCCCAACGATTGTCACTTCATTCTTAATCCAATATCCTCAGAAATACCAATTTGGTTTGGACCATCCAAAATGACTTTTGATTGAAACACATAAAGAAATATGTCGGATTAAATGTTTGTTTCTAATACGGATATGTGCTTGATATGCTTATTTTTTAATCATGTATTTAGAATGCTGTTGATCTTGATTAAATATCTATGTGATTAGAATGGTGTTGATTAAATATTCATGTGATTCACGTTGTAATGATTGATTTGATTGGACCCATGGGCTCATTTGTTTGAAAAAGGCCCCGGGCACACCCCACCCTGTGTTGCACACCCACATGCACGTTTACTATTTTGCACACTTACACGTCCTATATAGCCAACGTGGCACTAGTGCGTGGCCAGGTCTCTTCGGAGATGCGAAGTCATTCATGAAAACCACAACTCCAATCACGTACCTTAGGGTATATCAAACTGGGGCATCAATACTGTCTGATCAGGTAATTCTGAGAGGTATATTGATGCAACCAGGCTGGAGCGACCTGAGCCTTTGACCTATCGTGAGCCACACAGTCACATGTCCCGATTGCCAACGTAGTACTAATACGTGGTCGATCTCCTCGTGGGATGCCAAACCATTTATGAAAGCTACAACTTTTGACTCGTACCTATAGGTATAAAAGATAGTCTAAGTATATTAATTGCACTTCTTGGTCAAAACCGGTGCCTAAGCAAGATCTTGCCCCGCTGTACCCTATTGTACGAGGGGGATAGACTACGTCTATTCTAGGCGAGAGGTATTTAAGTGGGCCATTGCTCAGCATTGTGCGCCACCTCTCAACTGGAGATCAAACTGACTGTTTTTGGCTTCAAAGAAGTGAATTAAGATTTTAGATTATCACCTATACGGTATATCAAAACAAGTCACCACGTATTGAGAGGTATATAAGTGTGCTTGGGCAAGGGTGGCCAGATAAAAATGCATTGCACGTAATAAGCTTAGAGTCTAGAAACCTTCCCTGTAGGTCACGACTCGAACTTATCATGGGTGTTCCCGGGTTGTTCATTGAATGGAATCTTATGAAACTTGGTGATTGATGTGAATGATGTGAATGATGAGATCAAAGTGTATGATTGTCCTCAAGAATCAAAAATTTTATTTTTAGAAATTAAAATGGGTGCACTGACCCAATAAAGAATCCATCATTTTATAATAATGACCCAGTCCATTTCGATCCAACAATCATGATCGGCCGAACCATTTAAATCCAAATGGAAATTAAATTATGTTCTAAAGTCGGATTCCAACCCATCTTCAAAGAGGAAAAATGGTTTACGAAGGGAAAGTATTTTTCAAAAAAAGTATTTTCCAAAAGAAATGTTCTTTAAAAAAAATGTTTTCCAGAAAAAGTGTTGTTCTCTAGAAAAAATGTTTTCTAAGAAAAATTATTTTCCAGAAAATGCTTTCCAAATAAAAAATTATTTTTCAGAGAAAAAATGTTTTCCAGAAGAAAATGTTTTTCAAAAGAAAAGAAAATGAAGGAAAAATGATTTACAAAAGGTTTATTTTTGCATGCAAAATTTTTAAAATATATTTTTTTACCAAAAATCTATTTTTTGCATGGACCTCGTAAAATTATCAAAATATGTTTTTCTAAAAAGAAAATGATTGCAAAAAATAATCAGAATTGTGAAAATTGTTATTCAATAAAAACATTATTTTCAAGAGTCCAATAAAATTATTTTCCTTCTGAATAATCATTGAATGGATGAATTGGTTAATGGATTGGTGCACAAAATTTAATAAAATCTCAGGGTTCATTTAAAATGTTATTAAGGGGGTGACACTGAAATTGGTTAAATTCACCTTCAAAGAGGTTTAAGGGTTATCATTGTGTCTAAGCTCAATCGTCCATCGTCTAGCTAGGGTTGTAAATCCGGTCAGTTAGAGTAAACGTCAATATCAAGTCAACAGTCAGAAATGACCTCAAAATTTTTCAATATTGTCCAGTTGTTCTTTGAAGATCATAGTGCTTCAATCCTACCGGTTATAAGCAATATCTCAGTCCTCAGTCCTAATCAAACTCGTGTGGGTACTTGTCTTGAGTTTTCATGAGTCATTTGGATTAGCTCGAGTCCTTTTTTCCAGCAAGGTCATGTCTTCCTTAGATTGAGTCTACTATTTCCTATTGAGTCAAGTTAGTTCATCGAGTCTATAGAGGTGTCTATTGCCCCATCTGAAATTGATCGGATAAAGAAAATTTTTGAATACCTTGAGCGCATTAACGAATTAACTAATAATTTGATAGATTTCGTTTCTGAACAAGAAGATAAGAGTCGGGCTCAACCTTTAATCGAGAAAAGAAAGGTCTATGACCTCGAAACAAAAAATAATTCCTAAAGAGATTCAAATAAAAACCATCTTATCCCTAGAGGACCACGAGGGGATAATGAATTTACTCAGAAATTTCAAAAGACTTGTTCGTGTGATCATATGAGGGTATGTTAGGTACAAGCTTGGGTGTTATTCAACGTGGAATAGATACTCGTCTATATCAATAGAATCAAAGAAGATGTTATAAAATGTATCAGCGCTATCCTCACTACATCGTGAGTTGCAAATCACATATTATCAGTCGATATGGCGATACCTTTTGAACTAATCTCTGATAATGGGTCGTACTTCAAAGCATAAATCATTACTCTGTGTTTAAAGTTGAAGATCCGGAAGCACAAATCATCCCCCTACCGTCCTCAGATCAATGGAACGGTTGAAGCAGTTAGTAAGAGTCTCAAGATTATCATCAGGAAAATGTGTCAATCACATCGAGATTGGTCAAAAAATTATCATTCACGCTATGGACATATCGAACTTCAATTCGATCCTCTACTGGAGCTACGCCCTACTCCTTAGTGTATTGATGGAAGTAGTCTTGCCAATTGAAATGGAAATTTCGTCTCTCAGGGTCTTGTTGAAAAATCGTTTGTTAGAAATAGATTGGGTTCATCAGCAGTATGAAGAATTAAACTTAATCGAAGAAAACGAGTTAAAGCCCTGTACCACGTGCAAGCTTATCTAAGAAGAGTCACCCGTGCATTTGACAAGAAGGTCAAAGCTCATCATTTACAAGTCAAGGATTTAACTATCAGACTTCAAAAAAAATTGAACACTCCGCCTTGACTATAGGAGAAAGTCTGAACCCAATTGGAGAAATTCATTCATTAAGGAAATACTATCTGGAAAAGTCGTCAGACTTCAAGATCATGATGGAAGTGAACTACAAGAACCAACCAACCTTGACCAGATCAAGCGGTACTACATTTAAGGAGGCCATGTTTGGCTGAATCAATTCTTCTATTACCTAGTTCAATATATCCTTTCTCAACCCTATTGCAACCTTTTCAAAAAGAAAAAATTATGCTTTCTTCTTTCTCAGTCCGATCACCTAACCAGGGAAGGAAAAAATTTGAACTACGTTTTGGTTTGATCCCAAAATTCTGGGGTATGTAGGCAACCTCAGAAGTTACTTCAAGCCCGACCACATCAAAATAAAAAATTATATTTCCCCACACAATAAAAAATCAAGATAAAATTCAAAAGAAAAGAAAAATATTTTCAAAATGGAGAAGAAAATTTAAGGCAAAATAAAAGAAATGCCACACAAGGGACATTTGGGTTTTTGAGCCTCAAAATCCCTTTCTTTTTATACCCAGTCCTAAGCTTACCTATAAAAGTCCTCCTAAGTATCGTACGAAAAGTCAAGGAAGATAGCAAAGCATGATCAGACAGTAACTCTAGAAGTTTAGAGGAGAATAAAAAGATAAAAAGATGATGAAGTCTGCTAAGTTGAAAATCTGAAAAGGGCAACTTAGGCAAAAATTAAGGCAAACTTGCAAGGTTGAAAATCAGAAAAGACAACTTTGGCAACAATCAGAGCCAAAAAAAAAAAGCTCACTAGATCGAAAACCTGAAAAGGCGATTTAAGCAAAAGCTAAAGCAAGTTCGATAGATTGAAAATCGAAAAAGGCGATCCAAGCAAAAGTTAGAGCAACAAAGAAAAACAGAAGAAAATCCCAAGCTGAGAACGGTCCGAGCTGAAACATCAGAAGTCCGAATAATCAAGTTCAATACTTAGCTTAAACCAGGCATAGACTCAGAAGTCACAAGTATCTTGTCTACGATCGATATGAAAATTCTTACTTTCCCAAGTGAACCAAGGGAGATAAGGGTGAATTCTATGATGAGTCTCGAAAGGAAATAATTTTGTTCCCTTGAGCCTGACTCAAAACCTTCAATAAAATTAATCAAAATTAAAAGTTGAGTTTTTATTGCGCTTATGGTAATCAAATATTTCAAACCTTTATACAAGGGACATTTTCTTTCTTCTTTAATATAACTTTTTCCCCTTATACTAGGGTCATTTTTTTAATTTTTGCATGATGTGTTCAATTATCTTCAATGCCATGTTCATTGTCAAACTAGGGGCATTTTGTTTTTGAGCAATGTTAATCCTAAAAAATAATGAGAAACTTAAGGTTACCCTCTTGATAACAGTTTTTCGAAAAAATTTTGAGGTTCAAAAGAAATAAAAACTCGGGTTTTAAATTCATAAAACTTTTGGATAAAACCTCGAGGTTCAAACAAAAGTATTTTGGATCTCACGTAAGAGATAGGGCATTCACTCTGTCTCAGATCTATTCATTTCCAGATTCAACCTCTCTATTCCAGATTCAATTTCAATCTTTCTTTCCCAGATTTATTCATTTAGTCTCAGTTTTACTCAGTCAGATACCGCCAAGGGTTTTCTCGGAATTATGCTCAGATGCCGCCGAGGGCTTTCTCGGAATTATGCTCAGATGCCGCCAAGGATTTTCTTGGAATTATGCTCAGATGCCGCAGAGGGTTTTCTCGGAACTATGCTCGGATACCACCAAGGTTTTTCTTGGAATTATGCTCAGATGCCGCCAAGGGTTTTCTTGGAACTATGCTCAGATTCCGCCAAGGGTTTTCTTGGAATTATGCTCAAATGCCGTCGAGGGTTTTCTCGGAATTATGCTTAGATGCCGCCGAGGGTTTTCTCAGAATTATGCTCAGATGCCGCCAAGGGTTTTCTTGGAATTATGCTCAGTTACCGCCAAGGATTTTCTTGAAATTATGCTCAGTTGCCGCCAAGGGCTTTCTCTGAATTATGCTTAGATGCCGCTAAGGGTTTTCTTGGAATTATGCTCAGTGCCGCCGAGGGTTTTCTCCGAACTATGCTCAGTTACCGTCGAGGGTTTTCTCGGAATTATGCTCAGATACCGCCAAGGGTTTTCTTGGAATTATGCTCAGTTACCGTCAAGGATTTTCTTCAAATTATGCTCAGTTGCCGCCAAGGGCTTTCTCTGAATTATGCTTAGATGCCGCTAAGGGTTTTCTTGGAATTATGCTCAGTGCCGCCGAGGGTTTTCTCTGAACTATGCTCAGTTACCGCCGAGGGTTTTCTCGGAATTATGCTCAGATACCGCCAAGGGTTTTCTTGGAATTATGCTCAGTTACCATCGAGGGTTTTCTCAGAATTATGCTCAGATGCCGCCGAGGATTTTCTCGAAATTATGCTCAGTTACCGCTGAGGGTTTTCTCGGAATTATGCTCAGATGCCACCGAGGGTTTTCTCAAAATTTTGCTCAGATGCCGCTGAGGGTTTTCTCGGAACTATGCTCAGATACCGCAGAGGGTTTTCTCGAAATTATGTTCAGATGCCGCCAAGGGTTTTCTTGGAACTATGCTCAAATACCGCCAAGGGTTTTCTTGGAATTATGCTCAGATGCCGCCGAGGGTTTTGTCGGAACTATGCTCAGATGAAGCCGAGGGTTTTCTCGGAATTATGCTCAGATACCGCCAAGGATTTTCTTGGAATTATGCTCAGATGCCGCCGAGGGTTTTCTCAGAACTATGTTCAGTTACCGCCGAGGGTTTTCTCAGAATTATGCTCAGATGCTGCCAAGGGTTTTCTTGGAATTATGCTCAGTTCCCACCAAGGGTTTTCTTAAAAATTATGCTTAGTTACCGCCAAGGGCTTTATCTGAATTAGTCTTAGATGCCGCCAAGGGTTTTCTTGGAATTATGCTCAGTGCCGCCAAGGGTTTTCTCTGAACTATGCTCAGTTACCGCCGAGGGTTTTCTCGGAATTATGCTTAGATACCGCCAAGGGTTTTCTTGGAATTATGCTCAGTTACCACCGAGGGTTTTCTCAGAATTATGCTCAGATGCCGCCGAGGGTTTTCTCGGAATTATGCTCAAATGCCACTGAGGGTTTTCTCAAAATTTTGCTCAGATGTCGCTGAGGATTTTCTCGGAACTATGCTCAGATACCGCCGAGGGTTTTCTTCGAACTATGCTCAGATACCGCCAAAGGTTTCTCGGAATTATACTCGGTTTATGCTCAGTTTAGCTCAATTTATATTCATTTTGTGCTCAGATTTTACTCAAATTCTTTGAAATCTATCTCAGATTTTAAGTCCACACACTTGCACAGTTGTTACATCAATCAAGGAGAATTTTCTAAAATTCAAGGATCTGACACTGCCAGTGAGAGCTCGCGCTCAAGGAACTGACATTTTTATAGTTCGGGGAGAGTTTTACCCTCAAGGATCCGAACAACCTGACAAATTGCTAAATTAGGCTGCAAAATGAACTGTCATTAGCTTTGGCATTCGGATATCGCACTATCTACCAAAATAGATTTGCTATCTAGTTTGCTTCAACCCTCTGCCAAAGAGGGACATCTGTAGACATCCCATTTTTGCACTCGCCTGATTAATCAACTCGTCAACCCGATCGCAACGGTTCCCAATGATGGATGTCTATTCCAATGTTTTATTTTGTTACCAGATATGTTTTAGAAATCCGGACAAGGTATCTCGAATCGACAAAACTTAGGAACCACGCTACGTTAGGAAAATACGACTCCAGAAACATATAAATCATCATCTTGCAGACCAAAAAGAAGCTTCACGATAAAAATCACTAAAAATGACCAAATTACCAAAATACCCCTAACATCAAAACAACCTTAGAGCCTACATTACTATTAGGAAAACTCATTCAAACACATAAAATAACAAATTGAAATCAAATAAATCATTTCGCCAATTTTCACAAAATTTGACAAAATTACGAAAATGCCCCTCATAAAGTTCACTACCATTTCGTACAAAAACTTCATAAATGACAAAAACCAACATTCCCATTGAATATCTTATGAAAAACTGATTCCAAAACATCCTGGAATATTGAAAAATGACTTAAAACGTAAAAAATCATCTCCGAAGGCAAAATGATAATTTCACAAATTTAATAATTAAAAATTTTGAAATTAATAAATAAAACATTAAATAATGTAAAGTGAAACATTAATAAAATTAATTTAAAAATTTAAACTAAAAAATCGATCAATCAGGCTTTCAGGCAAAATTGTTGATGGTTGCTAGGATATTTATTCAAGGACCCCTCCATATGGGGGCCCAAAGAATTAAAGATATAATAAAAGGGGTTCTCCAAAAATCAAAGTCAATCAAGTAAGACTAAAGTCAAGATGTTAAAAGCCAACCAAGAAAGACTAAAGTCAAAGTATTAAAGTCAATCTCATAAGACTAAAGTCAAAACCCTAAATCAAAACCCTAATCTAAACTAATCAAGACAATCTCATAAGGCTAAAGTCAAAACCCTAAATCAAAACCCTAATCTAAACTAATCAAGTCAATCTCATGACACTAAAGTCAAAACCATAAATTAAAATCCTAAAGACTAAGTCCATCTCGTAAGACTAAAGTCAAAAACCTAATTAAAACTCTAAAAGAAACCCTAATCAAACCCTAATACTTCTAAAAAACTTTATAAATAGGAGCCTCCACACCCTATTTTCGTATCAAAGAAAAAATCCTAGGAAAAGTAAGTGAAGAAGCCTCCACAACCTCTCCAAAACCCTAATTTTGGAGTCCCAACTCCTTACCTAACACTCCTACTTCGATTTTATCCTGAAAAACACCTAGAAACCTTTCAAAAATACCCCAAAATCCACAACAAATTCGAAGCACCCAAATCCAAGAAGGAGATACCTTGTCTCGGAGATCAGAAATCAGATCCGGAGACAGAACGAAGTAAGGAGTACGGTAAAAGGAGCATTTTCACCAGATCTGAGGGAATAGAACCTTTGCAGATCGAAGGTAAGATTTTCGTTATTTTTATATCTAGGTTTTGTCATTAGCGATGTAATCTTATTTGGGATAAGTAGAGACCAGCATTGTCCGAGCGGGGTTGGTGCTTAACACCTTCCAACCCCATAATATGATCCCCGAATTCAGTTTTTCTATCCGTTTCAGAGTCAGTTTGGTTCCTAGACCATAATAACTAGGTGGCGACTCACAAACCTCAAGGGTCAAAAGCGGATCCGCGCACCCCGCGGATCGAAGGCCCTTTCACCCACACCCTCCGAAAATATCATCAACCACCCTTTTACACCTCCCATTCTCTCAAATCCAAACACTACTCCCCAAACATTAAACCCATCCATCACTCTCTTATACCCCATCTTCACCATTTATTATCCTTCACCTAACACTTAACCTAAATGGGTTGAAAGATCCAACCCATTTGGGTTGTAAAACAACCCATTTAACCTTCTTACACAAATACCCTTCAAACACTTCTAATTTACCCCTACTTTTCTCTTAAACCCCACACCATTCTACCATTCCTCCTCATTTCACCCAATTTTAGCCTTAAAAATAACTCTCAAACTCTATAAAACTCCCCCTCATTTTCAACTCTCACTACCTAATGAAAATTTGAGAAAAATACCCTCTAAAAAAAAAACTCTCTACTCACCTCACTACTCTCAACTCACCTCCATTACCCTCAACTCTCAACTCTAAACTCTCAACTTCTTCTTAAGAAAATCCAAGAAAGTTAAAGGGATTAATCAAGAAAAGGCAAAGAAATTCAACAAAGGAGCAAGGTGGGTTTGGACAAAAAAATACCCCCTCCAACTCCCTTCTTCTACACACCTTCACACACACCACCATGGTTTGAACCATCAAAGGGTCTCTTTTTCAATAAGGGTGTCCTCAATGGGTTGAACTAACATCAAAGCCACTCATACTTGAGGGCACATATCAGATTTTTCGATTCTTTTTCTTATTTTATTTTTATTTTCAAGATGGACTGAGTTCGAGGTTACCACCAATGGTGGATGGAGCAGGGCGCTTAACACCTTCCCTACTCCATAAAAATGGACCCCCTTACCTTGAATCAAAAGTTGCACCAAATGAGCCATAGCCATACGAGAGTCATCAAATGCTAAAAAACATGATTTTTAAAAAAAATGCAATCTGGGTGATCATTCACACCCATTTTAAATATGAATGGTGGCGACTCTAAAATCCCTCAAAATGGATGATATATTCAAAATTGAATAAATCACGTGTCCATAGGTTGGCGACTCCACTGGGGAAAGAAGGCTCTACCCTCGTGTCAACTTGGTCATTTTGAAAAACATACAAAATATTCTTATTTGCAAGCTAACATTATTTGTTGTATTTGTTGTTTAGGTTTTCTCTTTCTTTATTAACTCCTTTTAGTTAAAAAAATAAAAAAATAAAAAAATCAGTTTTGTCTTTAGTTAACCAATTATGTTTCTTTTAAGCATGTATATCATAAAAAAAAAAAAAAAAAATGAAAAAAATAATTTTCTTTTTTTGTCCCAAGCCAAAAACTAGAGGCAATGTGCCTCAAAATGAGTTTAAAAAAGAAAAAAAAATCAGTTTTTTCTTTAGTTTTCTGATTATGTCTCTTTTAAGCATGCATATCATAAAAACAAAAAACAAAAAAAATGAAAAAAAAAAATTTCTTTGGCCCAAGCCAAAAACCAGAGGCAATGTGCCTCAAAATGAGTAACAAAAAAAGAAAAAAAATGAAAAAGAAATCATTTTTTCTTTTTTTTGTCGAATGGACAGTCGAACTTAAACTGATTGTAACTTTCTCATCCGATCTCCGATTAACTATTATAGCATATCGATTTGGGGTAAAACGAAATTTTCTTTCAAATATGACAGTCAACAAGATTTTGACCAGTCCGAATCGGTTTTCGAGGCCGTTTACTATCCGTTCCGCTAATATTTCCGTTATGCTTCTTGTATGGATACAAAATAAAAATAAAATAAAAAAACATAAGAAAAAAAAAATTTGGTCCAAGCCAAAAACCAGAGGCAATGTGCCTCAAAATGAGTTTAAAAAAAAAAAAAAAATTATTATTTAAAAATATATATATATATATATATATATATATATATATATATATATATATATTTCTTTTCAATTTGTTTCTTACGTCAGTCTTGGCAACTTTCCTCTTGGACTTTATTTTTGTTTTGAGTTTTAAAACTTCAAAAGATCAAACGGATCACTATTCATTAAACTTAGGGCGTACCACTCGCCATTTTTTAATTGATCAAAGTGGAAATTCAAAGTGATATTCGGTTAGACAAAAAAAAAAGAGAAGTCCTTTTATGATTAATTCATTCGTTTAAAAAAATGAAAAAATAAAAATAAAAAATAAATTTTTTTTTTGTCGATGGTTAACTATGGATGTGTTATCTTTGCTGATCAATTACGGATGCCCATTCATCTAGAAAATGCCCCGGGCACACCCTATCCTATTTGCACACACCACTAGCACGTGTAATTTATTGTAGTGCACGGTTGCATGTCCCTAATAGCCCATGTGACACTAGTGCGTGGCCCGATCTCCTTAGAGATGCCACGTCATTCATGAAAACCACAACTTGAATCACGTACCATAAGGTATATAAAATTGGGGCATCAGTACCATTTGATTGGGTGATTCTGAAAGGTATATCGATGCACCCATGTTGGAGTGACCTGAGCCTTTGTCTTATTGTAAGTCGCACGGGCATATGCCCCGATTGTAAGCGTAGTACTAGTACGTGGTCGGTCCCCTCGCGGGATGCAAAAATCATTTATGAAAGTTACAACCCTAGACACGTACCTATATGGTATATCAAAGTAATTTAAATTCACCAATTAAACTTCTTAGTCAAAATCAGTGCCTAAGTGAGATCCTGCCACGAGGTACTACGATACTAGGGGGATAAACGATGTCTATTCAAGACAAGAGGTGACTTAAGAGTGCCCTTCCTCAGCATTGTGCGCCACCTCTCAACTGGACATTAAACTGGTTGTTTTTGACTTCAGAGATTGTGAATTGGAGTCTTAAATTATCACGTATACGGTATATCAAACCAAGTCACCACGTACCGTCTGATTGAGTACACTCGAGAGGTATATAGGTGCACTTGGGCAAGGGTGGCCAGATAAATTGCATTGCACATAGTAAACCTAGACTCTAGAAACCTCCTCATAGGTCACGACTCGAACTTATCGTGGGTATTCCCAGGTTACTTTTCAAAAATGGACATTACAAATTATTGAGATCAAGAAGTTACAGTTTTGTCTTCAAGATAATCAAACCATTTTTTCAAAAATATTATATCAATGGGTGCACCAACCCAATAAAGAATCCATTTTAAATATGACAGCGATGCATAATGACCCAGTTTATCTCAATTTAACGATCATGATGGGCAGGACCATTTAAGTCGAAATGGCATTCAAGTTTTCTAATTCAAGTCCCAACCCATTTCAAGATAAGAAAAATATTTTTCAAAAAAGGAAAAATGATTTACGAAAAAAAAAAGATTTATAAAGATATGTTTTGCATGGACATTAGAAATGTACTGAAGTATTGTTTTGTGTCAACTTAGGATGCTAGCTGCAGGCAATAACCCAATCGACCAGTTGGTCAAAACAACCATCACGGGGATGCACACCATAAAGAAATTCAACTTTGGGAAATTCATATTGAGATGTGCCCTGTACTTCCACGAGTTTCAGATAGATTGGAAACTTTTGCGCGCCATGGCCAAGCGTTGGAACCCTTATCTTCACATCTTCCACATTGGGCATATGCACTTGTGTCCTACTCATGAAGATTATTGTGGCATCATGGGGATATCTACTTCAGGTCCTCTAGTCAGACCTTTATTGAAGATAGGATATTCCGGTAACCTCACCACAGGCCTAAACATTTCAAAAGAAGAAGCCAAGGCCTTAGTCCGTAACGAAAGATTGGATTTAGTACCCTTATTGAGTCCATACCACTCCCGCAGTCATCCCATCAATGTAAAATCAGAAGCCTGGTGAGCCACTAGAGACTATCGATTGTGTTTAGGAATCTTAGCCTAATACATACTAACCTCTAAAAGTGAGGGTCAAACTGTCCCTGAGTCCTTCATAGACATAACTTCCTAACTCTCTAGAAAAGCCAACCCTATACCTCTCATTCTAGCAGAAACCTTCTCAGGTCTAGATGCCCTAAAAAATGGTGAGGAAAGGGGTTTCAAAGGAAGCTCTCACCTACTTTATATGTGGCGTTGCAATCGTCTTAAAATTGTGGACTTTCCTTCAACCCTCGAGTATAGGCCAAAACACTTTTCCAAAAAAAACATGTTAGTGCGTCACAACTCAGTCAAGTCTTGGAGTAAATGGTTGGATTCTCGCTTTGCCCGTCATATTGGTTTGAGATGCCCTTGGTGGATGGCTAACTACCCTGTTTTAGGTATTAAAAGATCCTATTATGTCCGTTTGATTGGACTGGAGAAGACATCTTTTTTACCAACCTGCCTTAATACCAGAACAGTATGAAATGCCTATAGAGTTTTCGCTACCTCTACCCAAAGAATTCTTTTCTCCCGAACCATTGACGAAAAAATTAGTGCATATCATTGAGAAGGCTTGAAACAAGCGCACCTTAGGATATCCAGATGGACCAACAGAATTCAAAGAGCTAGTCATTAGAACCAAGAGAAACAAGCCTAATTGTCCTAGTAATCCTGATGACGATCAAAACAAATCCAAGCGTCCATGTAAAAAAAATCTAAGTCAGAGTTATTGAAAATTATTATTCAAGGAAAATCTTATCTGTCAAATATTTTTCAATAGTTCAATAAAATTTCCTTTAGTTTCTTTGTGAAAAATCATTGCATAAATGAATTATTTAATGGGTTGGTGTACAAAATTCAATCTCAAGATTCACCAAAATGTTATCAAAGGGATAACACCGTAATTAATAATCCACCTCAAATGGGTCCACAACCCATATCTATCTCAGATTGGGTCCACGACTCATATCCGATTTCTAATCAAGCCCATGACCATCAGTGATCTAACAATGATGACAACCAATCAAACAATTCAACTTGTTTAAGTTAAATCTACTTCTCAAAAATGTCATACCGACTCCGTGTCGACGCCAGCTTCGACTGATGCAATCTTTTCACCGAATCCGTGTAGATGCCAGCTCCGACTAATGTAATTCTCTTTAAAAAATGTTTGTCCGACTCCGTGTCGATGTTATCCCTGTGCTGATGAAATTCTCTTTTCAAAATATTTTACCAACTCCGTGTTGATGCTAGCTCCGTGCTGATGTAATCATTTTTTAATTATACCGACTCCGTGTCAATGCCAACTCCGGCTGATATAATTCTTTTTTCGAAATGTTTTACCTACTCCGTGTCGATACCAGCCCCGTGTTGATGAAATTTCCTTTTCAAAATATTTTACCAACTCCATGTTGATGCCAACTCTGTGCTGATGTCAGCTCCGTGCTGATGTCATCATTTTTTAATTATACCGACTCCGTGTCGATGCCAACTCCGGTTGATGTAATTCTTTAAAAAAATATATATATATTTTACCGACTCCGTGTCGATGCCAGCCCCGTGCTGATGAAATTCCCTTTTCAAAATATTTTTACCAACTCCATGTTGATGCCAGCTCCGTGCTGATGTAATCGTTTTTTATTTTATCGACTCCGTGTCGGTGCTAGCTTCGGCTGATATAATTCCTTTTTAAAAATATTTTACCAACTCCGTGTTGATGCCAGCTTCGTGCTGATGTAATCATTTTTTAATTATACCGACTCCGTGTCGATGCCAGCTCCAGCTGATGTAATTCTTTTTCAAAATATTCTTCCAACTCCGCGTTGATGCCAGCCTCGTGCTGATGTAATTCCTTTTTCTCAAACGATCCAGTTCCGCACTGATGAACCAAGTTTTTTTATATAACTAAAATTTTCCTTTTGGGTGTTATCCCTAATAATTGCCGAACTTAATAAAACATCATGCATATTCCTTTTTGTAAGCAAGACAGTAACGTTTGGTCTTCTATACGCACAAAGTAGTCAAACGAAAGAAGTATAAACACCCTGAGAAACCTCCGTATTTCCTTCGATCTACATCAACTATGAGCAACTCAGAGGACCCACAACCTGCGACAAGTGAACTTGCCAAAGCTAATGCAATGACAGCAAAGCTAGTAGAAACAACAAAAAGACAAGAACAAATGTTGATGGCTGTGTTTAGTAGTACTAACTTTCTACAAGCGCAAGCCGCTCAGCCCCAAGCATTTGGTTCAAATCCGAAACCCCCTAAATAGACACGACCAGATCAACAGACCACCTCATCTCCTACTGTGCCAATGTATCAGGGCCCTCCACTTTCCATCCTACAAAATCAATCGCCTCCGGTGGTAATCTTAGATGATGAGTGTGACTTCAGGGTGCCCGAGGCCAAAAATGCCACTGATAACAAAATGGCCCAGCAGATTGAGTCTCTCCAAGAGGAAATTAGACGAATGAAAGGTACAAATACTTTAGGAAGGACAAGATTCAGGGACCTTTGCTTCTATCCCAATGCCCAACTGCCGGCTAAATTCAAATACCTAGAATTTGAGAAATATAATGGAGTGGGGTGTCCGCTGTCACACTTGAAATCATACTGTGGATCTATGTGCCAATATGGCAAAGATGACAGGCTACTGGTACAGTTATTCAAAAGAAGCTTAACGGGGCCCTCAAGTGGTTTTCAGGACTAGATCACACGCTCATCAAGAACTGGCAAGACCTAGCTGAAATGTTTTGGCACAATTACCGATTCAACACAGATGTAGGTCTAGACCGGAATGATATGGCTAGAATGACGAGGAAGCAGAGGGAAATAGTGAAGGAATACGCCCAAAGGTGTTGAGAGTCAGCTTCACAGGTACGGCCCGCTATGACTGAACAAGAGATGAATACCACGTTTATCTCTACATTGGGACATTCGTTCTACACTCATCTAGTAGGGCATACCATGGGCACTTTCTCCAATCTTGTTCAAGTGACAGACCGGGTCGAGGACGAGATCCGAACTGGTTTAATATTTGACTTCACAGCCTTAAGTGCAGCAGTAGGGACATCGGCACAGAAGAAGTTAGTACCTTTTGTAAAAAAGAAAGAGGAAACTCAAGTCAACAATGTATAACCCAGCCAACCTCTTTTCATTCAGGCACCAGTTCAAAGGTCGCAGGCACCACAAGTCCCTTGCGCGCCAGTACCTTGAGCTGCTTGGGCTCCAGTACCGCAGAATCCCTTTTAGATAGTTCCTCTGCAAGCACAACCAGCACCACAGTATGGGCAAAATCAACAAGCATGGCCCAACAGGGTAAACAGGGTATTCACCAGATTGCCTATCACACTGACAGAATTACTTCCGATCTTGTTTAGGGGAGAGTACCTCACAAAAAAACCACCAAATCCAGAGGCTGCGAAAGGACCAGGGTATAACCCCAGCTTATTTTGTGAATTTCATATGGGTGCATCGGGATACTCTACTGATCAATGCTGGCAACTCAAGCACTAGGTGCAAAATTTGATAGATAAAAAAACACTCATACTGGATGGACCATTGAATCCCACTCAACAGTAGAACATCAACCAAAACCCCCTACCTACCCACAATGGAGGGGGAAGTGGGCACAGAGTAAATGTCATTCTTAGGAAATCCGATTTTAATCAATTAACTTTGATAGCTCCTATCGGGTCGAAGATTAGAATCCACCTAACAAAGGAGCCAGAGACTTCAACAGTCAGCATTGTCAACCAACACACAACAAACCAGCATCAAAATACACGACCGCCACTGAAAATGGCTGATCTCACCATCCATCTCACTCATCAAAATACTTTTACTAGGCCACCTCTTATCATACCGTACACATTACCAAGTCCTCAAAATATGACTCGACCCCGCCTTCATATACCATACACCTCATCCTCACATCCACCACTCGTCATTCCATACACTCCATCGACTTTTCAAGTAGATTCTCCCATCCCCACGACATCCAAAACGCAACCACCACCTCTCATCCTCAATGTGAAGCCCGATCCATCCCAATAACTATACGCTCACCAAAACCATTCTCATATAGCTCTAACCAAGCAGCTCCTTGGAGCTATGACACCACTGTTACTATGATCGCAGGGGTTGAAACAATAAAAAGGGCAATGGTGACCGATATTGGCCTTATGACAAGAGTAGGGAGGTGTCATAGGGTACCAATAAAAGGGATAAGCATCAGGGAAGAGCCAAAGAAACAAAAAAATAAATAGTGGATGAGGAGAAAAGAAAGGAAAAGGGGAAGGACAAGATAAACGAAGAGGAAAAGGAAGAGAAAATAGGGAAGATGACAGACAAGGAAGCAGCAGACTTCATTAAGCTCATTCACAAGAGTGAGCACAATGTCGTAGATCAACTGAACAAACAGCCGGCTTAGATCAGCATCCTAGGTCTGCTACAAAAGTCAGAAGAACATAAAGAAGCACTGTTGAGAATTCTAGGAAAATCGCATGTACCTAAAACTACTTGCCAACACAGTTAGAACAAACAGTGGGTCAAATCATGGCTTCCAACCCCATCGTCTTCACAGAAAGTGAGTTCGTGCTAGAGGGACGGGGGCTGGTCGAGCCACTAAATATCATGGTCATGTGCAAGGGCATGATGGTTGCTAGGGTGCTAATCGATAATGGTTCAGCCCTCAATGTCTGTCCTCTCGAAATCTTTCGAAAACTTAATGCAGACTGGTCGCATGTTAAATCCAACAATAAGGTTGTCCGAGGTTTCTATAGCTCGAGAAGGGATTCTCTAGGAGAGATAGATTTACCAATCACTATAGGAACCTGCACCCTCGAGGTAACATTCGAGGTCATGGAGATACCTACAACTTTCAATTTGCTGTTGGGCAGGCCATGGATCCATATTGCTGGGGCAGTGCCTTCCTCTTTGTATCAAAGAGTCAAATTTATTATAGGGTAGAGGATGATATCTGTACTAGCAGAAAACTTGATTCCAGCTGGGAGAGCTCCGGACGTCCCCTTTATTGACATAGAGATGATAAAAGACAAGGCATTATATCATTCTTATCAGTTTGCTGCTGTTAACCACGTTAAAAAAGGGAAAGAGAAGGTGAAGCCAGAACTATCAAGGACAAATCTGATGATTGGTCAGGTCTTGAAAAAGGTAGGTTATCGACCCAAGCAAGGGTTAGGACCAGGAGGAAAGGGGAAAGCTACGCTGGTTGAAGCAAAGAAACATACTCCTTATTTCAGTTTGGGATTCAGGCCTACGAAAAAGGATATTGCAGAAATGAACGACAAAAAGAGGGAACTTCGATTAGCCAGAAAATAAAATCGTGAATCAAATGTTTGGAATCTGGGCAGAATTCCTCACATTAACATCAGCTTCCCGAAATCGCAAGTTAGACCCGACAGTCTTTCAGAACCACTGTCAACAAAGCCAGCCAGAAAGAAGAAAACAGTGAGTTTCAAACCCCAGCACAGTCAAGGAGACTCAATTATTGAATCCCAACCATCCCTCATGGAGGGCATTGATATTCTATTCAATGAGGATTCCAATGAAAGTCCACCAGAAATAATAGGAGAACCTGCAAAAGTGGAAATCACTACAAGCAAAGAAAATGAATCACCTTTCCCCATCGACATCGACTGGGTATCAGTCGTCATTCCACCCAACTTAGGAGGACCTAAGCCCGACCTTGACAACTACCAATCAGAGATCATGGTCGTCTCCAAACCACCGACCAAACTACCCAACAAATCATTTTCTCATCTCATCCGTCACCTTAGAGAAGGGGAAACCTTGAACAATTGGGAAGAATTTCCTCTAATCTTCGAGGCTGCTGAGGCCTTAAAAAAAAACACCGTTAGGCAAAATTAGTTTGCCCGAGGATCATAATGAGCCATCGTCCTTGGGTAAAAACTATTTTGAGGGCTTCTTATCTTTACTAATAAATTATTGCTCTTCTTATTTCAGATGTCCAGAGAATAGCGCTCCAAAACCAAAAAAATCAAAAAGTCTGCAAAAAACAAAAAAATCAAAAAGCTTTCAAAATCTCGAAAAAATAATATCTTCCAAAAATTAAAAAAAGAGTTCTCTCAAAATTTAAGGGATTTGTCTCAATCGAATGGACCTTTAGACATAACAGAATATGAAAGGGATGAATATGACTTCGATCTCATGGGAATCGAGGAAGAGTTTGAGGAAGAAGTGGAATATCCTCCTAAAGAAATCAAAGACCTTCTAGAATGACATAAAAAGGGTGTTCAGTCAAAATTTGAGGATACAGACTCGGTTAATCTTGGCACTGAAGATGACCTACGTGTTATAAAAATCAGAGCCTTATTAACCCCTCAATAGAAAGAATAAATGATAGAACTACTGCGTAACTATCAAGACATCTTCGCCTAATCCTATAGAGATATACTGGGTTTAGACATAGATCTCGTCATTCATAAGCTGCCGATCGCTCCTAGGAGCAAGTTGATCAAACAAAAGTTGAGAAGACTCAAGTTAGAATAGACACTCAAAGTCAAAAACGAAGTGATGAAAAATTCCAAGCAGGATTTCTCACAATCTCCACGTACCTCGAATGGTTAGCCAATGTCATTCCGATACCAAAGAAGGATGGAAAAGTACGAATGTGTGTCGATTATCGGGATTTGAACAAAGCCAATCCTAAGGATGATTTTTCACTATCCCACATCAACACTCTAGTCGATAGCATAGGAGGGCATGGTATGTTCTCACTTATGGATGATTTCTCAGGCTACAATCAGATAAAAATGGCAGAAGAAGACCAGGAGAAGACGACATTCATCACACCCTAGGGTACTTTTCATTATAAAGTCATGCCATTCGGACTCAAGAACGCTGGGGTAACCTATCAACGTGCAATGATGACTTTATTCCACAATATGATACACAAAGTGAAAGCGCCCTCAATCCGCAGGGTGCGCGGATCCACTTTTGACCCTTGAGGTTCGGGAGTCGCCACTTAGTTATTATGGTCTAGGAACCAAACTGACTCTAAAACGGATAAAAAAACAAACTAATCTACTACAGAAAAACTGAATCCGGGGGTCATATTACGGGGTTGGAAGGTGTTAGGCACCAACCCCGCCCGGCCAATGCCGGTCCCTACTTATCCCAAATACGATTACATCGCTAATGACAAAATCTAGATAAACAAATAACAAAAATCTTGCCTTCGATCTACAAGGGTTCTATTCCCTCAATCTGATGAAACTGCTTCTTGTACCATACTTCTTGTTTCGTTCTATCTCCGGATCTAATTTCTGATCTCCGAGGCAAGGTATCTCCTTCTTGGATCTGGATACTTCAAATTTATTATGGATTTTGGGGTGTTTTTGGAAGGTTTCTAGGTGTTTTTCAAGCTAAAATCAAAGCATGGGTGTTAGGTAAGGAGTTGGGGCTCCAAAATTAGGGTTTTGAAGAGGTTGTGGAGGCTTCTTCATCTACTTTTTATAGGGTTTTCTCTTTGATACGAAAATAGGGTGTGGAGGCTCCTATTTATAAAGTTTTTTAGGAGAATTACGGTTTGATTAGGGTTTCTTTTAGGGTTTCAATTATGGTTTAGACTTTAGTCTTATGAGATTGACTTAGTTTTTAGGGTTTTAATTTAGGGTTTTGACCTTAGTCTTATGAGATTGACTTGATTAGTTAGGGTTTTGATTTAGGGTTTTGACTTTAGTCTTATGAGATTGACTTTAATACTTTGACTTTACTCTTTCTTGGTTGGCTTTTAATATCTTGACTTTAGTCTTACTTGATTGACTTTAATTTTTGGAAAACTCCCCTTTTATTATATCTTTAATTCTTTGAGCCCCCAGATGGAGGCGTCCTTGAATAAATATCTTGGCAACCATCAATAATTTTGCCTGAAAGCCTGATTGGTCGATTTTTTGGTTAAAATTTTTAAACTAATTTTATTAATGTTTCACTTTACATTATTTAATGGTTTATTTATTACTTTCAAAATTTTTAATTATTAAAATTGTAAAATTACTGTTTTGCCCTCGGAGAGGATTTTTTACGTTTTAAGTCGTTTTTCAATGTTCTAGGATATTTTGGAATCCGTTTTTCATAAGGAATTCAATGGGAATGTTGGTTTTTGTCATTTATGAAATTTTTTGTATGAAATGGTCGTGAACTTTATGAGGGGCATTTTCATAATTTTGTCAAATTTTGTGAAAATTGGCGAAGTGGTTTATTTGATTTTGATTTATTTTTTTATGTGTTTGAATGGGTTTCCTAAGCATAACGTAGGTTCTAGGGTTGTGTTGATATTAGGGGCATTTTGATAATTTGGTCATTTTTAGTAATTTTTATCATGAAGCTTATTTGCAAGATGATGATTTCTATGTTTCTGGGGTCGTATTTTTCTAGCGTAACATTTTTTCTAAAGTTTTGTCAATCCGAGATACCTCATCCGGATTTCTGAAACATATTTGGTAACAAAATAAAGCATTGCAATAAACATCCATCATTGGGAATCGTTGCGATCGGGTTGACGAGTTGGTTAGTCAGGCGAGTGCAAAAATGGGGTATCTACAGATGCCCCTCCTTGGCAGAGGGTTGAAGCAAACTAGATAGCAAATCTATTTTGGTAGATAGTACGATATCTGAATGCCAAAGCTAGTGATAGTTCATTTTGCAGCCTAATTTAGCAATTCGTCGGGGTGTTCGGATCCTTGAGGGTAAAACTCTCCCCAAACTAGAACCTTGTCAAGTCCTTGAGCGCGAGCTCTTACTGGCAGTGTCAGATCCTTGAATTTTAGAAAATTCTCCTTGACTGATGTAACAACTGTGCAAGTATGCAGACTTAAAATCTGAGATAATTTTAAAGAGTTTAAGCTGGAAATGAGTCAAAACTGATCATAAAGTGAATATAAACTGAGCATAAACTGAGCATAATTCCAAGAAAACCCTTAGCGGCATTTGAGCATAATTTCGAGAAAACCCTTGACGGCATCTGAGCATAGTTCAGAGAAAATCCTCGGTGGTAACTGAGCATAATTCCAAGAAAACCCTTGGCGGCATCTGAGCATAATTCGAGAAAACCCTCGGCGGTAACTGAGTATAATTCCAAGAAAACCCTCGGCAGCATCTCAACATAATTCCAAGAAAACCCTTGGCGGCATCTGAGCATAGTTCCGAGAAAACCCTCGGCGGCATCTGAGCATAATTCCAATGAAACCCTTGGCCGTATCTGAGCATAGTTCTGAGAAAACCCTTGGCGGCATCTGAGCATAGTTCCGAGAAAACCCTCAGCGATAACTGAGCATAGTTCCCAGAAAACCCTCGACGGCATCTGAGCATAATTCCAAGAAAACCCTTGGCGGCATCTGAGCATAGTTCCGAGAAAACCCTTGGCAGCATCTAAGCATAGTTCCGAGAAAATCCTCGGTGGCATCTAAGCATAATTCCAAGAAAATCCCTTGGTGGCATCTAACTGAGTAAAACTGAGAATGAAGGAATAAATCTAGGAAAAAATGACAATGAAATCTGGAAAAGAGGGGTTGAATCTGGGAATGAATAGATCTAGGACAGAATCAATGTTCTATCTCCTAGGTGAGATCCAAAATGCATTTGTTTGAACCTCAAGGTTTTATCCAAAAGTTTTATGAGTTTAAAACATGAGTTTGAACCTCATGAGTTTTTCGAAAAACTGTTATCAAGAGGGTAACATTAAGTTTGGGGTTCTCATTATCTTTTAGGATTAACATTGTTCAAAAATAAGATGTCCCTAGTTTAACAATAAACATGGCATTGAAAATAATTGAATACATCATGCAAAAATAAAAAAAATGCCCCTAGTATAAGGGGAAACTACGTATTAGAGGAAAAAGAAAAATGCCCCTTGTATGAAGGTTTAAAAAATTTGATTACCACAAGCGCAATAAATATCTAACTTTTAATTTTGATTAAAATTTTGAAGGTTTTGAGTCGGGCTCAAGAGAACAAAATTATTTCCCTTTTGAGACTCATCATAGAATTCATTCTTCTCTCCCTTGGTTCACTTGGGGAAGTAACAATTTTCAGATCAATCGTAGACAAGATACTTGTGGCTTCCGAGTCTATGCCTGGTTTAAGCTAAGTATTGAACTTGATTATTCGGATTTCTGATGTTTCAGCTCGGACCTCTCTCAGCTTGGGATTTTCTTTTGTTTTTCTTTGTTGCTCTAATTTTTGCCTAGATCGCCTTTTCAGGTTTTCAATATAGCGAGCTTGATCTAGTTTTTGCCTAGAACGCCTTGTCAGGTTTTCGATCTAGCGAGCTCTTTCTTTTTTCTTGGCTCTGATTGTTGTTAAAGTTGTCATTTCAGATTTTCAACCTTGCGAGCTTGCCTTAATTTTTGCCTAAGTCGCCCTTTTCAGATTTTCAACTCAGCAGGCTTTATCATTATTTATCTTTTTTTTCTCCTCTGAACTTCTAGAATTACTGTCTGATCATGCGTTGCTACCGTCCTTGACTTTTCCACAAGATACTTAGGAGGACTTTTATAGGTAGGCTTGGGACTAGGCATAAAAAGAAAGGAATTTTGAGGCTCAAAAACCCGAATGCCCCTTGTGTGGCATTTCATCTTGAATTTTCTTCCCCATGATGATATTTCTTTTTCTTTTGAATTTTTTTCTTTTTAGATTTTTTCTTTGTCGGGGAATCTATTTTTTTATTTTGATGTGGTCGGGCCTGAAGTAACTTCTCAGGTTGCCTACGTACATCAAATTTTTGGGATCAGACCAAAACGTTAGGTAATCAAGCTAAGAAGTAAAAGGCATATTTTTTCTCTTCTTAAATAGGCTGCAAAGGGGTTGAGAAAGGAGATAATGAACTGGGTAGTAGGAAAATTGATTCGGCCAAAAATGGCCTCCTTAAATGTAGTACTGTTTGATTTGGTCAAGGTTAGTTGGTTTTGGTAACTTGATTCCATCATGATCTTGAAGCCTGACAGCTTTTCCAGGTAATATCTCATTGATGTTGTACGGACCTCCCCAATTTGGTTTGAACTTCCCTCTAGGGTCAAAGATAGGTGTCCGATTCTCTTTGAGTACTAAATCCTTGACTTGTAAGTGACGGGCCTTGATCTTTTTGTCAAATGCACGGGCGACCCTTCTTTGATAAGCTTGCACGTGATACAAAGCTCTCAGTCATTTTTCTTCTATCAAATTCAATTCTTCATACCGCTGGCGAACCCAATCTGTTTCTGACAACTGACTTTCCAACAAGACCCTGAGAGATGAAATTTTCATTTCAACTGGCAAAACCGCTTCCATGCCATATACTAAGGAGTAGGGAGTAGCTCCAGTAGAGAATCGAATTGAAGTTCGATATGCCCATAGTGCAAATGACAGTTTTTCAGATCAATCTTGATGTGATTGACACATTTTCCTGATGATAGTCTTAAGATTCTTATTAGCTGCTTCAACTGCTCCATTAGTCTGAGGACGGTAAGGAGATGATTTGTGGTGTGAGATTTTGAACTTTGAACACAAACTAATAACCTCAGCCTTGAAATGTAACCCGTTATCAGAAATCAGTTCCGAAGGTATCCCGTACCGGCTGATGATGTTCGTTTTTATAAACTTTGCAACTCGAGACGCAGTGAGGATAACATAAGAGGCAGTTTCGACCTACTTAGTAAAATAATCGATAGCAACTAAAATGTATTCATACCCGTTTGATGCTTTAGGCGATATTTTACCAATAATGTCAATTTCCCAAACTGAGAATGGCCATGGTGAAGTCAGACCAACTAATCGAAAAGGTGGCACATGTATGAGATTTGCATGTATTTGGCATTTGTGGCAGGTCTTGACCATGTGATGACAATCTGTTTCCATCGTAGACCAGTAATACCCTTGTCCATTGTAGACACGGGATTTCGCTATTACGATGATCACATCTACAATGGTTTGGAGTCGCCACCATTCATTTTTGTAAGTAGGTGTGAATGGTCACCCGATGTGCATTTTTTTTAGAAAATTTGATATTTTTGGTATTTGGTGACTCTCAATGGATAAAGATGAATCAACCCTTGAGATTCGGGTAAGCGGCTCGATTGGAGAAAAGGGAAGGTGTTAGGCACCCTTTTCTCCCCACTAGATAGTGGTAACCTCAACTCAACTCTGTCATTTTGATTAAAAAAAATACAAAAAACGATGTGCCACGTGTTGTGCATTTGTACCCTAGATAAGATTCATTTTCGGCTTGATCATAGGGTCATTCCATTGATGGAAATGACCCTTATAGACCTTTAGCCTTGGGGTCCATTCATCCTAAAAAATAAAATGAAGGGGAGAGGGTGATAGAAGAGGGAGGAGGAGAGGGTGTAGAAGAGAGAGGGGGGGGGATTGCCTTGAACCCACCTTGTATCTTCTTTCTTCTTTTCTTCTTCTTGAGTCCTTAGTATTTTATGAAAATACAATTCTTGTATGGTTGAAGCAGTAGAGAAGAGATGATGAGAGAGATGAGTGGAGTATAATATTTTTTTTTTATATATGAGACTTGAGGAGTATTGGTGATGGTTGTTAGTAGTGAGAGTTGGAGATAATTTGGTAGTGAAAGTTGGGGGGAATTTTTGGAAAGAGGATGAGGGTATTTATAGATGTTGAGGAGTTATTTTAGGGATAAAATGGGGTGAAATAAAGAAAAAGGATAGAATGGTTATGAGTTTGAGAGAGAAGTGGGTGTAATTTAGAGGAGATTGGAGGGTATTTAGGGAAGGGGGGTTAAATGGGTGAGTTTTGACCCAAATGGTTTGGATCCTACCCAACCCATTTGGGTGGAGTGTTTGGTGAGGTGAGTTTAAGATGGTGGTTGTGATTAAATGGTATTTGATTTAAGAGAATGGAGGATTTAAAGAGGTGGTTGATGATATTTTGGGAAGGTGAGGGAGAAGATGACATGTGTTAAAGTGGGTTGAGATAGGTTGATGGGAGAGGTTGAGTGTTTGACTTGAGAGGATGGTGTAGGTTTAGGTTGTAGATGTGGGTTTTGTAGGGAATGATGAGGGTAGATTAAGGGAGGTATAGGTTAGGGGTGTGGGTAGATGTGTTTAATTTGAGAGAAAATGTGATGGGTTGATGTGTGGGTAGATGGGATTTAAAGAAAATTAATGGGGTAGGTAGTTGGGTGAGGGAGGTGAGATAGGGTGATGACATTTGTCATCTTTGATTATAAAGATGGTGATTGGTTGATGTGGGTAGTGGTTGATGGGTTAGGGTTGTGGGTTGGATATGAATTGGATATGGATTTGGGCTTAGGGGCTTTGGAGTGTTTTGGGCTTGGGTTTTAGAAATGGTTTTGGGTTTTAGGGATTGGTTGAGGCGGAGCGGTGGTAGTAGAGGAGGGGTAGGCATCCCAAGTCTCACATTTTTAATTTTTTAATTTTTTTAGATTTTTGCAATCATTAGTTTGATTAAAAATGCCACGTGTTGGCGAATCGGGCGTTTTAGGCCCGTTGGTGAAATTTATCGAAAATTTGGCGTTTTTTGATTTTGGAAGCGGATCGGTGAATATTGGGAAAGCGTAAGGTATGCCGAGTCCTTTTGGTGGGCCTCCTAAACCATTGAGAGGTCTTAGGGGCCTCGGTTTGGTAAAAATGTCACTTTTCAATGACTTGGGCCCTTAAGGCCCGTTGGCCCATTTATTTGGAAAATCAATATTTTTGGGTCCTTTCGAGAAGTGGCCCGTTCAAATTGAGGTGTCTACAGCTGCCCTTCTTTGCAGGAATTGCATGCAAAGAACTGCAAAGAATAGACTAAACCCCTATTTGTACGGGCCAGAAAAATTCTGTAAAAACACGATCTTGAATTGTCGATTGTACTGAAGATTTTTGTGGAAATTGGTTACTCAAGCATGGGGTCTGATAGAGTTTTGCCTTATTAATTCATTGATCTCGATGGCGCGGAACTCGTGTGAGATCTTTGATTTGATGAAAATTTGATAAGTTTTGAAATCCGACTATTTCTTCGATCGTGTTTTGACAAATCGAAGTTGAGTGCAACTCGAAAGGTTTTTGAAATTCTTTTAATTTTTTTTTCTTTTTAATTTCCTCTTCATTACCTTCTTTTGTTGATCTTGCTCTGTTTCTATCATAAGCTAACCCTCTCAATTCATGCATTGTTCTTTGATACCTTTGATCCTTTCAACGGTGCAAGCACTGAGGTTGTTAGCAGTCGCCACAAATCCAAAAGAGAGTTTTGCAGTTGGAGCACAAGCAATATGGTTGTTAACAGCTGTCACTGATCCAAGAGAGAGTTTTGCAGTTGGAACTGAATTGACCAAGACATGTTGCATCGGTGCTACTCTCTTGCAGTATCAACATACTCTTTCGCACTTCTTGATTCATTATCACACCAATATCTCTAGCTGGCATGTTACTAGTCATAACACTTGCCAGGCGTTCGCACTGTCAATCTAAGGTAGCAACCCATCACTTTGTTCCCAATCCAAGGCTGGAGTTAACCAGTGTTTTATATATACTATGAACTGCTTTATCATCCACTTCTACGTGTTCGACCCATATAACCTTGGAGTAACCAGTTGGCATTTCTTGGATTTAAACAACCTGATGGTCTTCTTCGACATCTCGATATCAGGCTAGGACGCAAATGATCCAAGGAAACATCGACCACCACCCAAATTCCCTCAGCATGTTGTTTACAATACCTTACAAAGAAACTCTCTCGAGTCAGAACAAGAGGTGAAGGGACTTGAAATTCTGTTGTCATCACTTGGAGGGCTCTATTGTAGTTTTCTACTACGCCTATTGATACGACTTCAAGAGTTGTTGCTTTTGAAACAATGTTAGAAAACACGGTGGACCACTGATTCACATCCATAAGGATCTGAACAAGGTTAATGTGATTCATGATAACAACGGCAGTTTCTCGAGAAGCTTCTGATTTCAATCCACATACTTTTGGTCCAATTCCCCTCGGAATGTTTATATGTACTCATCTTCACTTAGAATCTCATAAGCATCATTAAGGCCACGCATCCATAAGGGTTTCCCTAGTTAGGTCATTCTTATAAACTCTTCCATTGCTGCAATTGTAAGTTCGATGATCAATGGTTTATCTACCTCAGTAGGCCCGGAGAGTGATCTTAGGAGGGGCTTGCCTGCGGTCCCTTCTTCGATGCCTTCGCATCTTGTCTAGTGAGTCGTGATGATGAGTCAGGCTGAAAAATTGATGATGAGTCGGGCTGCCCGAATCCGTGCTTTGTAGGAACGCCTTGACTCTTTTTACAAAATGTTGAAAGATTAATGCAAAGAAAATAGGTTTTGTACTTACTTGGCCTCAGGTGTATCTAATACTTTGAAAAGTTGAAGTTTGAATAAGTCCTAGAATCTTCATCATCGACCAAAATAGTAGTTTTTCATTTTTGAAATTTTATGAAATATCTTTATCAAATGAGTACGATAAATTCAAAGTTTGTAAAACCTTTGGTTGCGACGATCTTGGTGTTTTTGCCAATCACAGAGGATATAAACGTCAATTACTCTTTTGATTCCTTTAGAGTCATTCCCAGTGCTATGGCATTGGAAGACTATTTTGGGTCTCGGGATTTTGGAAAGATTTTGCCGTTCACAGTTTATACTCTTGCGGGCCAGGAGTTATTTTTTTTATTTTTTTAATTTTTTTTTAATTTTTTTTATATAACCTTTATTGCCTCCGATGCCAATTACGATTTTCATCAGACCCGGTTTCCACATTTTTACGCATCGACGTCCTTTTTGGGATTTTCATCGTGCTGGTGGCTTTGATCTTGCCATAGTCTGATTCTTTTACTCATAGCGCCCTTTCAGGTTTTCACTATGCCCTTTCAGACCATGCTTGTATTTTTCTAGATTTTTCATTACAATTCTACTCGGAGTCTCTGTGTCTTTGTGGCTTAGTGACTTAAGTTGAACTGCAAGATCGACGACTCTACTCTTGTAGGGGTACTCTTTCTTGAGTAATAGATCTAGATTCCCCTCTCGAGTCTTCCAACGACTAATAAGCTTTGAGGTTCGGACCAAGTCGCAAGATCATTGGTGCTGCCACTGTCATTATGTTGTCCTAGAACATTTCCTGATCAAAAAGGACTTTAAGTAGGACGAAACGTTGGCTTAGGCTTATGGTAGTGGAAGGTTAAAAAAAGGTTAAGGTTTGGGTTTGTCTAGAGTGGATTAGGCTTGGGATTTGTCTATTTTTGCTTCGAAAAGGTGATCTATGTCTCCTCCCAGCGTCTCTCGAACTTGTTTAGGCTGGAGATTTGGGTCGAGCTAAGATCAAGTGTTCGAGTTTTTGACTTTCTTGATTTTTTTGTATTTTTAGCCGTTCACAGTTTATCCTCATGCGGGCCAGGAGTACTTTGATGCTTTGATCTTTCTGATTTTCTTTTCTTTTGTCTTTTTTTTTGTATCATTTTATAACTGTTGACTTGCCCCAGTCTTAGGTTAAGAAATGAACGTGATGGCTCAAAAGGGTTGACTAAGGTTGATTGTTGGTTTAGAATAGCAAAGATGGCCTTTCGTCGTCTCAGGATCAGTTTTAGGCGTAGTATTTCTTGACAGTGTCAGCATTGATTGGTTGCGGGAAGACTTGTCCGTCCATTTCTGTGAGAATCAGAGCTCCTCCCGTCATTACCTTTTGCACGATGAATGGTCCCTCATAGTTTGGTCTGAACTTTCCTCTGGCGTCTTCTTGGATTGGTAGAATCTTCTTTAAGACCAGGTCTCCTGGTGAGAAATCCTAGGCTTAACTTTCTTGTTATAGGCACGAGCTATTCGTCGCTGATAGATCTGTCCATGGCAAATGGCTACAAGGCGTTTCTCTTCAATCAGATTCAGCTGATCAAACCGAGCTTGAATCCATTCAGTTTCATCTAACTCTGCTTCTTTTAAGATTCGGAGGGAGGGAATCTCAACCTCTACGGGCAAGACTGCTTCCATTCCATAGACCAATGAATACGGAGTTGCCCCCGTCGAAGTTCTGAACGAAGTTCGGTAGGCGTGAAGGGCGAAAGGCAACATGTCGTGCCAGTCTTTGTATGTAACTGCCATCTTCTCGATTATTTTCTTGATGTTCTTGTTGGCTGCCTCGACTGCTCCATTCATCTTAGGTCTGTAGGGTACAGAGTTGTGATGGGTGATCTGGAAGTCTTCGCACATTTTGATCATATCTTTGTTCTTGAAGTTCTTGGCATTGTTAGTTACCAATCCACTTGGAAGTCCATACCGGCAAATGATGTTGTTCTTGACAAACTTCATGACGTTGCTCTTAGTAACATTGGCGTATGATGCAGCTTCTACCCATTTTGTGAAGTAATCGATAGCAACAAGGATGAAACGATGCCCATTTGTAGATTTTGGAGAGATTTGCCCAATGACGTCCATGCCCCAGAGTGAAAAGGGCCAAGGAGTAGTCATATTATGTAGTTCTGAAGGTGGGGCATTAATCTTGTTGGCGTAGATCTGACATAGGTAACACTTGCGGACATGTCGATAGCAGTCACTCTCCATTGTCGACCAATAGTATCCCATCCTCATGATCTTTTTAGCAAGCATATGACCATTCATGTGAGGTCCGCAGACTCCCCCATGTACAGTCTCAATTAGTCGTTTCGCTTCTGTTTCTGCCACACCTAAGTAAGATCTCATGGTGCGACTTCTTGTACAGAATACCGTTGCTCAAGAAAAATTGTCCTGCTAGCTTCTGAATGGTCCTTCTATCATTTGGCGTTGCATCTGTGGGGAGCGTTTGATCTTCAAGATATGCCTTGATGTCAGAATACCATGGCTTTTCTTCAGCTTCTTCTACTTCGACGGGTAAGCAATAGGTTGGCTCATCTTGAATTCCAATCTCAATAGGGTCGATGATTAAGTCTTCCGAGATGTTGATCATAGAGGCCAGTGTAGCTAGTGCATCTGCAAACTGATTCTTAGCTCTCGGCATGTACGTAAATGAAATCCTATCAAAGCGCGAGCTTAGTTCTTCCAGATACTCGTGGTAAGGGACCAGTCTCTGCTCTCGGGTCTTCCATTCTCCAGTCGTCTGATAGACTACTAAGCTTGAATCTCCGAAAACATCGATTTCATCTACCTCGAGATCCAGTGCTGCCTTCAACCCTGCTATGCATGCTTCGTATTCAGCCTCATTGTTGGAACATTGAAATTTTAATCTGATTGCGATTGGCAAGTGGGATCCATCTGGCTTGATCAGAACTGCCCCTATTCCGTTTCCTTTCTGATTGGCTACTTCGTCGAAGTACATTTTCCAGCCTGGTTCATCATTATCGTCTTCAACCTCAGTGATCAGTATGGCTTCATCAGGAAAGTTCATTTTTAATGGCTCGTAGTCAGGCAACGGGTGCCCGGCTAGGTGGTCCGCGATTGCTTGCCCCTTGATGGCCTTTTGAGTGATATAGGTGATGTCAAACTCAGATAACAATAGTTGCCATTTTGCCGTGCGACCTGTTAATGCTGGTTTTTCGAATAGGTATTTCAGGGGGTCCATCCTTGCTATTAGCATAGTCGAGTAACTCAGCAAATAGTGACGTAATGGTTGAGATGCCCAGACTAATGCACAGCAAGTCTTCTCAAGCGTTGAATATTTTGCTTCGCATTCGGTAAATTTCTTGCTGAGATAGTAGATGGCCTGTTCTTTCCGTCCTGATTCATCGTGTTGCCCTAGCACGCACCCCATTGACGTTTCTTGCACCGAGATGTACATCAGCAAAGGTCGCCCTAGAGTAGGAGGGACTAAGACTGGTGGATTGAGCAGATATTGCTTAATCTTGTCGAACGCTTCCTGACAGTCCTTGTTCCATTTCTTCGGTGTGTCTTTCCTGAGTAGTTTGAAGACTGGCTCACAGATAAGCGTAAGCTGTGCAATGGAACGGCTAATATACTGTATTCTTCCCAAGAATGCCCGAACATCTCTCTCTGAAACGGGTGCTTTCATCTCGAGGATATACTTGGTTTTTGCCGGATCTATCTCGATGCCTCTTCTGCTGACGATGAAACCCAGTAGTTTGCCCGATGTTGCCCCGAATACACATTTTGCAGGATTTAGCCTTAACCTATATTTCCTCAGCCTGTCGAACAACTTCTTTAGATTTACCAGATGATCTTCTTCAATGCCGGATTTAGCAATCATATCGTCTACGTAGACCTCTATTTCCTTGTGGATCATATCGTGGAATAGTGCGGTCATTGCCCGTTGGTAAGTCGCCCCTGCGTTCTTCAGCCCGAATGGCATGACTTTATAGTGGAAAGTACCCCATGGCGTGATAAATGCAGTCTTTTCCTGGTCTTCTTCTGCCATTTTTATCTGGATATAGCCTGAAAAGCCGTCCATGAACGAAAACATGCCATGCCCTGCTGTACTATCGACTAGAGTGTCGATGTGTGGAAGTGGAAAATCATCCTTAGGGCTGGCCTTGTTTAGGTCTCGATAGTCAACACACATGCGTACCTTCCCATCTTTCTTGGGTACTGGGACGACATTAGCCAACCACTCAGGGTACGTAGAGACTGCAAGAAATCCGGCTTCGAACTGTTTCATGACTTCGTCCTTGACCTTGAGGGTCCATTCTGGCTTTAATCTTCTCAATTTCTGCTTGATCAGCTTGCTTCCAGAGGCAATTGGTAGCTTGTGCACAACAAGATCTATGTCCAATCCTGGCATATCCCTGTACGACCATGCAAAGACATCTTGATAATCTTTTAAGAGTTTGATCATTTCTTCCTTTTGTTGTGACGTTAATAAGGTTCCGATCTTGACAATTCGTGGGTTCTCTTCGGTACCAAGATTGATTGAATCTGTATCCTCAATGTTTGGCTGAACACCTTTCTCGTGACGTTCTACCAAGTCCTTGATTTCTTTAGGCGGGTACTCCATTTCGTCCTCAGACTCTTCTTCGATCCCCATAAGGTCAAAGTCGAGTTCAAGATCGAAATCATACTCGTCCCTTTCAAATTCTGTTTTATTTGGGTACTCATTTGATTGAGACATATCCCTTGAAAACTTTTTTTTGACTTTTGGAAAATATATATTTTTTTGTAATTTTGAAAGTTTTTTGATTTTTTTGACTTTTGAGAAATTTTTGATTTTTTTGTTTTTGAGGAATATTTATTTTTTTGTTGCTTTTCGAATACCTGAAATAAGAAGAACAATCATGCGAATTCATTAATAAAGATAGAGAGCCCTCAAAACAGTCTTTACTCGAGGACGAGGGCTCGTTATGATCCTCGGGCAAACTAGATTCGTTTAACGGCATTTTTTTTTTGGAGGCCTCAACAGCCTCAAGGGTCAATGGGAATTCCTCCCAATTGTTCAAAACTTCCTCTTTTCTGAGGGGGCGGATGAAATGTGAAAGTGATGTGTTGGGTGATTTGGTCGGTGGTTCGGAGATAACCATGATCTCTGATTGATTTTTGTCAGATGGGGGCATAGTCCCTCCCAAACTCGGTGGGATGACGACTGATGCCCAGTCAATGCCCGTTGAAAAGGGTGATTTTTTCTCGTAGCTTGTGGTGATTTCCACTTGGGTGGATTCTAGAGTGGTCTCTGGTGGACTTTCATCGAAATCCCCATTGAATAGAACATCAATGCCTTCTATGAAGGATGATTGGGACTCAACGACTGGGTGCACTGGTTTAGGATTTACCATTTTTTGGCTTCTTTGCTGATGGCAGTTTTGATAGGTCGTCAGGTCTGATATGGGATTTTGGGAAGCTAAAATTGATGTGAGGGACTCGGCCCAGATTCCAGATGTTCGGATCACGGTTTTGCTTTCTTGCTAGCCGGAGCTCTTTTTTCTTGTCATTCATTTCTGCAATATCCCTTTTTGTGGGCCTAAACCCCAGACCAAAATAAGGAGTATGCTTATTGACTTCGATCGGCTTAGTTCTCCCTCTTCCTCCTGGTCCCAACCCTTGCTTGGGTCGATAACCTGCCCTTTTCATAACCCGACCAACCATCAGATTTGGTCTAGATAGTTTTGCTTTTACCTTCTCCTGCCCATTTTCAATATGATTGACAGCGACGAATTGATAAGAGTGATATAGTGCTTTGTCCTTCGTCATCTCAATGTCGATAAATGGCACATCCGGAGCTCTTCCAGCCAGGATAAGATTTTCTGCCAACACTGATATCATTCTCTACCCCATGATGAACTTGACTCTTTGGTGTAGAGAGGACAGTACTGCCCCGGCAATATGGATCCATGGCCTGCCCAGTAGTAAGTTGAAGGTTGTTGGTATTTCCATGACTTCAAACGTTACTTCGAATGTACATGGGCCTATTGTGACAGGTAGATCCACTTCTCCTAGAGAATCCCTTCTCGAACTATCAAAGCCTCGGACAACCTTGTTGTTTGGCTTGACATGTGACCAATCAGCGTTGAGTTTTCGGAAGGTCTCAAGCGGACAAACATTAAGCGCCGAGCCGTTATCAATCAGCACCCTAGCAACCATCATGCCCTTGCATATGACCATGATGTTTAGTGGCTCGACGTGCCCCGTTCCTCCAGGTACAAATTCATCTTCAGTGAAAATAATGGGATTGGGGGCCATTATCTGGCTAATCGTTTGTTCTAGTTGCGCGGGTGAAGTAGTTGCAGGTACATGCGATTTTCCCAAAACTCTCAGTAATGCCTCTTGGTATTCTTCTGACTTTTGCATCAGACCCAGGATATTGATTTGAGCCGGCTGTTTGTTCAATCTGTCCACTATAGTATGCTCACTCTTGAGAATGAGTTTAATAAAGTCTGCAGCTTCCTTATCCGTCACTTTCGCCTTCTCTTCTTTCTGTTCACTCTCGCTCATTTTGTCTTTTCCTTTTACTTTTCTTTTCTCTTCATCCGTCAAGCCTTTTGTTGCTTCTTCAATCTCTTCCCTGATGCTTATCCCCCTTTTTAATATTTTTTTGTATCGTCCTGCCCTTGTCATATGCCCAATGTCGGCCACCATTGCTTTCTTCATTGTTTCAACCCCGGAGGTCGTGGTGATGGTTGTCTAGTAACTCCAAGGAACTGCTTGGATAGAGTTATAGGGGAATGGTTTGGGTGAGTGTATAGTCATGGGAGGCAGCTCGGGTTTTACATTGAGAATGAGGGGTGGTGGTGATGATTTGGATGAAATGGTAGCAGGAGTAGTCGATGGAGTGTATGGAATGATGAGTGGTGGACGTGAAAATGCGGTGTATGGTATGTGAAGAGGTGGTCGAGTCATATATTGAGAACCTTGTGAGGCATATGGTATAATAAGAGGCGGTCGAGTAGCAGTATTGGGAATTTGATGAGTGGGATGGATGGTGAGGTCAGACAATCTGAGAGGTGGTAGTGATTTTTGGGGTGAGCTTGTTGTATGACGATTGATTGTGCTGATTGTTGGTGCTTCTGATCCCTGAGTTAAGTAGACCCTGATTTTGGACCCGATAGGCGCTATTAAATCTGAGGGATTGAAGTCGAGTTCTCCACAGACAACATTTACCCTGTGCCCACTCCCCTCTCCATTGTGAGTAGGTAGGGGATTTTGGTTGATGTTCTGTTGTTGGGGTGGGTTGGCAGGCCCATCTAGGATGAGAGCCTTTTTATCGATCAGGTTCTGTACTTGATGCTTGAGCTGCCAGCATTTATCTGTGGAGTGCCCTGGTGCACCCATGTGGAATTCACAGAGCAGGTTAGGGTTGTACCCTGGCCTTTTCACAGCCTCAGGATTTGGTGGACGTTTTACCAGATATTCTCCTCTGAGTAAGAGTGGCAGTAATTCTGATAGTGTCATGGGCAATCTGGTAAATACTCTGTTTACCCTGTTAGGTCGTGCCTGCTGGTTTTGCCCATACTGTGGTGTTGGTTGTGCTTATAGAGGAACTGTCTGAAAGGGGTTCTGCAGTGCTGGAGCCCAAGTAGCTCGAGGTACTGGCGCCCAAGGGACTTGTGGTGCCTGCGGCCTCTGAACTGGTGCCTGAATGAAAAGAGGTTGGCTGGGTTGTACATTGTTGACTTGAGTTTCCTCTTTCTTTTTGACAAAAGGCACGAACTTCTTTTGTGCCGATGTCCCTGCCGCTGCACTTAGGGCTGTGAAGTCAAATATTAAACCAGTCCGGATCCCGTCCTCGACCCGGTCTGCCACTTGAACTAAATTTGAGAAGGTGCCTGTGGTGTGTCCAACTAGATGAGTATAGAAGGCATGCCCTAGTGTTGAGATGAACGTGGTGTTCATCTCTTGTTCAGTCATTGCAGGCCTCACTTGTGAAGCAGACTCCCGCCATCTCTGGGCGTACTCTTTTACTGTTTCCCTTTGCTTTCTAGTCATCTTGGCCATATCATTTCGATCCAGACCTACATCTGTGTTGAACCGATAATTATGCCAGAACATTTCAGCCAAGTCTTGCCAACTTTTGATAAGCGTATGGTCCAATCCGGAAAACCATTTGAGTGCAGGCCCTGTCAAGCTTCTTTGAAACAACTGCACCAGTAGCCTGTCATCCTCGCCGTATTGGCACATGGATCCGCAGTATAGTTTTAGATGTGACAGAGGACACCCCACCCCATTGTACTTCTCAAATTCCGGACATTTGAATTTGGCCGGCAACTGTGCATTAGGATAAAAGCAAAGGTCCCTGAATCTTGTCCCTCCTAAAGTATTTGCACCCTTCATTCGTCTCATATCTTCTTGGAGAGACTCTATCTGCTGGGCCATTTTGTTATCAGTGGCATTTTTGGCCTCAGGCACCCTGAAGTCACACTCATCATCTGGGATTACCACCGGGGGTGGTTGATTCTGTGGGATGTAAAGTGGAGGGCTCTGATACATTGGCACCGTAGGAGGTGGGGTGGTCTGTTGATCTGGTCGTGTCTGTTCAAGGGGTTCCGGATTTGATCCAGATGCTTGGTGCTGAGCGGCTTGTGCTTGTAGGAAGTTAGTATTACTAAAAACAGCCATCAACATTTGTTCTTGTCTTTTCGTTGTTTCTATGAGCTTCGCTATCATTGCATTAGCTTCGGCAAGTTCACTTGTCGCAGGTTGTGGATCCTCTGAGTTGCTCATAGTTGATGTAGATCGAAGGAAATACGGAGGCTTCTCAGGGTGTTTGTACTTCTTTCGTTTGGCCACCTTTGGGTACAGAAGACCAAGCATTACTATCTTGTTTACAAAAAGAAAAATGCCTGACATTTTATTAGGTCGGGTAAAAGTTATTTATTTTAAAGCGAACGAGTTTTAAAGAAAGAGTTCTTTGGTTTGGAGCCGACATTAACGTGAAGTTGGCATTAACACGGGACTAGTAAAATATTTTGAAAAAGAATTACATCAACACAGAGTTGGCATCGACACGGAGTCGGGAAAACATTTTGAAAAATGTAGTTTCATCAGCACGGAGCTGGCATCGACACGGAGTGGGGAAAACATTTTTGAAAAAGAAATTTCATCAGCACGGAGCTGGAATCGACACGGAGTCGGTAAAATTTAAAAACGATTTCATCAGCACGGAGCTGGCATCGACACGGAGTCGGTAAAGTATTTTGAAAAAGTGAAATTTCATCAGCACGGAGCTGGCATCGACACGGAGTCGGTGACGCATTTTGAAAAAGAAATTTCATCAGCACGGAGCTGGCATCGACACGGAGTCGGTGAAGCATTTTGAAAAAGAAATTTCATCAGCACGGAGCTGGCATCGACACGGAGTCGGTAAAGCATTTTGAAAAAGTGAAATTTCATCAGCACAGAGCTGGCATCGACACGGAATCGATAAAATTTAAAAACGATTTCATCAGCACGGAGCTGGCATCAACACGGAGTCGGTAAAGCATTTTGAAAAAATGAAATTTCATTAGCATGGAGCTGGCATCGACACGGAGTCGGTAAAGCATTTATTTTAAAAAAGAAATTTCATCAGCACGGAGCTGGCATCGACACGGAGTCGGTAAAACATTTTAAAAGAGAAATTTCATCAGCACGGAGCTGGCATTGACACGGAGTCGATAAAATTAAAAAACGATTTCATCAGCACGGAGCTGGCATCGACACGGAGTCGGTAAAGTATTTTGAAAAAATGAAATTTCATCAGCACGGAGCTGGCATCGACACGGAGTCGGTATGGCATTTTGAAAAAAGAAGATTACATTTTGAATTTTGTACACCAACCCATTAAACAATTCATTTATGCCATGATTATCCACAAATAAACTGAAAGTTCATTGAACTATTGAAAATTGTTTGACAAATAGGATTTTCATTGAATTACAACTTTCAAATAACTCTGTTTTACATTCTTTTACATGGATGATTGGATTTGTTTTGATCGTCATCAGGATTGCTGGGACAATTAGGCTTGCTTCTTTTAGTTCTAACGACTGACTCTTTGAACTCTGCTGGTTCATCTGGATACCCTAAGGTGCGTTTGTTCCACGCCTTCTCAATGAGATGCACTAACGTTTCAGTCAATGGTTCGGGAGAAAAGAATTATTTGTGTTGAGGTAGCGAAAACTCTATAGGTACTCCGTACTATTCTGGGATCAAAGTAGGTTGGTAAAAAGATGTCTCATCTAGTCCGATCAAACGGACATAATAGGATCCTTTGGTACCTAAAACAGGGTAGTCCGTCATCCACCAAGGGCATCTCAAACCAATATGACGTGCAAGACGAGAATCCAACCATTTGCCCCAAGCCTTGACTGAGTTGTGACGCACTAACATGTTTCTCTTGGAAAAGTGCTCTGGCCTATACTCGAGGGTTGAAGGAATGTCCACAATTTTGAGACGGTCGCAGAGCCACATATAAAGTAGGTGAGGGCTTCCTTTGAAATCCCTTCCCTCACCATTTTTTATGGCATCCAAACCTGAGAAGGTTTCAGCTAGAATAAGAGGTACGGGATTGGATTTTCTAGAGAGCTGCGAAGCTATGTCTATGAAAGACTCAGGAACAGTTTGACCCTCACTTTTGGAGGTCAGTATGTATTGGGCTAAGATCCCTAAACACAATCGATAGTCTCTAGTGGCTCTCCAAGCTTCTGGTTTTACATTGATGGGATGACTGCGGGAGTGGTATGGACTCAATAAGGGTACTAAATCCAATCTCCCGTTACGGACTAAGGCCTTGGCTTCTTCCTTTGAAATGTTTAGGCCTGTGGCGAGGTCACCAGAATATCCTGTCTTCAATGAAGGCCTGACTAGAGGACCTGAAGTAGATATCCCCATGATACCACAATAGTCTTCATGGGTAGGACACAAGTGTATATGCCCAATGTGGAAGATGTGAAGATAAGGGTTCCAACGCTTAGCCATAGCGCGCAAAAGATTCCAATCTATCTCAAACTCGTGAAAGTACAGGGTGCATCTCAACATGAATTTTGCAAAGTTGAATTTATCTACGGTGTGCATCCCCTGTTGGTTGTTTTGACCAATTGGTCGATTGGGTTATTGCCTGCAGCCAGCATCCTCAGTTGACACAAAAGAATAGTTCAGTACATTTCCAAGGTCCATGTAAAAAAAATTTTGTTCTTCTTGAAAAACACTTTTCTTTTTAAAAACATTTTTTCCCTAGAGAGCACTCTTTTTGGAAAATCTACTTTCTGAAAAATATTTTTCTTTTGTAAACCACTTTTCTTTTTTGAAAATTTGATTTTCATTTTGATTTAAATGGCCCGGCCTATCATGATCATTGGATTGAGATGGACTGGGTCATTCAAGAAATGGATTCTTTATTGGGTCGGTGCACCCATTTTAATTTCTGAAAATAAAATTTTGATCCTTGAGGACAATTATAAACTCTGATTTCATCATTCATATCATTCACATCAATCATTAGGTTTCATTCAACAACCCGGGAACACCCGCGATAAGTTCGAGTCGTGACTTACAAGGAAGGTTTCTAGACTCTAAGCTTACTACGTGCAATGCATTTTTATCTGGCCACCCTTGCCCAAGCACACCTATATACCTCTCAAGCGTACCTAATCAGACGGTACGTGGTGACTTGGTTCGATATACCATATAGGTGATAATCTAAAACTTCAATTCACTTCTCTGAAGCCAAAAACAGCCAGTTTGATCCCCAGTTGAGAGGTGGCGCACGATGCTGAGCAAGGGCCCACTTAAGTACCTCTCGTCTAGAATAGACGTAATCTATCCCCCTCGTACAGTAGGGTACAGCGGGGCAGGATCTTGCTTAGGCACTAGTTTTGACCAAGAAGTGCAATTGATGTACTTGGATTATCTTTGGTATACCTACAGGTACGAGTCAGAAGTTGTAGCTTTCATAAATGGTTTTCGCATCCAGCGAGGGGACCGACCACGTACTAGTACTACATTGGCAATCGGGACATGTGACTGTGTGGCTCACAATAGGTCAAAGGCTTAGGTCACTCCAGCCTGGGTGCATCAATATACCTCTCAGATGGTATTGATGTCCTAGTTTGATATACCATGAGGTACATGACTGGAGTTGTGATTTTCATGAATGACGTCGCATCTCCGAGGAGACCGGGCCACGCACTAGTGCCACGTTGGCTATAAGGGATGTGCAAGCGTGCAATACAGTAAAGTAGACGTGCTAGTGGTGTGTGCAAATAGGATAGGGTGCGCCCGGGGCATTTTCCAGATGGGTGGGCCCGTTGGCCAGATCATAACTTTTTAGATAATTTGTCCATAAGGGTTGCACATTCATAGTTAAGTATCAACCAATCGAATTTTTTTTATTTATTTATCATTTTTTTAATTTTACGAATGAACTAATCATAAAAGGACTTCTCTTTTTTTATTATAGTCCAACCGATGATCACTTTGAATTTTCATTTTGATCAATCAAAAAGTGGTGAGCGGTACGCCCTGAGTTTGAAAAAGATGATCCGTTTGATCTTTTGAAGCTTTAAAACTTAAAATAAAAATAAGTTCCAAAAGGAAAGTTTCCAAGACTGATGTAAGGAACAAGTTGAACAAAAAAATTTTTTTTTTTTTTTTTAATTTAATTAATTTTTTTTTAATTAATTTTTTTTAATAAAAATTTTTTTGTGCTCATTTTGAGGCACATTGCCTCTGGTTTTTGGCTTGGGCCAAATTTTTTTCCTTTTTTATGCTCTTTTTTTCCTACTCATTTTGTATCGCGACGAGACGTCAAACAGAAATGATAGCGTAAACGATAGTAAATGAGCTCAAAAATCGATTCTGACTAGTCAAAATGTTACTAACTTTGTCACATTTAGTAAAAAATTTTGTTCTAACCCAAATCGATATGCACTAATAGCTAATCGGAGATCGGACGAGAAAGTTATGATCATTTTAAGTTCGACTGTCCATTCGGCCAAAAAAGAAGAAAAACGACTTTTTTTTTAATTCTTTATTTTTTTATACCCATTTTGAGGCACATAGCCTCTAGTTTTTGGCTTGGGCCAAAAAAGAAATTTTTTTTTTCATTTGTTTGATGATACGCATGCTTAAAAGGACATAATCGGAGAAATAAAGTGAAAATCGGATTTTTTTTTTTTTTTTTTTTCAAGTGAGTAAATAAATAAAGGAAACCTACCTAAAAAATAAATACAACAAACACAACAAGTATTGTTAGCTTGCAAATAAAATTTTTTTTGAAACCTTTCCTTTTTTAAAAAAAATAACCGAGTTGACACGAGGGTAGAGCCTTTACTCCCCAGTGGAGTCGCCAAGCTGTAGACACGGGATTTCGCCATTACGATGACCACATCTACAATGGTTTGGAGTCGCCACCATTCATTTTTGTAAGTAGGTGTGAATGGTCACCCGATGTGCATTTTTTTTAGAAAATGTGACATTTTTGGTATTTGGTGACTCTCGATGGATAAAGATGAATCAACCCTTCAGATTCGGGTAAGCGGCTCGGTTGGAGAAAAGGGAAGGTGTTAGGCACCCTTTTTTCCCCACTAGATAGTGGTAACCTCAACTCAACTCGGTCATTTTGATTAAAAAAAATACAAAAAACGATGTGCCACGTGTTGTGCATTTGTACCCTAGATAGGGATTCATTTTTGGCTTGATCATAGGGTCATTCCATTGATGGAAATGACCCTTATAGACCTTTAGCCTTGGGCTCCATTCATCCTAAAAAATAAAATGAAGGGGAGAGGGTGACAGAAGAGGGAGGAGGAGAGGGTGTAGAAGAGAGGGGGGATTGCCTTGAACCCACCTTGTATCTTCTTTCTTCTTTTCTTCTTCTTGAGTCCTTAGTATTTTATGAAAATACAATTCTTGTATGGTTGAAGGAGTAGAGAAGAGATGATGAGAGAGATGAGTGGAGTATAATATATTTTTTTTTGTATATGAGACTTGAGGAGGATTGGTGATGGTTGTTAGTAGTGAGAGTTGGAGATAATTTGGTAGTGAAAGTTGGGGGGAATTTTTGGAAAGAGGATGAGGGTATTTATAGATGTTGAGGAGTTATTTTAGGGATAAAATGGGGTGAAGTGAAGAAAAAGGATAGAATGGTTATGAGTTTGAGAGAGAAGTGGGTGTAATTTAGAGGAGATTGGAGGGTATTTAGGGAAGGGGGGTTAAATGGGTGAGTTTGTACCCAAATGGTTAGGATCCTACCCAACCCATTTGGGTGGAGTGTTTGGTGAGGTGAGTTTAAGATGGTGGTTGTGATTAAATGGTATTTGATTTAAGAGAATGGAGGATTTAAAGAGGTGGTTGATGATATTTTGGGAGGGTGAGGGAGATGATGACATGTGTTAAAGTGGGTGGAAATGAAGGGTTGTGATAGGTTGATGGGAGAGGTTGAGTGTTTGACTTGAGAGGATGGTGTAGGTTTAGGTTGTAGATGTGGGTTTTGTAGGAAATGATGAGGGTAGATTAGGGGAGGTATAAGTTAGGGGTGTGGGTAGATGTGTTTAATTTGAGAGAAAATGTGATGGGTTGATGTGTGGGTAGATGGGATTTAAAGAAAATTAATGGGGTAGGTAGTTGGGTGAGGGAGGTGAGATAGGGTGATGACATTTGTCATCTTTGATTATAAAGATGGTGATTGGTTGATGTGGGTAGTGGTTGATGGGTTAGGGTTGTGGGTTGGATATGAATTGGATATGGATTTGGGCTTAGGGGCTTTGGAGTGTTTTGGGCTTGGGTTTTAGAAATGGTTTTGGGTTTTAGGGATTGGTTGAGGCGGAGCAGTGGTAGTAGAGGAGGGGTAGGCATCCCAAGTCTCACATTTTTAATTTTTAATTTTTTTAGATTTTTGCAATCATTAGTTTGATTAAAAATGCCACGTGTTGGCGAATCGGGCGTTTTAGGCCCGTTGGTGAAATTTATCAAAATTTGGCGTTTTTTGATTTTGGAAGCGGATCGGTGAATATTGGGAAAGCGTACGGTATGCCGAGTCCTTTTGGTGGGCCTCCTAAACCATTGAGAGGTCTTAGGGGCCTCAGTTTGGTAAAAATGTCACTTTTCAATGACTTGGGCCCTTAAGGCCCGTTGGCCCATTTATTTGGAAAATCAATATTTTTGGGCCCTTTCGAGAAGTGGCCCGTTCAAATTGAGGTGTCTACACTCATAATTTTCTTAACTAATATTTTCCCACTCATGTGAGGGCCGCATTCTCCTGAATGTAGTTCAACCATTATTTGTTCAGCTTGATCTTCATCGACGCATGACAAATGAATCCCATTATAAGACCTTTTGTATAAACTTCCTGCGCACAGGATGAATTGAGATGCTAATCTTAATAAGGCTTGTCGTTCCTTTCTCGATGCATCTTCTGGGAATTCTTATTTTTCCAACACCTTTTTAATGTCTGTGTACCACGACTTTCCATCAGGTAGTCGAGTAGCAATGTTGATCTGGTAACAATATGCAGGTTTGTCTTTGACTTCGACAGTGATCGGTCTCAATTCCATGCTAGGGGGCAAATGGATCATTGAAGATAGAGTGGCTAACGAGTCGGCAAATCTATTATCTTCCCTTGAAACGTGTTGGAACAAAATAACTTTAAACTTACTCACTAGGTTTAATAAATACTCATGATAAGGCTTCAACTTTTCGTCCCTAGTCTTCCTTTCTTCCAATGACTGGTGTATGACCAAGGCAGAATCCTCAAAAACTTTGATTTCTATAATGCCCAGATTCAACATAGCTTTAAGTCCAGCAATGCATGCCTCATAATCGGCTGTGTTATTGGTGTTAGAGAAAGCTAACTTAATAGCAATCGGAACGTGACATCCTTCCGGAGAAAACATGACTGCTCCTATTCCATACCAATTCTGATTGGCGGCTCCATCAAAATACAACTGCCATGTTTGGTTCTGAGGCTCTTCTTCAACATGCAAGATGTTCTCATCTGGGAACTGATCAATAGGCCTTATTCCATCTACTACCGGGTGATCTGCTAAGTATTCTGCCACTGCTCTCCCTTTGATGGATTTATGTGTAATGTGCGTGATGTCAAACTCTGATAACAACAATAACTATCGTGCGGTTCTCCTTGTCAATGCCGATTTCTCGAAAAGATACTTGAGAGGATCCATCCGAGATAACAAGACAATTAAATGAGATAACATATAGTGTCGAAGTCTCTGAGTAGCCCATATTAGTGCCAAGCAAGTTTTTTCCAGGGCTGAATACTTTCGTTCATACTCTAACATCTTCTTACTAATGTAATAGATAGCCCTTTCTTTGCGAGTATCTTTGTCATACTGTGCAAGCATGCATCTCATAGCTTCTTCTGTGACTGACAAATAAAAAAGAAGTGGTTCATTCGGTGTGGGTGGAACCAAAATAGGCGGGTTCAAGAGATACTCCTTGACTTGGTCGAAGGCCTTTTGACATTGCTCATTCCAAACTATTGGTTCATTTTTCTTGAGAAGCTTGAAAATAGGTTCGCAGACGTTGGTGAGTTGAGTGATAAATCTGCTGACATACTGGATTCTGCCTAAAAAATCTCGAATTTGCTTTTCAGTTTCAGGTGGTGGCATCTCTTTGATAACTTTAATCTTCACAGGATCTACTTCGATCCCTCTTTGACTGACTACAAATCCCAACAATTTTCCAGAAGTCACTCCAAACACACATTTCTGCGGGTTGAGGCGGAGTTTGTACTTTTGAATCCTTGTGAGAAATTTTTCTAACGCAGCAACGTGCCCTAGTCGTTCTTTGGATTTGATTATCATATCATCTACATAGACTTCGACTTCCTTGTGCATCATGTTATGTAGTAGAGTCGTAACTGCTCTTTGATAGGTGGCTTCGGCATTCTTCAAATCAAAAGGCATAACCTTGTAGCAAAAGGTTCCCTACTGTGTGATGAACGATGTCTTTTGCATATCCCGAGGATCCATTTTTATCTGATTGTACCCCAAAAAGCCATCCATGAAGGATAATAAAGTGTGCCCCGTTGTACTATCTTCTAGAACATCTATGTGTGGTAAAGGAAAATTGTCTTTTGGGCTTGCTTTGTTTAGGTCTCTAAAGTCTACACACATTCTGACTTTTCCATCCTTTTTCAGCACCGGGACGACATTGGTAATCCACTCAGGGTATTCTACTACTTCCAAAAATCCAGCGTTAATCTGCTTCGTAACTTCTTCTTTAATTTTCAGAGTCCATTCCGGCTTCATACGTCGAAGTTTCTATTTAATGGGTCGAGCATCCGGATATAACAGAATCCGATGTTGAACAATGTCTGTGCTTATTCCCGACATATCCTCGTAAAATCACGCGAACACGTCTTTGAACTTTTTGAGCAAGTCTACTATCCCTTTGCGTTCATCGGGGGATAATGTGATCCCAATCCGAATCTCTTGAGGACTTTCTTTTGTTCCGAGATTGATAACCTTTACTTCCTCCATTGGAGGTTGAGTCCGACATTCATTTTCTTGTTCAAGTAATTTGATTATTTTAGGGGGAGGTTCTTCATCAGAAGATTCTCCCTCCGAAGTCAAATTATTAGTTAAATTATTATTGCGCTCGGGGTAATAAAAAATTTCTTTCATTTCATTAAAAGGAGATGGGGTAACAAGACTCATTGCCGACTTGACAGACTCGCTTAACTTAGCAAAAATAATGGACTTACTTGACTCAGCAGAAACAAATGACTTATCTGGCATGTCAGACTGAACAGGACTAAAGGGACTGACAGACCCAATCTTGACATGCAACACATGACTAATTACATGATAGCTAGAGAGACACCCTACAGTGGGTTTGATTGCAGACTGAGGATTTGGGATCCCCTTCTCAGTTGACAACACCAGGACACTGTGATCTTCAATGAATAACTGGTCAATGTTGAGGGAGTCTAGATTGAGCTGCCAGTCTTCAATTTTCTTCTCTTCAGCTTTTGTGCTTGCTTCCTTTTCAGGCCAATCCATACTAAAGAAGATCTCAAATCCCGGCAGACGAGTACCTGTGATGTGGTCAATGAATGGCTCTAGGAACCCACAATAACGAAAATCTTCTCCTTCCTTCATGAAATAGCCATTAAGGGTCTTACGATAAGGCTTCATTTTGATGAGATCCGTGGTACGTCTTTGCCTTTTCGCAATTGCCTTGTCCCACTTTGTCTTCCAGTATTGGGTCTAATCTTCATTAGTAGGCTTATATCCTAGTCCGAATGTGCCGATGACCTCTTTAATCACTGGTGCCTCTTTAATACCTTGTTGCTTGCGACTTAAGCCCATACTAGGGAAAAATCTCATTTTCTTGAGTATATTGGCCATGTAGCAGTTAGACGTATTTTCCATTGGAAAATATTCTTTCATTCCTTGATCCCATTGGACTGAGCATATCTTTTCAAACTCGAACCCACTGAGCTCTACTCCCTGCTGTTCTGGCTGAATCTCAAGCAACGGCTCATCCTTAGCTTCAGTACTGTTTATAATCCCTACAATTTCAGCATCTCCATGGAGAGTAATCACTAGCCCGTCTTTGATAAACTTGACCTTCTGGTGCAGCGTGGAAGGGATAGCTTTGATCTGGTGTAACCATGGCCTCCCTAACAGTAAATTGAAAGAAGACTGGATATCAATAACCTGAAATTCCACAGGAAATTCAGCTATGCCTGTGGATAGTCGAAGGTATAATTTTCCCAATACATCCCTTTTGGTGTTATCATAGGCCCTAACCCCTTGATTAGTGGGCTTGAGATCTTCAGTTTTAAACCCAAGGCAAGTGGCGGTCTTCAAAGGGCAAACATTCAATGCACTCCCATTATCGATCAATACCAGAGGTACCCTCATCCCGTTACAGTCAACTGTGATGTGCAATGGCTTAGTATGGCTTGCTCCTTCCTTTGGGAGATCGGAGTCTGAGAAGGATAAGATATTCTCCACATAAGTTGCCCCTACTATGTTAGCCAGCTGATCTGGAGAAGTATCAAGGGAGACTTGGGTTGTACTTAATGCTTTGAGAACAGCCTCCCTATGGGCAGTGGAAGCCATAAGTAAACCCCAAACTGATATGTTGGCCCCTGATTTCTTCAGCTGCTTGATCACAGAATTATCTTCTTCGATATTTTCTTTGATTGGATCTTCTCTTTCTTTTCTTGCCAGGGTTGCCGGATTATCAACACAGAGTTCTTGTGCCTTAAAAAATCTTCCCCCTCGAGTCATATGTCTAACTTCATCACAGGAGAGAGAGTAAGGCTCATCTTCTTCAGTCAGCAAGTATGGATCTTCATCTGTCAAAGATACAGGACTTTTCAAGTTCATCTGAGCCAACAAGTAACTAGTGAATGCGGGGCTACTGTATCGAGGCGGGGATAAATAATACGTATCATCTGAGGTTAAATCGAATGGTTCATAGTTTTTGGTGAAAACCTCATCAGTGAAGGCTATCCCGGCCAGGGGGTAACTAGGCGGTTTTACATGGATAGGATGGATAAACGAGACGGGATCGAATGGCAATGGTGTATGAGAAATCATGTTCAGGGTTGGTTGAGATTGATAGGCAGGTAGTGGATTAATGGTGACATTTGGTGGGTTAGGGATAGTGATCTTTTTATTGTCAATAAGGTTTTGAATGGCATGGCGCAAGGTGATACATCGATCGTGTGATGGCCAGGGTTTTGATGGAACACACAGAACAAGTTAGAATTGTGTCCAACTGGCAAGGGATTAGATAAAGGTCGGAGTTGGATAGGGGTAAGAAGCCCTTTTTTCACCAATTTGTGAAAAGCTACAGTGAGACTCATCCCTAGATTGGTAAATTGAGGCGGAGTTCGAGGTTGACTTGGGTGAGCATGGTTATTAGTTCGGATTGGGGGTTGAGCTGGGGTAGCTGACGTGTTGGTTATGTAGACATGGTTGGTGTTAGGTTTAGAAACATAGGATTTCTTAGACTTGTTATCCGAGGGGTTAGAGAGAATCTCAGAGGCAAAAACGTCCTCAAGTTGGCTTCCGGCTTGTAACACAGACTCAAAAGTAGGGAGATATTGGGCCACTAGGTGTTGAGCATATCCTTGTGAGAGGTTCTTTTAGATAATCGCTACTTGTTCCTTCTCTGACAGTCTATCCCACATTTAGGCAGCCTTGGCCCTCTAACGACCAATGAAATCAGTGAATGTCTCCCCATTCCTCTGTTTAGTTGCTTCCAAATCCCTTCTTGAGGTCTCAATCTCGGTACTGTACTTATACTGATGCTAGAAGGCCTTTGACATGCTCTCCCAGGTGCCCACAGTAACTAGATCTTGAGACATTAGCCAGCGTAGTGCTGATCCTGATAAAGTTCTCTGAAACAACAACGTCATATGTTCGTCGCTGAGTCTCATAGTGCGCATGTTAGTAACATACACCTTAAGATGTGTTTTTGCACACCCTATACCACTAAACTTGTCCATTTTTGGCATCACAAACTTCTCGGGCAAATGGATTCTAGGGATGCTGTACAGAGCTTCAATGCCTACTGCAATTTCATCAATACCCTTTATACTCTTCATAGCCGACTCTAATTGAGACATTCTGTTAGCTAACATCGGATTTTCATCAACATACTCTTCATCTTCGTCGAGTTCGAAGACTTCATGTGGACGTCTCTCTTCTACCTTCTTTCCTTTTGGATCATTTAGAGGATTGCCCATTGATTCCGAAGTCTGTTCTAACACTTCCACTTTGCCTTTTATAATGTTGATATCATTGGCAAAGGCTGCCAAGATCTTACGGATCTCTGTAAGTTCAGACTCTGAAGCCATCTTTGCTTGTTGACTTGGTACTGTAGCTCGTTCTAACCGACTAGACTTATGACTCCAACTAGGAGGTGGACGCTTGAGTTTGGACGCAATGATAATCCTATATGACCCCATCAAAGGTAAATTTAGTCAATTTCAGTATTACCCTCTTGATAACATTTTAGGGAATCATTTCATTGAGGTTTGTGCACCAATCCATTAATTAATCCATTCACACAATAAACATTCAAAGAAGAAATAAATATGAAAGAAAAAATAGCTTTATTGAAAATGATTGACAAAGAAATGTTCTCATTAAAAACATCTTTCAACAAATTTGACTTGAACTATTTTTACATGGACGTTTGGCTTTGTCTTGATAGTCATCAGGATTGCTGTCAGACTTGACCCTCTTGGCTCTAACAACTGGCTCTTTGAATTCTGCTGGTCCGTCTGAATACCCTAAGGTGCGCTTGTTCCAAGCTTTCTCGATGAGGTATACTAACTTTTCAGTCAAAGGCTCGGGGGGAAAGAAAGCTTTGTGCTGAGGTAAAGATAACTCTATAGGTACGTTGTATTGTTCTGGGATCAGATTAGGATGGTAAAAAGATGTTTCTTCTAAACCAATCAGACGGACATAGTAGGATCTTTTGATTCCTAGAACAAGGGGATCAGCCATCCACCAAGGGTACCTAAAATCGATATGATAGGCAAGGCAAGAGTCTAACCATTTGCTCCAAGCTTTGATCGAGTTGTGACGCACTAATAGGTTTCTCTTGGAAAAGTGCTCTGGCCCATATTCTAGATTTGAGGGAACATCTACGATTTTGAGACGATCACAAAGCCACATATAGAGTAAGTAGGGGTTTCCTTTGAAGTTTTCCCGCTCACCATTTTTTATGGCATCTAAACCCGAGAAAGTTTCAGCTAGGATAAGCGGTACTGGGTTGGCTTTCCTTGAGAGTTGAGAGCTTATATCTATGAAGGACTCAGGGATAGTTTGGCCATCACTATTGGAGGTCAGTATGTATTGGGCTAGGATTCCTAGGCACAATCGATAATCTCTAGTAGCTCGCCAGGCTTTAGGTTTTACATTGATAGGGTGACTGCAGGACCGATACAGGCCCAGTAAAGGTACTAAGTCCAATCTCCCGTTATGAACTAAGGCCTTAGCTTCTTCCTTGGAAATGTTCAGTCTTGTGGCGAGGTCACCAGAATACCCGGTCTTCAATGAGGACCTGACTAGAGGTCCTGAAGTGGATATCCCCATGATGCCACAATAATCCTCATGAGTAGGGCAGAAGTGCATATGCCCTATATGGAATATATGAGGATAGGGGTTCCATCGCTTAGCCATAACACGTAACAGGTTCCAGTCTATTTCAAACTCATAGGAAGTAAAGAGCACTCCTCAACATGAATTTCCCAAAATTGATCTTCTCTACAGGGTACATCCCTATGATGGTTGTTTTGACTAACTGGTCGATCGAGTTATTGCCAGCGGCTAGCATCTTGGTTTGACACAAAAGGGTATTTTTTTATACTTCCAAGGTCCATGAAAATATTAATTATTTTTCATTTGAAAATTTTTGTTCTTGTGGAAAATATTTTCTTGAAAACACTTTTTCTTTGAAAATATTTTTTCTAGAGAACACTTCTTTTGGAAAACATTCTTTTCTGAAAAATATTTTCCTTTTGTAAACTATTTTCCTTCTTTGAAAATTTGATTTCCATTTTGATTTAAATGGTTCGATCCATCATGATTACTGGATCGAGATGGACCAGGTCATTATTGAATTTTTGCAAGAAATGGATTCTTTATTGGGTCGGTGCACCCATTTTAATTTCTAAAAATAAAATTTTTGATCTTTGAGGACAAACATACACTCTGATCTCATCATTCACATACACTCATCAATCATAAGGTTCCATTCAATGAACAACCTAGGAACACCCACGATAAGTTCGAGTCGTGACCTACAGGGAAGGTTTCTAGACTTTAAGCTTACTACGTGCTGTAGACACCCGAATTTGAGCGGGCCCTCTACTTAAAATGCCCCAAAAAAAATCAAAAAATTGGAATGTGCCCCCCAAGCCCAAACCTACAAAAACCCAATGCATTTTCCATTAATAAATGTTCGAGGTCACTCACGTGGCCCATGGACCCGCACACCTCACCACACTCTTACACCCCTAAATTCAACCCAATACTATTCTTCCCAAGCCCAACCACTCTCATTAAACCCAAGCCCATTATCATTACTACTCAACCCCCTATCCAATTACCCACACCCAAACCCAACCTAAGATAAGCCCATCCTATTCTACAATCCAATCCAACATAAACCCAACCCCACCTAAGCCCATCAACCTGAGCCCAACTCATTACCCAAACCCAATTTACTACCCAAACCCAATCTAACCCATCATCCACAGCAAACCAATCACCAAAAGATGACACATGTCATCATCCCCTTCCACCTCCCTCATCTAAACAATCAACTCCATCACTTCTCTCCAAAAATCAACTCAACCCATAACCCTACCCTAACCTAACCTATTCCCCATCCTCTAACATCATCAACCACCAACATCACAACCCATACCCTACATACCCTAACCTATCCCCCATTCTCTAACACCACCAACCACCTACATCAGAACCCATATCTCCCACACATCAAACCATCACTTTCCCTTAAAACACTCTCACAAAATCACCTCAACCCATACCTCCCATCATCACCTCCATGCCCTTCTCTCTAACCAACCAACCACCATCACCAATCAACCAACCCCTTCATCTCTCAATTTGCCACATGTCATCATCCCTTCAATTTTCCCAAAATCCAACCAATCACTACCCATCCCCCAAAATCAAACACCTTACCTTTTCAACCATTTCAACACTCATTCTCCAAACAACTCCCTTACACCCCCCATTCCTCCCATCAACTATCACTCATCTCACCCCACCAAACACTCTACCCAAATGGATTTGGGTAAGATCCAAACCATTTGGGTTAATACACAACCCATTTCTCTCATTACAAAATTGCCCTCATTTCCATATCAAATTTCACACTCTTCCTCTCTAAAACCCATGCCATTATCCACTATTCTCATCCTTCACCCCATTATGCCTTTAAAATACCTCACAACCTCTATAAAAACCCCTTCATTCTCCCCTCACAAGAACTAATGAAAAATCCAACAAAAAAAATTCTCAAAAGGACTAACAAAAGAAAAGAATCAATCTCTCAAGAATTCTCTCTCAACTCATTTTATTAACTCTCACCCTCAACCTTCAATCCTCAACATACTCTCAAGCAAATCAAGAAAGGAGAAAAGAAGACTCAAAAGGGAAACATCTTTGAGGATAAAAGAAGGTTAACTCAAGGTCAAGGTGGGTTTGAAAAAGGAACACCCCCTCCATCTCCCCTCTTCTACTCTCCCCTTTTCCTACACATTTGCCACACCACCATGGTTTAAATCACCAAAGGGCCCTTTCTCCATAAGGGCACCCTCAATGATTTGAATCGATATCGAAAGCCCCTTCACACTTGAGGGCACATTACGTTTTTATTTTAACCATTTTCTTTTTTTATTTTAAAATAACCGAATCCGAGGTTACCACCTATGGTGGATGGAGTAGGGTGCCTAACACCTTCCCTACTCCATAAATGGACCCCCTTACCTTGAATCAAGGTTGGACCAAATGTGATCTATCCATACATGAGTCATCAAATGTCTAAATGACATATTTTTCAAAAAATACAAATTCGATTGACCATTCACACCTAATTCCGCATTTGAATGGTGGCGACTCCAAAACACCCCAAAGTGGAGGGATGCTTCAAAAATGATGCGAATCCTGTGTCCACAGCTTGGCGACTCCACTGGGGAGGCAAGACTAGTAGGTCCGACCCCTTTTTCGATTCGGTCATTATTTCTAAAACAAAAAAAAATGTGTTTTCATCTTTTTGTATTTGTGCTTACCTTCTAACATTTTTCATGTCTTTTTTTTTTTTTTTTAATTGGGGAATGCTTGTAATATTTACTTATTTCGTGCTTTGTATATGTGTTTTATCTTGTTGGACAAGGGATGTAAGAATGGATTCGTTTCAAAAAAAAAAAAAAATGCACGCACATGCACATGCGATTCATACCCCTATGCATAAGCCACCCCCTCCTCTTTAAATTTCTAACCTCGGATGCCAGTACTCTCAAGCCCCCGAGATCGCTATTTTGAGTGGCTGGAAGGAGAACATCCACCCCATTCACCAACCTAAGACATGTACACTTCGGTGTACATCAAGGTTTGAAGAATGGGTAGCCGAAAAAATCACCTACAAACCGCATGCATCGAAGCGTAATTAATAGACAAAGGACACCAAGGCTTGCAAAACCAATTCCGTATCCATCCAATGTTCATATGTGATGTATTTTTTTAAGCCCACGAAGGCAAGTTGTATAGATTTTAGGATTTTTATTTTGTTCTCGTTTATATGTCCCCCTAGGTAAAAGGGGGAAATCTATTTTTTTGTTATCATGTGCATCATCAAAAAAAAAAGTTACATTTTTGTGGCCCAAGCTAAAAAATAGAGGCTATGTGTCTCAAAACCCAGAAATTCTAGGTTAAAACGGGATGAGGACAAAAAACAGAGCAAGTTCAGAGAGCCAAAAAAGGTTCTGGTCCGTGTTTGAAGCACGAACTCAAGACACAGGGGCTGGTCCGTGTTTGAACCACGGACTTAAGAAAATGACTAAGTCCGTGCTTAAAGCACGGACCAGTGCAAAAATAACTAAATATTATAGCTCTGATCCGTATTTGAAGCACGGACTCAAGAAACATGTTCTGGTCTGTGTTCGAAACACGGACTCAAGAAAATGGTAAAGTCCGTGTTTGAAGCACGGATCGGTGCAAAAAAAAAAAAATTCTTTTTTTTTGCTCATTTTGTTCCTTACGTCAGTTCTGACAACTTTTCTTCTTGAAGTTTTTTTTATTTTGAGTTTTAAAGCTTGTAATGATCAAATGAATCACTTTACTGTAAAACTCAGGGCTACTACTCATAATCGATCCTGCTCAAAACGGATTTTGCCCGACGTGGCTCACTGTCGATTTTTGTCATAATCAAGCCCATCCTTCATTAAGTATTCACTTTAAAATGGGTCAACGACCCAGATTCATTTCAAGTTGGGTCCACGACCCAGATCCCTTCCAACTGGGTCCACAGCCCAGATCCGTTTCCAATTGGGTCCCTGACCCAGACCCATTCTAAACTGGGTCCACAACTCATATCCATGTCAATTGGGCATGACCCAGATCCACTTCAACTGGGTCCACGACCTAGATCCATTTTGTTTGGGTCCACGACCCAGATCTATTTCAAACTCGGTCCACGACCCAGATCCAACCAAACTGGGTCCACGACCTAGATCCATGTCAAACTGGGTCCACGACCCGGATCCATTTCAAGTTGGGTCCACGACCCAGATCCATTTCCAACTGGGTCCACGACCCAGATCCATGTCAATTGGGCATGACCCAGATCCACTTCAACTGGGTCCCCGACAGATCCATTTCAAATTGGGTCCACGACCCAGATCCATTTCCAACTGGGTCCACGACCCAGATCCAACCAAACTGGGTCCACAGCCCAGATCAATGTCAACTGGGTCCACGACCAA